>NC_045618.1:16140416-16460416 GCF_009829155.1 Mustela erminea
GGTGGAACAGCCAGCAAAGGCTCATTGAAACCCTCCTCTCGACTGCTTTCTCCCACCTTCTAAACTGGAAAGGGGGCAGGAAGAGACTCACAAAAGCCTCTTCTTCCTGAAGCCCTTGTAATAGGCTCATTAAGCACCCGTCTGGGCTTGTTATAAAATACTTTGGAAGCAGCCCCTAAGTAGTTGAGTGTTTGTAACAGATAATATCAAATTGGAGAAACATGTAAAAGCACATACAAAAACAGTAAAATGAGATGTGCTCTAATGATACCAGCCAAACAAGCGGGGAAGTAATTAGACACTTCATGTACATGGTTTGGGATGTGTAGCCGAGCTAATTTTATGGGAAGCCATGTCAGCTTCTAACTTTGGTGTTTTGTGTATGCGGTCGGTAAAGGAAATGATGTTCTGTGGAGAGTTCTGTCCCAGGATATTAAACAATGCCACGTTCTACTTTTGGTAGTCACACATAGTTTTTATTAAACATTGTTTCTAAGCCTCTCTGAAAGGATGCCATGGTGTGTTTTGATTATTTATGTTTTTGCTTTCATCACCTATGAATTTATGTTCTGTAAAGTAGTCTAATAAAAAGTATTTGTAATACATAGAGTGATACTCTGTATACCGTGTGATGGTAATGCTCAGATTCAATTTCTTGATGTAGGTTTATTACTCCAGATGTCATCTTCTGTGTAGGACATTGAAATGAGCCATATACAAGCAATTGGTTGTTGATTACCTTCTGGGAAATTCTACCTTGAAGGGAATCATAGTTTGAGGGAGAAACGTCTAGATTTGGGGAGATAATTCAGTTTTGCATTGTTATTTGTGAAATACTCATCAGCTTCTGTAATAGTGTTACTATATTCATTTCAGGGAATTATTCCTCAGAAAACTACATGAACCATCTCTCCGGAAATGAAATATTTTCTATGACTAAAACTATAAAAGAGATTAAAAAGATTTTTTTGTATGCCTCAACAGAGGAGCACCATTAGTGTAGATATTATTGATATAACTTTTGATATCGTAAATGCTTCCTGTTAAGCACAGTTTATACAGAACCTTATTTAGTTCGTCAGTATGCCAGTGAGCTCCGTAAATCGCAGTCTTTTCCACCAAGCCCACAATTACAGGCTATTTAGAATTACTCTTATGTAAGTTTAAACTTTGGTTCTTGTCTCCTGATTTATGTTCATGAGGTTCCAAGAGTAAGGAGGAGGCAATGTGGTGTGAGGAGAGACCCTTGAAATTGAATGAGGACTCTGTATGGTTCCAGGTGCTACCCGTCACATACGCCTATGGATATATCATGAGGTGTCCTCATCTGCTAAATGAGAGGGTTGGAAAAATAATTTCTTATTTATTTATTTATTTAGAGAGTGGGGAGGAGAGGCAGAGGGAGAGAGAGAATCTCAAGCAGACTCCCTGCTGGGCATGGAGATCAGTGTGATTCGGGTCTATCTCACAACCCTGAGATCATGACCTTAGCTGAAATCAAGAGTTGAATGTTCAACTGACTAAGCCACTCAGGTGCCCCAGAAAAATAATTTCTATGTTGACTTCTAGCCCCAGATTCTATTTTTATAATGTGATTGGGATCCAGTGTGTACACACATGACTACCATAGGTAACCGGTTGAACAGACTTATTTATTGAGCTCTATAACTTTGGGGGAGAGGATAGCGTAATAAAAATAATTGTACACAATTAAAGAAAACAATTATAAGACGTTTTACCTTAGATGATGCTAGATGGTGAAGAGATCCCTCTCCCCTCCTTTTGAAAACTGACATAAAATAACACCTTTTATTTGTAGTATAGTTTTAACTGGACAAAGTCTATTCACATCTGAAGATCTCCTTTTGGACAGTTCAACAATCATGTCAAGATTAAGCACGTACATATTCCTTTACCAGTAAAGCCACTTGTAGTCGTACAGTATAAACATGTGGTACAAAGATGTCTATTTAATTGTAGATATGGAAGCATTGTTTGTGACAGCAAAAGATTGTAAAAAATCTACACAGGCGCCAATAAGGAGCTGTTTAATAAACCATGACCCCTGTACTTAATGAAATCTGCTGAATTGATACTGACATGAATGAGGCTTCTGTAGGAATGGCTAGGGAACTGCATTCAAGATGGATTATTAAGTGAAAAAAGCAAAGTGCAGAAAATAATATGCAGAGTATTCTAACCACTGATTTTTTTTTTTTTTTTTTTTTTTAGGAAAGTCTAAGCACACATGTGCTTTATATATTAATAATATCTCTCAGAGGTTACCTAAAACTGTGGTAATCTGATTGCTCCAGGGAACAGAGCTGGGAGTCCAAGGATGATGACAGGTGGCTGACATCTTACTGTGTATTGCTTTAGATCTTGAAAAATGCATACCATGGGCATCCACTAGTTATTTATTTTTTTTTAAAGAACTAATAAAAGCAAATATTCTGTGTTTGGTACTTACCAAGCATTGCTCTCTGAATAAATTCAGTGAATCTTTACTAAACCATATGAGATTAGGATTACTCTCACCCAATTTGGCAGATAAGAAAAATGATGCAGGAGAAAGTTAAGCCAGAAGAAAATTGATGCAGAAGAAAGTTAAGCCAGTCGTCCAAGCTCACTTAGACAAGGTGGTGCACATAAGCCCTGGGTCCCCTGTGTAAAGCTCTCTAAGGTTTTAGAACACCTTCTCAGGTGCTATGTATATATCTTATATGTAAGATATATAGATACAATATATCATACATATATATATATATATGTATATATATACATATATATATATAATCTCCTGACTTTGGTAGGACCATTCCTTCCCACTTTGCATTCAGTCAAATAATATTGTATGTGGTTCTGCCTAACTTCCAAGGATTAGTGGTGGCCCTTATCCAAGAACAGCTAAACCCACACAGGGATGCCTCTGTCTCTGGTCCAAATCTGCTGGACGTGGAGACTCAGTGTCCCCTCATTTAGTCAAAAATTAAACTTTTTACTGCCTGTGCATCATCATAATCCACATTGTCCCTTCCAATTACTGTTCTCATCTCACAAATTTGCATGCTTTTTATTTAATTGAACCCAACTTTTTCCTAAAATATTATGCCACGTATATATTAGTCTGAACATGGAGGAAATCCTTTAGATGACCCGCATTCTCAGAAACAAATACACTCCTGTTTAGTCACAAATACAATCCTAATTAAAAGCCAGTTCTTGCCCCCACTCCCCCACATCAGTACTTCATTCTTTCTCATTATCACTGTTAAAGAGAACTTCCCATTATTTACAGATACATGGCTCATGGCATTACTTGAAATTTTAAAAATTGATTTTGTGAGCTGTGGGGACAGAATTCAGTGCATTTAACAATGCTGAAAAAACTAGTCAAAGTGGAGGAGGGAATAAATTATTTAACCATTAGTAAGGTGCATTTCTCGTTTGTCCTTTGTTGTCTCTTATTTGGGAGCTGATTTAACTTGAGCCTGTGTCTCCAGGATATTTAATTGCCTGCCACCCATTGCTTCGGGTTTGAGTCATCTCTGCCAGTCAACTTCTAAGATCCAAGATTTCCCTTCATGCTGCTTCCCTCCTGAACATGCAAGAGCACTTTGGCTCTGAGTTCTAACCTTTGCTGACACATAACTCAATTTGTCATTAAAAAGAAAACAAAAAAATACAGCAAAACAGAACAGACTTGAAGCACACCCTCAGGTATGATATGAGTTCAGGTCCCCCTCCAGCACTGGCACAAAAAGTTCATGGTGTTCTTGAGGCTGAGTGAATAGAAGGAAGAAAGTTCATAGCCCTGAGGTTGGCCTCTCTTTCCTGAAATTAACTTGAGTCTTTTGACACATCTCATTCAGTTGCGGGAACAAATCTGCCTGCAAATGTTTTGGAGGGTAGACCAGAAGTCTACTTGTTTGTTTTAATAAGCCTGTAGAATTCTATTTTCTTCGGAGGAACTTGGAAACGCCAGTTTCTTTCCATTGCCTTCCATTCCATTTAAAGTATTTCATGAAATGTAGAGCTCTTGAAGGGATTTATTCTTTTACCAGCCTTGGTGTTTGGAAGTTCCTGCTATGAGCAGTGAGGTTTTGGATCTCATATCAAAGGGTTTAAAGTTAATGATTTTAAGTATGGTTGGATTTTATTGCTCCTCTGGTGGGCTAAAAACTTCAGCCACTCTTTGACCTCTGCTCAGTCAATTCAATTCCATCTAATGCTCTGTGACTAATATGGTGGATATTTAATCTACTTTGCTGCTGAAATTACTTTTAGAGTCACTTTTTTTTCCCCTCAGAAAACTTCCTCCTGAGAGAAATTGCTTATCGTAAGCTCTAAATAAGTTGCATATTACAGAATACATTTTTAAAAGCTTTTATTCCAGAGACAATTAAACCTTATCACTTATTTTGCTATCATATTACAAATGAGACAGGAAAAGTGATATTATTCTAGAAGTAAGAGTAGAATCAAAAGGAAGAATGACCTGAAGCTGCCCTGATCCTGGTATTAATGTAGATATCATAAGCAGTCATGTCTTAGCCAAATATTTCCTGTGATGTAATTAAATTGGGAGACAAAAATCAATGAATCACAAGGCTAGGCATCTAAGTAGATTCTTTTTGTCTCTTTCTTTGTTAAGAACATGTGTGGCTGCTTTTCAAGGCTCATTTGGAAGTAAACATGGTCTACGTGTTCAATAAGTAAGACGGTGACTGTCTCGGATACTTGGGAAAGTGTGGTCCAAATACAGCCTGAATGGATAAAGAGACCTGACATTCTTCCCAGGATCAGAGAAACTGGGTCTAATCTCTCCCTTGTCCCTAATTAGTGGTGTGACCTGAAGGCTAGCCTTTTAAACCTGAATCTCTGACTAGAGGATTTACAGTGTTGCTGGAACTACCTATTTAGAGTTAACTGAGACAAAAGCTGTGGTTACCTACACCTGAACTCTGAGGAAGGCACCTGGGTAGTCATTTAGGGCAACCAGGTTCAGTGTGAAGTAGAAGGTGTCCTTTCTTTCCTGTGGCCAATCTTCATTCCTCAGGCACTTAAAATGCTTCCAGGCTTTGCTTCCCACCATCAAGCACATTAAATATAAAAATCTCTTCCCAGGGAAATTTACATTTAGACAGGGATCAAAGCCCTAAACTAAGGTGGTAGCCAGGGAAGGTGCAAAAGACCCTGGGGCTCTAGAGATAAATTTCCAATCCTGGTTTTACCACCCATTCATTTGGTGCTGTCATTTCTCTGAATTTCAGTTTCTTTCCCAAATGAGAGCAGTGACCTGTAAGGAACTCTAATCATCCTTCTAACTCTACAAATGTGGCCACCTAGAAATTAAGACCTTCTGCATGTATCAGAAATCAAGGCCAGTTGCCTCCTCAAGGCTATTCCCAGCCCTGTGCTTCCTCCCCAGTGATGTCAGCTATACTGGTCAAGCATCATCCAGCAGTGGGTGGTATGGTGACGAGAGATCTAGATTCAAAGAAGCCACAGGCAAAGCTTTGTGCCTATAGTTTCTTGAACCATAAAAATGAAGATAATAATACCTATCTCATGAAGGAGTTGGGATGATGAAATGAATCCAGATGGTGTTCAGCATAGAAGATACTTGAAAATGTCAGTTTTCCTCTGCCTATCTCTCTATCTTCCACCACTCTGTTGTAACTTCTACTATTGTTTTGCAGAAAAGTAAGATAAGATGGCTAGCTATAGACTATTGGGAGTTCCTGGCCCTTGCTTTTACGTCCCTTCCATGTGCATTCCACTTACTAAAGCCATGTAAATGTTCAGTTTCTCCAACACAAACAGAGTGTACTTTTTTTGACCTTTGGTTTTGGGTTTGGCCATGGGACTCATTCTGGGACATTAGCAGATGTAACCTAAGTAAGCACTTGAAGTGAACCTGCACAGTGAACTTGCCCTCTTGGACTTCTACAATTGTCAAGAGATCATATCCTGGCTGACTGTTGGCTCCAGTAGGGGAATGAGAGGCTCAAGGAAGAGAGCTGCCCTGCTGACTTCCAAACTCATGACTAAGAAATAAGTGATTATTGTTTTTCACCACTAAATTTTGGGGATGTTTGTTATGCAGCATTATTGTGGCAAGAGTTCCTGAGTAGCCCTTGGCAAGTAGTAGAGGAAAAATAATGGTGATACTAAATCACACAGTTAAGGAGAGGCCAAGAATACATTTGAACATAAGCAATCTGGTTGGGTTCTAAAAGATCTGTGTGTCTTGGATTGTGGTCACCTTTCTTTCATCATCATCATCACCTTCAACAACAATAATAATAATGATAATAGCAATAACAAAACAATAGTAATAACTGCTATTACTGTTTACTGAATGTATACAATGAATCATGAACTGGACTAGTTTTCCTGTAGCGTGTGGTAGGCAGCTCACAGCAATCCTGACCTACTGGTCTTCATACTCTTATGTAATTCCCTCCTCTTGAGTGTGGGCTGGACTTAATGACTTACGTCTAACAACTAGAGTATGGCAAAAGTGACAGAATATCACTTCTGAAATGGTGAGAAGACTGTGACTTCTGTCTTTCTTGTACTATCTCTATGGTCCTTTGAATCTTCTTTGGATTTATTATACTCATGGAGGCAAGTGCCATGTTGTGAGATGCACTATACAGAGGCATAGGTGACAAGAATCTGATGGAAAGCCCCAGCAAATAGCTCTTGAGGTGCTACAGGCTTGGTTCAACAAACTACAAGGAACTGAATCTTGCCAACAACCTTGCAAGTAAGTTAGGATATCGATCACTCCCAATGGAGCCTTGAGACCACTGCAGCTCCACTCAACACTTTGTAGCCTTATGAGGGACCCAGAGCTAGAGAGATCAGTGAAACTATACATGTGTCTGGATTTCCAACCCATAGAAATGTGAGAAAATAAATGTTCTTCTTTTAGCCCACCAACTTTTGGGATCATTTGTAATGCAGCAACTGATAAGTAACTCACTAAGATTTCATTTATGCCTCACTGCAGCGTTGGATCTCCATTTTAGAAATGGGGACAATCTTGGAGTCAGATCAGACATGTGAGATTAGAACACTTAGAAACTAATATAGGAATGAGCCTCTGATAGGATCTCAGTTTAAAGCAAACAGGAGTCTGGATTTTTATGTGAAAAAGGTTAAGTTAAAAATGTTAATTGAAGTTCATTTTTTTGGTGTGCAAACCCAAAACATGCACCTATGGGTTCTGTTTGGTGTGTAAATTGTTAACCTGGGTTCTCTGGTCCAGACACTCTGAGAAAATGTATATCCCAGAGCTAGAATTGTGGCTGCTTGGCGATTTCTGAGGTAAGCGGGTGGGGAGCAGGGAGTAGTCTGGGGTGGTATTTGGGTTCCCTAAAGACAAAAAGAAGGTTTATGGGTTCTGTGAGCGGTGAAGACTGTAGTACCCTAGAGGCAGAAAGGCATTTGACAGGCATGGGACCTGTTGAAGGGCAAAGCATTAAATACCTGTCTTGGCCTGAAGCTGACAGCTTTCCCACTAAGCCACAGCAGTGGACAGATTGTGGCTGGCCAAGACCCAGACATCTTACTCCCATTTATCTCAGAGTCAGTTACAGCACCTGACACATAGTTTTAAGTACTTGACATGTATCTGTTAAATTAATGAACGATTGACTTGAACTCAGTGAATAAATACACAGACCTCAAAGCAACAATGTGTATCGAGACAGTGATATATAAACATGTGTGCTCACCTGGGATTTTACGTAAGTTCCCTAGGACACTTGTAAGGTCCCAGGAGAACAAAAGGCGGGTTTCCTGTTAATGTTGGATGTGGGGCTGTGAACTATATTTCATTTGATTTAGAGAATAACAAAATGCAGAGTTTTTTTTGCATTCTGAGTTTTGGAAGGCAATTCAGAACTGTCATTAATAATAGGGTTCTGGATATAGCAGACTTTTCCAGTGAGACATTGGGTCAGAAGGGCAGTGACCTGAGGGCAGGCAACAGGAAGAGGCTGAGAGCATGGGAGAGAAACCTGGCCCAATGTGCTGTGGAGACGTGGGAACAGCTCTCACCAGCAAACCACCACCGCCGTCAAGGGCAACACGCCTTTGTGCTGTTAAGCTTTGCAAATTTCACCACGTCATCTGCTTCATGGACCTCTTCAGTAAAGAGTCACACTGATTTTTACCTAACTAAAAGAGATACACATTCAATCAGCTGATTTTTTAAAAAAGGTTTTATTTACTTATTTGTGAGAGAGAATGAGAGAAAAGAAATAGATGTAGGGGCAGAGGGAAAAGGAGAAGCTGACTCCCCGTTGAGCAGGGAGCCCTCCACGGGGCTTGATCCCAGGACCAGGGTCCTGGGATACCAGGACCCTGGGATCATGATCTGAGCCAATGGCAGCCCTTTAACCTCTCAGTCACCCGATTTAAATTGCACCTGCATATCAATCCCTCTCTGAGGCATAGTAGGGAGGTGAGTTACTTAGCTTCTGTGGCTTAAGTGTGTTTGGGTTTCCTCATCTATACAATAATAATATCATCTTATCAGTGAGGCCTCTTCTGACCAGTCACTACAAAAAAAAATTAACTTCATCCCAGGATGACTTCTCTTTTCTTTCTGCTTCATTTTTCGCTGGACTGTTGTCTGACCTCAGCTTCCCCACAACTGAAACATAAGGCCCTGGAGAGAGAAAACGTTGTCTACATTGTCTGATACAGTAGTGCCCAAACCTGTGACATCACTCAGCATGGGAAAGGTGCTCAATAAAAGCTTCTGGTAGAAGGAAACAATAGTCTTTTCAACAAATGATCCTGGGACCGCTGGTTCTCCACAGGCAGAAGATTAAATGTGGAACCTGTTTCACACCGCATGTAAAAATGAACTGAAAATGATCAAAATTCTCAATGTAAAAACTAAAATGATATAACTTTTAGGGAAAAAAAATCCTTGTGATTTTTATAACACTGGGTAAGGGGGTAGTTTCCTATATACGATACTCAAAGCATAGGCAACCAAATTAAAAATAGGCATAAGTAGGACTTCAACAAAATTAAAATCTTTTATGCTTCAAAGCCACCATCAAGAAAATGAAATGACAACCCAGAGAATGGGAGAAATATTTGCATGTCATGTATCTGATAAGGGTCTAGTATCTAAACTATATAAAGACCTCATAATGATAAAAATAATGAAAGGACAAATATCTCAATTGGAAAATGGGCAATGTGTTTGAATAGACATTCCTCCAGAGAAGACATGCAAATGCCTAAAAAGCATATGAAAATATGCTCAATACCATTAATCCTTAGGGAAATGCAAACCAAAATATCAACAAGATATCACTTTGTATTCACTAGAATGGCTATAATAATAATAATAATAATAATAATAATAAATGCTGGTTGAAATGAAAAATGGTACAGGCACTTCGAAAAAAGACTGAGAGTCTCAAAATGTTCACCCAAGAAAATCAAAGATTTATGTTCACACAAAAACTTGTCCATGAAAGGTCAGGAAAGAATTATGCACAGTAGCTGAAAAGTACGACCAATTCAAGCCTCCATTAACTGATGAATGGAGACACAAAATGTGAGCTATCTGCATAATGGAATATTATTTGGCGATGAAAAGGAAGGAAGAACTGAAATATGCCACAAGGTGGATAAATCTTGACAATATTCTACAATGTGAAAGAATCCAGACAAAAAATGCCACATACTGTATGATTCCATTTTACGAAATGTCCTTAGATATGGAGTGGTTGCCAGGGGCTGGAGGAGGGATGGGTGTGGAGTGACTGCTCATGGGTACAGGAATTACTTCAGGGCTGACGGAGCGTTCTGGAATTAGATCGTGATGATGGTTGCACAATCTTGTGAATACACTAAGACCATTTGATGTTAGTCTTTGAGATGGTGAGTTTTATGGTATGAGAATTATACCTTAATTTAAAAAAGCAGTGGCCATTGTAATTTGTCACTTGAAAGTATAAATTTGCAGCAGGGAAAGAGATAAGGAGACCAGGTTAGAGGTTCGGGAGCACGAAAGAACAAAGTGAGGCATTACATATTTGTTTCCTGCCCCACATGAGTCTTCCCCATAAAATTTGTAAATCCTATCTCATTAAGACATTTCAAACTCCTAAAACCTGGTTTTGGGGGGCTCGTGCTGTTTCCCAAGGCCAGATGATACTAAATCTTTGTCTGTGGAAATGCTGTTCTGTTCTTCAGTCATAAAAGCCTGTTATTTCATCTATCAAAGATGCCTGTTGACATCCTGCCCAGATGAGGGTCATCTGTTGGGGAGCATATGAGTGGGAGGATCTGAACTCAGATTCTGCTTCTATTCTTTGTGTAAAAGTGGTAGAACTGGTCAATTTCTCTAAGCCTCAGTTTCCCCTTTTAAAATTATACATGATTTCCTTCTACTGTCCAATGAGTGAGACAGTGTAGTAGTCAGGACTTTCAACTAAAAGTGATAGATATCCCATTCAAATCAGATTGAGTACAAAAGGGGATTTCTTGGCAGACAACCAAAACCCCAGGGACAAGTAGGCTACAAGTGTGACTGGATAAGGGAGCTCGGGTGATATCATCTTGGCTCCTAGTTGCTTTGTCTCCCCCTCCCATACTTTCTTCTGCATTCGCCCCACCAGACTCTGTCTGGTGGTAGTATGATGGTGCCAAAGACCACCACAGGTTCACATGCTAAGTCTTAGCAGCCCTGGAAAAGGGAGAGGTTGAGGAGGGGAAAGGGCAGGAAGGGACTTCATTATCCTGTCTCAGAGCTCTGTGGAAGAAGAACATCCCTTTACCTAGCAAGGTCTGAACTGATTAGAAATTTCTGAGACTCTTACTTCCTGAGCCCACTCTGTGGCTAAAGGGATATAATACGCCACTTGGCAAACCTAAACCAGCCACCTAGCTCTCTCCATGAAGTATGTATGAGGGACTGTGGCTCCCCATTGAAAACTGGGATAACTTTAATTGAAGAAGAGGGATGGATAACAAGGGGGGAAGAGAACATGTTCTCCATAACACTGTTCTTCAGACTTTTAAATTAGCACCTAGATTAGAAATCACATTTTACATCACGATCTGGTATACGCGTAAGTTTTTTTTTTTTTTAATTTTATTTCTTTGTCAGAGAGAGAGAAAGAGTAAATGAGCACAAGCAGGGAGAGCAGTGGCAGAGGAGGAAGCAGGCTCCCTGCAGAGTTAGGGGCTCGATGTGGGACTTGATCCCAGGACCCCAGGGTCATGACCTGAGCCGAAGGCAGGCACTTAACCAACTGAGTCACCCAGGCATCCCACATAAGTATTTTTTTTTTAATAGTAAGAAGACTATAGAATTTGCTCTTTTCCCTTAAAACATCCCAAGTTCTCTATATTTAGCTAAATCACTGTAAGTTCTTTTAACTCAAGTGTAATTCACACACAATGCTGTATTAGTTTCAAGTGTATAATAGGATGATTCAACAATTCTGCACACATGTGTATTTATTAATAAATGAAACAATAGTTTCATGCTAGATAACCAACCTCACTGTTGATTGTACAATGGACTCAGATATTTTTCTAGTTCATTCTAATCTGTTTCATTTAATCTTCTCCTATTTCATTAAAAAATGTGGCTTACTCCAGTAATTTGATTTTATAATTCACAAATTTAAACCCCAGTTTAAAAAAAATACTTCTTCATAGGAAATGCATGTAGAAGTGCACCATAAATTGTAAAGCATTATTTATTAATCTATCTATTTATTTAGAGTGCAAGTGGGCAGGGGAGGGGCAGAGGGTGAGCGAGAGAGAGAAAGAGAGAATCTTAAGCAGGCTCCATGCTCAGTGCAGAGGTCCACATGGGGCTCAATCCCATGACTCTGAGATCATGACCTAAGCTGAACTCTAAAGTCTGCCAGTTAACTGACTGAGCCACCCAGGTGACCTTGTAAAGCACTCTTTAAACCTTAATAGAATATGATATATTAATATTAAGATGGGGTGAATGCCCCCTTAATTTTGTAAGCAGTGTTTAAGAAGAGGCAAGCGCTACTGATTTGATAGCAAAACTTGTTGGTGCATGAGTGAGTGTCCAAGGACAGGGTATGTAGATTGACCAAAGTGATGGCAGCATGCTGAGTGAGGGGTGGATCAGCCAGAAGTAAGAGCAAATTGGAGGAGCTATAGATCATTCCAGATAATCAGACAATTGCTATGATTTGGACAAGGCAGGGAAATCCAAACTAGGGCAGCTAAATGGCTTATTGCAGTGACTTGCAGCGTGAGAACAAAAACAAATGGTTTAGAAAATTTGGGCTCAAGAGGAGACCAAACACCATAGTGTGGTTTTGGTATGACCAGCACTTGGATAATCTATAACTCTTAGGCTTAAGGTGTGCCAGTAAGTAAAATGGGTCCAAAATAACAGTGGCTTAAACAAGATAGAACTTAATTATTTCTCCGTTACATAAGTGTATGGAGGCAGACAGTCCCGAGCTAGTGTGGGGTTCTTTCCCATGAGGTCTTCAGGAAGCCAGGTATCCTCACCACAATACTGCCAACATGGCCTTCAGGGACTTAGGAACCTACATGCCTAGAATGAGCCCTTGTTCTTGGGATCCAGGATTATGGCTGGAGTTTCAGGCATCAAAACTGCAATTTAAATTTGCTTGGGTGGCTCAGTCAGTTAAGCATCTGACTTGATTTCGGCTCAGGTCATGATCTTACAGTTGTGAGTTGGAGATCCACGGTGGGCTCCAAGCTCAGCACAGAGTCTGCTTGTGATTCTCTCTATCCCTCTCTCTCTGCCCGTCCCCCTGCTCTCTCTCTCTCTCAATAAACAAATAAGATCTTAAAAAAAAAAAAAAAAACCTGCAGTTTCAGTAGCAGATAAAGGAAGTGAGGAAGGAGAGCTTATAAAGCAGATAATCATGCCAGGCAACGTTTAAGAAAATTCTCCAAAACATGCATAAAATGGCACTTTAAATGTGGTCCTAAGGCCACATCTAGCAGCAAGGGGCCTGAAAAAATTGAGGTTTGTTTTGACTCTGAGTTAGCTAGCTTTTCCTGCAAAACAAATCATCCCAAAATTCAGCAGGTTCAATAACAACCATTTTATTTTGCACTCAATTGTTGGGTCATCCAAGTGATCCCTTTGCTCTGGCCAAGCATGATTAGATTTTAGTTGTCAGGACAGCTTCACACACATAAAGGTGAGGTGTCAGCTTTGTTCACCTCCAAATGGGTTCTCATCTCCAGCAGGCTACCTGAGACTCATTCCATGACAGTATCAAGGTTGCATGTACAGCCAAAGGGGGGCAAGCCCCAATGTGAAAGCATTTTCAAGCCTCTACTGGAGTCAGAGTGGCTAAATTTCCATTGTCCAAAGGGACTAACCCTGATTCAGAGGATGGAGAAGTTACTTCTAGATGGGAAGGCAAGAATTCATGGTTATTTATTGTGATCTACTGCACAACAGAAAAAGAGGAGAATGGATATTGTGGGACAGCCAACCGTCACCCATTTTATCATGAGAAATATTACCCCCACCAGTGTCTATTGTTCCAGACTGGTTATGACTAACTTCTTGCATTCCATCTTCACCTGGGTGGGTCCTAAGGTGTCTAAAACTCAACATATTCAAAACATAACTTAACAATTTATCTCCCACACATAATAAAACTAAACAAAGCTTGTCCTCCTACAGTATATGACACCATAACCCTCCCAGTTAGTTACTCAATACAAATAGCTGGAAGTCCTCTTTGACAACTCTTTCTCTCTCACTTTCTCATATTCAAACTATAATCAAGTTTTGTTGATTTCATCTCCTAAATATCTCTGGAATCCACCCACGTCTTGATCTCTGCTGACACTACCTAAGTCCAAGGGACCAGGCATCCATTCTTGCCTCCTCCAATCTGTTTTCCATATTACAGTTAAAGTGATGAAAATATAAATGTCATCATATCGCTCTCTAGTTTAAAAGCTTTCACTGGTGTCCTTGTATTCTTGGGATGGAGATAAACACTTTACACATGGCCTGCAAGATCCTGCATCATGTTGCCTCCTACCATTTTCTCTTTATCTCTCCTTACTGCAATGTACAGGTTCAGAAGAAGACAGAATAAAGTAGTTTTAAAACAATAGTTCATAACCCAAGATGACTCATTGCTCCTTGGGTCACCAACACCATCTCTCTCGGTGTTATCTGTCTATGAGTTATAAGCTTATTGTAGATTTTTTTTTTTTAATGGCAACTAGAACATCTTTCTGTTGCTCCTCTTCTTTCTCTGGACAAGGAAGTAAGGGAGATTTCTGTTGAGGAGTTATGATAATGTCAGGAGGCATTTCACAGGCTCCTATTTGTGAATGGAAGTAGTAGCTAATAAAAATGGCTACATTGGATTGAACTTAGATGGAGGCTTTGAAAGGTGCAAGGTGTTTCACCTGGGAGGTCTAGCACAGAATCACATAGATACTGGTCTGAGCTGAAGTTCAAGTGAGGGAAAGCACAGTTTGATTTTAAGATAGAGATGGGGCTGGAAGATAAATGCTGGGCCCAAACACAGGCAAATTGGCTCAGAGAAGAATGGGGAGGGTCAAGGGGGTAACTTGCTGAAAGGACAGAGTCTTCAGTTAGTAAGGGACTTTTGTTGTGCTGGCAGATTCCTTTAGAACTTTCCTTCCTTGATGGCTTGCTTCTTGGGTATTTTGGAAACTAATGTTAAATGCAGTCAAGTATCTTCCCAGTTCTAATCAATTTCGTCTCTGGGGGCAGTCTGTAGGGCTAACCAGCAACTCCATTTCCTCAGGAATTAACTCTGTCCCTTCAGACATTACCTGGTGTATCCACTACAAAATGTCCCTCACCTGTTCTAAGGGGAAGTAGCACTCCCGACCTTCTTATTTCAGTCATTTGCCAGGATAATAAGACAGACTCATAACTGACCATACTTCTGTTCCAACATTTCTCTACCCAAAGGTGCTAGAACCTGATAAAGAAACTCAATCTCATTTAGTAGCATATTTGATAATAACTCAGATGAAGTTATTGATGCTCATTAACCATTGGAAAATCACAAACCTAGGGAAACAGTAGATGGTAAAATCAGGAACTAAAGGTAAGTTGAATTTGTACAAAAGGACTGCAAATATGAAGGATGGAATAAGGGTCTCCCTAAACTGGAGATTCAAATGCACAAAAACACAATGGTCATGGGGAAAATGTGCAGCCTCACACTTCACAGAAACCTCACCTTTGGACATCATTGGGATACTCTTGCCAAAAAGAGTATCAATTTAAGCTGCCTTTCTAGGCACACGTTCTTCAAAGTGAGGAACATGGAAGGATTTTCCCATCTTAACATAGTCTGAAAATGAAAAACCTGGGAATTGGGGATTTTTTTTATTTTTAAAAGAGATTGATCGAGTGTTCTGATTGCAGGGGAGGTAAGGGGGAAAACGGTGGTGTTCATGCTAGAAAACCGATATTCACTTCCATTTCACATTTGTATTTCCTTGAGGCTAAATGTATTTTATTATTTACAGTCAAACCAAGAATCTATGTATCTATCTAGAACTCACATCAATGACAATCAATGTCAGATGTAAATTGTTGACATGTAAAGAATATCTGCACTTGGTAATTCATGAAACTCTACTTTGAGGAGCAAAGGGGCTCTGCAAGCAGGACACTCAAACTTAACATATTTCAAAGGATCTAGGTTTTGCCAAGATATTTTCCTTTACTTAATGTGGTTGTAAAGGGCAAAAGACCACTTTTTTCTTGAATTCCCAACTTGTAACTCTTTACCTCCTTTATGAAGCCCCTGTCCTGCCAGTGATGCTCACTGGACCTCTTGAAAATGTAGCTGGGCGTCTTTCCTGCCAACCAACCATGCATAATGGGAACTGTCCCTGAATAGGAAAAGAGCACTAGAAGAAGACTTCAGATAGACGGATTTGCTTCTTCTACGCATTGATTTTGGTCTCTCTGTGTCTCACATCAATCGGGATTTGTCTTCAAATGGCCTTAGGAGGACCAGAGCTGTCCCAGAGTCTGAGATGAGACTAGATCACAGTTAAGTGTTAAGTTTGTCCAGCTATGAAGGCTTAGTAAGATTCTAGAGTGAGTCATTCCAGGAAATCTTTAGAAAAGTTTTTGTCCAACAAAGTCTCCCTGTGTTCCTCTGCCCTTCTCTGTTAGTGGAGCTACTGGAAGTTGTACTTCAGCTCACTTGCTCTCTTGTGAGTAGCATTAAGCACTGGGAAGCCATAATGTCATGTTCAGCTTAGCCCCCGAAGACTAAATATCAGAAAGTGAATTTATGAGCCATATGATATATAATGTTTCATTGATAGTTGCATATCCCTAAGGAAGCTGCCTTTTGATTTATTGTTGCTATTATCACGCCTATTTTATTCTGTATATTTACCGTAGGCTACCACAATCCTTTGTAAAAATATGGGATAATAATTGAGCAGGGCAATTGTCAACTAGTGACTTATCAGAAGACAAACTAGTCAACTAACTAATTAAATAAATAAAGGAGCAAAACAAAACACACATAATAATTTAAGTTATGGCCTATCATGAAGCAGTTCTGACAATACCCACCTAGGGTCTTGTCTGTTTCCAACAATAATTGACCAGCTGTAAATGATATGTTATTTTTGTCTCCTTGTGCTCTGGGATTCAGGTAGATAGTCTGACTGCATTGACACATCTCTTTCCCAAGTCTGGGCATGACTAGGTATGACTTCTTAGCTTAGAGGAGAACACTTTCTGTGTTCTGTCATCTATGATCAGGTCTTGTGGTGGGCAGAATGGTTTAATCACAAAGCCTTTGAATATACTACCGTATTTATAACAAAATAGACTCTGCCGATGCAATGAAGATTTTGAGTTTAAAACGAGATGGCCTGGGATTATCAGGATAGCCCTCCCCTCCCCGCCCCCAATCAAATGAGCCCTTTAAAACAGAGAATATTCTCCAACTGGAGACAGAGAGGTGCTGAAGAATGAGAAGTCAGAGAGATTCCCAGGGAGGTCATTGCTGATTCTAAGAAGAAGGGGCTCAGGGGCAGGGACCAGAAAGAGATTTCAGGTCCCAGCCCATAGCCAGCTGAGAGATGGAGTCCTCAGTCTTACAGCTGTAAGATGCTGGGGTTTTCCAACACCCTGGATGGGGCTAGAGGAGAATTTTCAGAGCCTGTTGATAAGGATATTGACAGTGGATACCTTGATGTTGGCCAAAAGATCCAGAGCAGAGAAACAAGCCAGTTTCGTGTGAACTGTGAGATAACAAATGGTGTTTTCAGCCATGAAATTTGTGGCATTTTGTTATGGCTGCAGTGGAAGACTAATACCAGGGTCTTTTGGACCCTCTTTCTGATAGGGTTTTAAAAGCTCACAAGGCCTTTGGAGACAGGAAAACGTTCTGAGCACTCCTTCCTCTGTTTGAACCCAGCTGAAATGGTTTCTCAGACACTTTGGGTAGGAAGAAAGCAGTGAGCCTGAGGTGGACCCTAAGCCAGCAGGAACCTCCTCATTTCCCCCTCACCATCAGCTGGGCCACATCCAGCTTTCAGTATTGTATCACGAAGACATCAGACATTTGTTAGCTGTTGGCCAAAGTGCAAAGGTGTCACTCAGGTAGATAGCGAATGCCAGTCCTTTGAAAAGAGTGGTAGGAAAGTATCCTCATGGATAGAAATCTCTCTGTGTAGACAGCATTCCCAATGTGATGAGAAGTTCCCTCCAAAATTTAGATAGATGAGTTTAAAGGTGGAACACATTAAGAAGATGAAAGTATGAATAGTAATAGTGACCAATGTTGGCTGCTAAGAAGGTTAAGACTTTTTTTTTTTTTTTTTTTTTTTTTCCAAGGGAGCCTCAGCAGCAGTTACATTACTGGGCATTAAGGCAGCTCCCACATTCAAGTATGGACTTCTTGCCTTAAAAGCAGTAACCTAGAGTATCACCTTTATGAAGCACCTGGATTAAAAGTACTTAGAAGTTGCAAAGTTACTCTTTACAAAGCATCAAATGGATTCCCCTTATTTTTTTTTTTAATAAGAATAATCTGTGGACTGCATAGTAGCCATTTCCATTTAATAGCTAACTTAAAAAAAAAAAAAGAAAGAGAAGGAAAGAAAAAGCTTTGAAAACTTTACTTGCAATATCTTTTCATTCTTTCTTTGATGTATTTGGAGTGAGGAGAATACATTAGTGCCTTTTAGCTTGGCAGCCAACTCTCTCAAATGTAAGTAAATGGAAAGGAACTGACCAGAGCATTTACTTCATTTTCAGAATTCTAATGTCAAGATTGTTTCCTCAAGGGCTTAAAAAAAAAAAAAAAAAAAGTAGAAATGGTGCCGAAGTTTTAAACAATGTCTTTCTTTCTTGAGAGTAGGCAACTTCAATGAAATGGATGCTGTCATGCAGGAGATTTTCTCAGGAACAGCAGAAATTTTCAGTCCGTGGACTACATAACCCATGGCCGAGGTGGCAGCTAAGCTGGTACCTGGTAGTTGTGCTGGGAAAAGTGACAGAGAAGAGTTAGTCTTGACTTTCCAGCAAACACTGCATGATCTTCAATAGACCATTCTTGGCCTTGGTGGACTACTAGAAATCCACCCCCAACCACTCTTCTCTCTCCCAGAAACAGTTTCTGCTGACACATGACCTCCCACTTGAGATAAGAATTCTCAGCCTTTCTGATGGTTAGATGTGGTCAATAGGATGTAAGTGCGTATGAAGTGGGCCACTTCTGGGTTGTGACCTTGAGATGCGGGAATGGGCTCTTCTCTTTTCTCAGGGTAAGACATGGACAATGTTCATAGTAGTGACCTAGCTGCCTCCACCTAGGTGAAGATGACACCAGAAGGAACAGTGGTATAAGTTGGAAGGGACTTGAGGCCATGAGTAAATTCTGAGGAGGTCCGCCGTCTAACCTTCCAACCTCCAGAGTTAGGTGAGAAGAGAATCAACTTGCACGTTATGCCACAGTGTTACAACATCTCCTCATTTTCACAGCTTAGCCATGACTCATCCACCACCCCTCTGTACCCAGATTTTTAAAAAATTGTTCAATGCTCATTGCAGTGCTTTTACTTAGATCTATAGGCTTTTGCTAAGTTATTAATTTCAAAATGATTAAACTTCTGTTAACATGCCAAACACCATTTTTCTGCTCTGGAAATAGTCATGCCAACCACTCCGGCATGCTCATGTGTTCCATGAGCCATTCTCTTAGGGTTAGTCAGCCCTAACCTTCCAAGTCAGCTTTCATAATCTTCCACTAATGAGTGTCTGCCCCTTCTGGGAAAAGTGGTGAATCCTAACATTGGTCTTCAAGATACTGTCTTCACCCTGAATAACAAGTCTTATGGTGGGGGCTTCAGGAAAGCATGGCAGGACAGGTGGGTCCCTTATGGTGGATCTCAAAGTGGTAGGCCCCAAACTTTTGTTACCTTCAACATTGGAATTGTTTTGACCAATTGTTTTAACACCTCTGATGTATCAAAAGAGATATGTGAGTTTTGAGGACATCTTCAGATTTTGTCAGTCTTCCTCTCTATTGATTACTTGTAAGTAAAATCTTGCTTTTTATTAAACAACTCAGATCTGGCTTGAAAATCATTTTTTATTATGTTCAGTTAGCTACCATATATATAGTACATCTTTAGTTTTTGATGTAGTATTCAATGATTCCTTAGTTTCGTATAACACCCATTGTTCATTATAATGTGTGCCCTCCTTAATACGCATCTCCTGGTTACCCTCTCCCCCCAACCCTCTCCCCTCTGAAACCCTCAGTTTGTTTCCCAGAGTCCAGAGTCTCTCATGGTCTGTCTCCCTCTCTGATTTTTTCCCATTCAGTTTTCCCTCCCTTCCTCTGTGGTCCTATGCTAGTCCTTACGTTCCACATATGAGTTAAACCATGTGATAATTGTCTTTGTCTGCTTGACTTATTTCACTTGGCATAACCCCCTCCAGTTCCATCCATGTTGATGCAAAAGCTGGGTATTCACCCTTTCTGATGGCTAAGGAATAGTCCATTGTATGTATGGACCACATCTTCTTTATCCATTCATCTGTTGAAGGGCATCTTGGCTCATTTTTAAAAAATAATTATTAAAGTCCATAAAAATATATGTGAATTCATTCTTCAGCTTCCTCAGGCCTAGCCAAGTCGAGAAATATAATAATATAATTTATAGAATGCCTATCTTCCAAAAAAACTCTTTCAGGATTTGAAAGTGGCCTTGCATGGCAGGATGTATAAATAACACTCATTTATAATAAAAAAGAATTGTTTTTCAACCTAGTTATGTCAATGTTTTAAACCTTTAAGAATTCCTGATAATAAAAAAATTCTGTCTTAGGAAGAGAGTGGGTTACAACCATTGCGAAAGCATTCAGGGTCTCATCTCTTTGATAGGCAGCTTATGCTGTGTTTCAATATCATTTGACTTATAAAAGTTAATTGGTAAAAGTTTTTGATGACTCCTGGGAACATACACAGATAACAGACTGTCCCCTAGAAGGAGGGTGCAAAATCTTCCTTCTATAAATAACCGCTTAACACCTTACAGGCACATACACCCACACACAATTTTATAGATATGTAGTGTGTTCACACAAAATTCTGCAGGGAAATGGAAGCTTTTCCTACCAAGCTGGTGTAAACAGTAGCAAATCAGAAGCTACAGACAGACATTGTGGCACTCTTTACAGCGTGAGTGGGATGAGAATTCATTTACTTCTTAGAGGTTTGTGCATATTAATTTTAAACTTACTTTAAGGAAAATACACTTAAAATACATAAACCAGCAATCAACCAACAAATATTTAACAGGGCACTGCTAAATGCTCTATTATTCTATTCGGTGGACCTTCAGATATGAACCAACTTTATCTCAGTCCTAGATCTGTAGGACTTTATTTTTTTTTTTGTAAGTCACCTGTAGGGCTCAACAAATAACAACCACAACAAAAAGTAATCAGCTGGAAGTAGATCAGCTTCGGTGTACAAAAAAAAAAAAAAAAAAAAAAAAAAAGCAGAGTTTCAAGACAGCTTGGTGTGTGCACTTTCCCAACCTAATCACTGAACACTCCACACTTGTCTTTTTTCATCAGTCAAGGCTGATCATTTCTCTTTGCTTCACGGTCCTCTTGCCGCAGAGTCTCTCTCGCCTGAAGTGGTAATCTGAAACAGAGAACTGAAGTTAGGACCAACAACAAGATGCCCAACTGGGGAGCAAGGTTTCAGTTCTGTAGTCTTCATGGCTAAGTGTCTTGGTTTGGTACCATATAGGAACACTGGACATTCACCTGGGCTTGGAGGATAAGGGGCTCCCACAGCATGTGAGCTGACTGTGAGGGTCGTTCTGGCCTGGCCAGAGGTGTGGGGTTTGGGAGTCAGGTGCAAGGGGGCTGAAAAGAGCAAGCAACCCAAACCTGCTTTGGCATCTTCGGGGTCAAGTCCATTTATGCAGAGAAATGAAGAAGAGAGATTCAGAAGACCACAAACTTTAGAAAATATGCCCGTGAGTCAAAGGTGACAGAGCAAGATGCCCTGAGTGAAACTCCTATGTGCAAGTAGGTAGAAAAGGAGAACAAGCCTCAAAAGTGCGGCGTCCCCATTTCCTGCTCCCAGCTCTGAGCACGTGGTCAAGTCTGTGTCTGGTGCCAGAAATTTCTTTTCATATGTATAGGCTTTAACCCAGCCTACATTGTGCTTTTTGAAGTAGCTTACTTATTAGAATACGGATGCTTCTTCTACTGAGTCTGTAAAAAGCTGCCCAAAGTAGAACGATTACCAGGTGAGTTATGACCTTGAGAATTATAACCTGTCGGTAGGTGAGGTTTTAAGGATGGAAATTTCTAGTATACTGTAGGTCATATGGAGAAAGAAGACCCAGTCGGTGAGATTTATCTTTGCATTGAGCAGGAGAGGGGGTGTTTCTAATTCCATACAACTGGTTTTGTTTTTAAGATAGAGACTGAGGACAAGGTTAGCCCTACATCACGCTAAGCCAAGAAGTCTCTTCGGCTGGCACGTTAGAAAGCATATGGGATAAGATAGTAGCTCTTCTTGTTTTGTTGCTGCTGGTAAAAATTGTGTGATGTGTTATTATTTTGTTTATGCAGCTCATTTGGTTACATGTGGTGGGAGAGGGAGAGAAAAAAAGAGAGAGAGAGGGAGGGTCAAAGACAGAAAGGTTTTTCATGATTACCCTCCTACCATCTCTCAGAGGAAGTCCCTGCCCATATTCAAAGTGAGATACATCTGCTTATAAGACAGGCTGAAGGCTGGTTGGAGGAATATAAATGCCTATTGTCCTTCTCTATGGCAGAAGCTTTATTTCCAGCCAGCAGCCCATCAGGTCCTGTCACATCAGACATGGTTATCACACATATTATGTATCCTGGAACTTGGTGAGCACGAATTCCACTCAATTTAACTGTGTTACTCTGGAATACAATTTCTCCTGACCTAGAGGAAAAAGTGTATTTGTGAATCTGTGGATTTTAATCTATCACAAGAACAGCATAAACCAAATATTCCTCCACGTTAATTTAAGAATATAATGACTTCCATCACCATCGTCACGGTAAAGAGAGCAAGAAATTTGTTTCCAGTCAAAATCACCTATGTGATTTTGTTTTTAAGCTGAATCGTGTCATTTTAATTAAGATTTTCTTGGGAATGTAGTATATACACATATATATATGTATGGACATACATGTGCCAGTCATGATGCAAATATGAAAAAATGCACCTTATTTTATTCTCTTGTTTCCACAGTAGTAAATACATATCATTCCTTGTTGCTGCATAGCAACCTGTCCCCAAACTTGGGGGCTTAAAATAAGGTCTATTGGGATGTCTCATGATTTTGCTAGCTGACTAGGAGTTTCTGCTTCTGTACATGGTATCACTGGGTGGTAAGATGGTGGGAAAGGCCACATGGTTAGGGATTAGTGCTGGTTGGGATCTCACCAGCATGCTGTCGACCAGGACCTCCTTTCTTCTTCAAGCATATAAATAACTGCTTGGGCTTCCTCGTGGTATAGTCGTCTAAGGATAGGCAACTTCTTACACGGCAGTTGGCTTCTAAGAGCACAAACACAGAAGTTTCTAGGACTTACCAAGTCTTCACTATAAAACATCACTTCAGGTAGCATCACTTTCTGCAATATTGTAATGGTTAAGGTAGATAACAGGGCCAGCCAGGCCTTAAAGGAAGGTGTGTATATTGTGAGCTGGGGTCCCCTGGGGAGCTGTTGAAGCAAATATATATACAGACAGCTGTGCCTGCCTCTCATCTTTCTACTTGTCTATCTCTCCAAACACATGCTCAAATGTGGTCTTTATTTTGTAAGACGAGCCTGTTCACTGCACTCAGTATTTGATACAGGATGTGACCTGAGGGTGAAGAATTCAAGTAGCCACAGATATCAGCATTTCAGAGAAAGAAAAGAACTTAGAAGTCATCTAGTAAACTTTCTTCTTTTCAGATGAGAGAACTAACCCATTACTGGGCACTATCTCCACTAGATGACATGTCGTTTGCCCTGTTTTAAGGACACTACTAAGCAGCCATTTTGCATTGATTCAGTTGTTCTGACATCAAAGTAGTTGGACAGTAAGCAATTCATCATGCCCCAATCAAGGAGCACATTCCAGGGCGCCTGGGTGGCTCAGTTAGTTAAGCAACTCCCTTCAGCTCAGGTCATGATCCCGGAGTCAGGGGATGGAGTCCCGCATCGGGCCCCCAGCTCCACGAGGAGTCTGTTTCTCCCTCTGATCTTCTCCCCTCTCACGTTCTCTCTCATCGTCTCTCTCTCAAATAAATAAATAAAATATTAAAAAAGAAAAAAAGGAGCACGTTCACACTCTGATCATGACTTTGGTATGCAGCTGATGGTCTAGCATCTAAATTGGAATTACTACAAATGAAAACTCCAATTCTAGTGGCCAATAATCAGGATCAACTCGATGCTTATGGGAGGTTTCTGGGGAGAACGGAAGTCGGCATGTGTTGAAGAGATCTTGCTGTAGGTGCGGGGGCTCATTCTCCCTGGAGATAAAACTTTGCCCAACTGAACAGGAAAAATATGCACTTTAAAAACTCTAATAGGTTTTACTTCCCTCAGATAATCAATGACAATGTTGACAATGTTGGGTGTGAATATAACATTGTCTAAAAGTAAGTTGATCTTTACATTACTTATTTAATTTATATCAGTCCATTTCAACCTGTCTTCCATTCAGTGATCTCTAATGTATTAGATACTTTACAGACATGAAGAAAAAAAGACACTTCTGTCTCACCATAAGGAATTAGTTAAATTAATTATGATACATCCTTAGGATTTACCATATAGCGATTGGAACAGAAGTTATAAGAGAATATTTTTAACAGCTTTACTGAAGCATAACTGATACATAGAAAACTGTGCTTATTTAATGTATACAATTTGACATATGGATATATGCATATACCTGTGAAACCATCACCATAATCAAGGGAATAAACACATACAGAAAAACATTTAACGCAGACAGAGATGCTCAGGATAACTAAGTGAACATAAAAGGTGCCGAGGGCCATAAGACATGAACAAAACACAGTATAGTCCAACGTTTTGAAAACAATCTTTGTGCATAGCAAAGAATGAGAAATGTTAATAGATTATTTCTGTCTTCTAAGCAATTTTCCTAGGTTCCTGAGGTAATTTTCTCCTATATTTTTCAGATGTCCTACAATCAATCGATAATCCATGTTTGTCAACATAAAAAGGACATAAAAATTATTTAAATCACAGAAGGGGGTTGTCTGGGTGGCTCAGTTGGTTGAGCATCTGACTCTTGATTTTGATTCGGGTCATGACCTCGGGGTGGTGGGATCGAGCCCTAAGTTGCTCTCTGAGCTGGACGTGGAGCTTCCTTAAGATTCTCCATCTGCCTTTCCCTCTCCTGGCTTTCTCGCTCCTTCTAAAAACAAAAACAAAAACAAAAACACAGAAGGTTATCTATCTCTATCTGTCCATCTATCTTTGTCTGCTTAGCTTTCTATTTATTTTTCAAATTTTTAATTTTTCTATGTTTACAATATTCCTAAGAGGCAGAAGCAGTCACCTAACAATGTTACATTTCCAAAGAAATATATTGTAAGCCAGAAAAATTCTAGCACGAAGCCCGCTGTTCAGTTCAGACCAGGGGACAAAAGCTGACCTATCCCAGTCCACTGGAAGCTTCTCCATGATGAGGGGGGTGGGTCTATGCACAACACCTACTCCTGACCTTTGCCTGTTGCACTCATATCGTCACCGCATAAAGCCATTTGATTCCATGCCATCTTTGATCAATGTTGAATGATCAGAGTTTATGTAGCAATCAAAAACATCATGAAGCAGCAGATATTTATAAGCTCTGCAAAAAACAGCTTTTTCCATGGTGCGATACAGTTCAATTGATGCCATTGGCATTCCGCAGCACACAGAAACATATCAAAGAAATTTGTTATGCTTTGAGCATGAAAGCGAAGTAAAACACAGATAATTTGAGGAACTAGAAAACTTATCAGGCATGGGATCCACGGGCTGCCTGTCAGTTGGCAGACGCAGTGCCACGGAGCGCTTGGCAGGACAGCGCGTGCATGCAAATGGGGCCCTTACGCCACGACAGCAGGTCTGCCTCCAACTGGAGGATGTTGCTATTCAAGGCGACTGATGAATGAAACCAGAATTGCATCAACCGCAGCGGAGAGGCGGACAGGAGCAGCAGACAGCTGCGCGGGTGACCGCTTTACAAGTAGGAGCTATCAATCAGAAGGCGTGAAAGGCCCAAATCCAGGGAAACCAGGATCCCACCCCCTTGATACCAATCCTAATACAGTGCCAGTCACTGATGCAAATATGGGGCTGTAGCTCCTGCCTTCCCTGTGGAAGGATCTCAGTGAAAGTTGGCTGTTCTCCTCATGGAGGGACAATGCTGCGCTACAGCTGAGGACATTTTTAGGTGACAAAGATGACCGTGGCCCTGTCTGGGACATTTCTTCAGGTGCTAGATCGTGGATGGTTCTAGCCTTCCTCAATCCTCCACTGAGCTCAGGGTTTCCGCAAAGAAGGACTGAAACCAGTGGGGACCCAGACTCTTATTTCTAAGGGAACATAGCACAGGGATTATAAGAACATGGCTTCTAGAGCCAAACTGTTTGAATTTGGATGCCCAAAACTATCTCCATGAACTCATTTTTTCATCTGTAAAATGGGTTGATTACTAGTTACACAGACTGTGCTCTAGAGCAGTGGTACCTGGTAGAAATGTGCTGGGGGCCGCATGTGTAATTTTCTTGTACCTGCATTGAAAAAGTAAAGAAAAAAAAAGTGACATGTAAATTTTTTTTTTTTTTTCAGCTCAAAGCTGTCCAAAATATTATCATGCAAACAATATTAAGATGTTACTAATGAGATCTGGTGTTTCTTTTGTCTTTTGGATTTTGTTTGTTTGTTTGTTTGCTTTTTTTTTTCTTCTTTTTTTGAACCAAGCCTTCAAAACCCAGAGAGTATTTTACATTTATGGCACATGTGAATTCAATTGAGCCACATTTCCAAGTGCCCAGTTAGCTGTGTTTGGCTAGGGGCTACTTTTATCGAACAGCCCAGCTTTACACCATGAGAAACACAATACTATTTATGGGCGGCCTAGAATTTTTGGAAATTAAACTGTTTGAAAACGTTCCATAAATTTAATAGATAATCTCCCTGAGATCTAAGGCTGAGAAGGTGAAGACTTGTAATTTCCTCTGCCAGTAAAAACAACATTCTCTTAAAAAAGAAATTCTAAAAACAAGTAGTCTGATGTTTGTAGTTCTAAAATATTACCAATCTCAATCAAAACTATCTGTGTGAGATAATAGGCCAATTATTTTTAGAGCTCTTTAAAATAATTTAGTAGACATAAATATACATGTGGATATACAACTGGGATACACAAAAGTCAGCTTCAGCCACAGATAAATTATTAACCAATGTGGAAAGTTAAATTCCGGGGACCCAAGTGGGATCATGAGAACGAACCACCTCTTTACCTCGTAATGACTCTTATTCCTCACCATTAGTAGCATGAATAACATTAAAAAATAAAGACACACATCCTAGAACATTAATAACGCTAATCTTGTCATCTTTGGAAAATTCGAGACCCAGTTACTTTGCACAGTGGGATGCAGATATTACCAAGGAAAATAATTAAAATATTAATTACACATTGGATGGAGCGTTGCCTATCGCTATTATATTGTCATTATTGTTGTTATGTTGCTGAATATTGCTTTATGCAGATTTTGCTTTATAAAGCCTTTATGAGAAATAAAATCTTTTGTGATTTTCATATTTTCTCTCTTAGGCAACTTGAACTCCCTGGGACATGAATGAATGATGTATCAGATGGAACCTGTTAGAGGGAGCAGCCAGGACATATGTTAACCTAGCTTTGCTGCGGGCCTATATGCATTTATCTGAAATGCTAAGCACCTAGCACGTGTCCGTGAGTCAAATGGATGCCTGGATGGAAAAAAAAAAATGTGGAACATCGTTTTAGGCATGCATGTGGTGAAGTTCGTCATGGGCAAGCATTTACGTGAAAGCTGAAAGGACTGCACACTGAGGTCTCATGGGTCCCTGATACTCAGATCTAAGGTCTCGCTTGCTTCTATCACTACAAAGTCCTCTGTTCTGAAGCTGTTGTGACAAAAATGAAACTGGTGGTAGACAATATTATGGGAAATATGGGCTCATTCAATAGCGATGGCACCCCAAGTCTTAGCCTGCCACTTCTAATCTGGTAAAAAGCAAAGTTGGCTTGTTGTTAATGACTTTGAGATCAGATGTGATCAAAGCAGAGTGAGAAAGGGAAGGAGAAGCCAAGCCACCATCCCAGATATCTCCTGTCTAGGTGGGAGCAAGATCTTGTCCTCGATCTGCTATTTCCTGACTCCTCGAGGTTCGCTTGTGTGAAGTGGGGGGTTGTTTCAATTTCTTAGGTGCCCGTTGGCAGGGAATTGGCACTTGTAATTTATTCCCTTCAGGTTTCTGCTTAAACACAGAGTGTCTGACCACCCTTCAGAAATAGCCCTCTAGGGATGTGTGGGTGGCTCAGTGGGTTAAGCCTCTGCCTTTGGCTCAGGTCATGATCCCAGGGTCCGGCGATTGAGTCCTGCATTGGGCTCCTTGCTCAGCAGGGAGCCTGCTTCTCCCTCTGCCTGCTGTGCCCCCTGCTTGTATTCTCTCTCTCTCTCTCTCTGACAAATAAATAAATAAAATCTTAAAAAAGAAAGAAAGAAAGAAAGAACGAGCGAGCGAGCCCTCTACCTTCATCCACTTCGGCTCTGAGTCCTGCTCATTTTGTCTTCATAGCTGCTGTTACCTCCTGAGAGTTCACAGGCCATTTACATCTCTCACTAGAATAAAAACTTGGCGAGGGTGGGACTTCACCTTGTTGGCTACCACAGTCTCAGAACCTAAAATAATGCCTGCCGTTATAGAGGGCTACCAGTAAATGTCTTTGGAGTGAAGGAAAATGTGAAGAAACAAAATAATCCTTGAGAAAAGAATCATGCGGGTGGAGGAAAGGAGGAGGACTTGAGATGGGAGATGTTCAGCTTTTAATCCTGTCTGGTGTTCTAAATATGCAGCTATAGGCACATAATATCTCTTTAAACCTCAGTTTTCCTACCTATAAAATGGGAGTCTTAACCATCCTACATCGTTGCAAGAGAGTTTTCAAAATCTCTTTGTAGCGAATAATCTCATATGGAAAGTCAACCCATTTGATCATCTCACCGTTTGTGACACAACGGGTTAATTTTGGAAGTCAATGTGAGAGCAAAATGAGGTAAGACAAGCACAATGCTGGCACAAGGTGTTTCTCAAACATTAGTTTTAATTCCGAGGTGTTAGATTTGAAGAAATTGATTTTGCTTATATTTCGTTATGTTTGCCAAATCACCTTTAATCCACATATGAAAATCAAACAAAAGTTAATTTCAAGCAAAGAAGCTCAGAACTATCTTTCCAAATAAGATAACTAAGGAAAAATTCACACATTTGAAGAATTTCAGGATCCAATTGTCAGCATTTGATTCTTAAAACATATTTTCTCTCTGTTGAGCCATCATTCAAATTGCTATGTGTTTTTCTTTTTACCTCGGAGCCTATAGCCCCAGTTTTCTTCTTCCTCGTATTTGGCCACACTGGAACATCAGAAAAACATGCCAAAGAAAAGAATAACAAAAGGGGTTGAAATTCAAGGTAAAGTTCATTCCTTTTTTAGGTGGGATATAGTGTTCATGGAGCAGAAGTAGTTCAAAGTCTTCATGATTATCTTTGGGTTTACATTTTGGGTCCTTTCATTTGAATTTCAGGTATTTGAAAATTTCCAACACATCCTAAAATACTGACGTCTTAACTGCAGGTGGGGAGCACTCTACAATCAGTTCCTCCCGATGATTAAGACAGCTGATCATTCATTGGAAACACAGTCCCATGGAAATCTAACTTTTGACTCGACTGGTGTATTGCCCGTGTCTCCTTCTATGATGTCTGTTTTGCAAAAGGAAGAGAAATCCACATAAAGTCAGGGTTTTCCCCATTCAGTTTCAGTCTTGGGTAAGATGGGCAAAGGCACTGACCTGAGTCTGTTTGTCTGAAATCCCTGAGTATAAAGCCAGGGAGTTAGGAGAGCTGGTTCTGATTAACCTATATGGAGAGTCCAATGTAAATGCTATTAAAAGCTCATTGAATGGTATAGGAACTGATTACTTACCCAGGGAGTTCTAAGTAAATCGAAGCAAATTGCCTGAGATTTAATTTAACAAACATTTACCAAGCATCTGCTCTGCTCACAGCACTGGGCTTAGAGCTATGGGGTACAGAGACTGAGCAGACCAGGCAGGCTGCCCTCCAGGAGCTCCCACTCTGCTTCCATCTGACACACCTCTGGGAAGGGCACGCATCTCTGGTTGTAGCTTGAGAACATTCTACCCTCTGACCAAAATCTGGGGCAAATTGTTCAGGTTTTGTGACACACAGCTAGAGAGCCATGACCCTCACACTGTAACAAATGCCCAAATATCATAGGTGCTAGAAGGAACACATGGGAGATAAGGAGCTTCCCGATTCTGACCCAGAGTACCAAGGGACATTTCTTGGAAGACAGGGGTCTGAAATGACCCCTGGGTCTTCAACAGGCACATTGTAGAGGGGGAGACTTTCCAGACAAGGAAGAGTGCCTCCTAATACTAAATACCAATGAAGTCCTTCCACTGTGCCAGCATTGTTCTAACCCCTTTGCGGGTACAAACCCATTTATTTCTTATATCCACTCCATGAGCAGGTATGGACAGGATCCTCATTTTATGGATGGGGGAAGTGAAGCACAGAGACATGAAGTAACATGCCTGTGGTCACCCCGTGTGGAAGTAGGGAATGCGATGCTAGTCTCTTCTTTACTGTATTGCTGTGCTACCTTTCAAAACCTTGAGGTAGGAGGAATCAGGATGTAGTCAAGCTTCTGAGCTTATATTGCTGGGTGGGATGGTAGGTTTGAGGAGCTTTACAAGAGGCACTGTTTGAAAGTGGGTAGGGAACAAGGGTGCAGATATTTGGTAGGAAATGGGATTCATGAACTGAACTTACCCCTTGTTGGTCCCACAAGTCCCAGGGTCCAAGCTTCTCAGGTCCAACCTGAGAATCGAGGCCGTCTCGGATACTTTTGAAACCTACGGCTTATGGGGACAAAGAAAAAAGAGGTATGAAAAGCTAGTCTGGTCACTTAATAGTCTAGATTTCATGATCCCTCCCTTTTAGTTCCGTGACTGGAGATCTTGGGTTGAGAATGGCATCAAAGGAGTTAAAGATCATTAACATATTTCTTTTATAGCATCACTTATTCAAAATGTTTTTTCTTAAACATTGGGTGTTGACTGGGTGGTCAACCGATACTATGGTGCATTTTCTTGTTAATGTCGTCATCAAAAATGGTGGCCACACTTACAAACATGGAACATGAGATTGTACTTTACTCTATCCAGTAGGTGGGAGGTTTAGGTCCTGCTTGACGCTGCAGGCTGAAGGAAGTCTTCTGTGACAAGTACTTAAAAGGGGACCTTATCTGGATAATTTTTGATACTGTTATTATTTCAGCAAGCCATTAGAGCAACATTTTTGAAATTGTGGCTATTTGAAACCACCCTTGGGAAAGTAATCAAGAGGCCATGGAAAGGAAGCTAGCATTATAGATTCTAGAATCCCAAAGTTGCCCAAATGATTTCATAAGGGCAAAACTGCCGTTACAGATCCTGAATTATTCAGATCTGCGCTTTGGAGAAGCGAAGGTTTAGTATGCTGAAGATGTTGTTGAAGGCTTCCGGGGTCACCGCAGATATTAAAAATTGGTACCAAGACACTAGACTACTAATCAGACAATGACAGAAGGACTCAGACACACCGCGGAATTCCTAATAATTCAAAAAAGGGTCTAGTCGATAGCATTTTGAAATACAGAAGCAACTCATCCACATCTAATTAGTGATACATTTGTGCGAAAAATTCTCCAGTGTCCGTCTCAAGTTTCTGTAAGCTATGAGAAAGCAGAGCTTTGGCGTGCAAGAAAAAGCATTCTAATGGCTAGCCTGATGGTAGAGTAACCCCTACAGTGAAGTTATAATTACAATTTTGTCAAGAGAGTAGGGAAGTCAAAGTTTCGCAGGGAAAAAACCTATTTACGGAAAAATATTATGCTTTTCATTTGATAGAAAAGTAATTATTGCAGAGGGACTCCTGGAAGATCTTGCAGACAGTCACCCCCTCTTTAATAAGTCCTTGTGGCAGCTAAGTGGGGATCAGGAGTATTCTTTATCAGGTTTGCATTCAAGTAGCACTAAATCTATGCAGGTAGGAATTAAATAGTATCTGAGTTTAATTAAAATTATAAAAAAGGAGAAGAATGGTTGGTAGACTGCTCGACTGCATTTTAACCAGTAACCTCAGACCCTAATTAGAAATGCTTTTCATATCTTCTCTGTGCAAGGGCTTAATCTGACGTGAGTCTGTGAGCGAGGGCTTGGGGACCGGTGTTAATTCTGCATTCGGTCTCGGTTTGTATGGAGGCGGGCGGCGCTGATTGACCGCACCGAAGCACGGATCCCATGACCTTGTGGGGATTTTCATGTGAGGTGTTAATTGAGAGGGTGGGTTAATCTTTGAGCATCATTGTCCCCAAGCTCTGGGCAAAGTTTGTGCTTCGTTTCCTTACTCCACAGTACATTTGATCTCCACCTTGTCCCCTCCATGACAGTTTCCTAAGCCCACCACCAACTCTCTCTTGATAAATTTGTTGGGGGAAGATAAGCTCTTGCCCTCTTGTTTGATTTCATGAGCTTGTTTTTGTGCCCAGCTCTAAAGGGAGAGGAGTGTCTCACCGAATCATATTCAAGTCCTACTTAGAGACAGATAAATGCACACACAGTGAAGATCTCCGCTTCTCCTTCCTGCCCCTCTGCCTGCCGCTGCCCCTCCCCTTCCTTGCCTGGCTCAGTCTCTCAGGGAAGAAAAGACTCATCCATTGGGAGATGAACAGCATCAAAAATAAGAAGGAAAGGTCTCAACCATGTTCCATCGGAGTGCTGTGAAAAATGTGATTTTTTTATTCTTCAGGGCAGAAAGCCTGGAGTAATCAGAAAAACAGGGAGACGTTATAGGGGTAGTACCTCTGTAACAATACACACGCACACACATGTGCCTTTTCATCTAGCACTTGTATAATGTACAAAAAGATCACCGATTACTTTTGCTTTTTAAAAATAAATAATGAATGACTTCTTTCCCCATGTGTTATTGGACAGGCCTGTCATTTCTATCACGAGGAGTAAATTTTTACTCCAGGCAGGATTAATGTATACTGGCTGCCCTTAAAAATGACTCCCAAGTGAGCAGGGTGGGAGTTGGGGAAAAAACCCAAAAAAACAAAACACAAAAAACAACCAGAAATAAGAGTGCTCACACAGGAAATGATTAAAAAAAAAAAAAAAGATTATGAAAAAGCAAGAATGGTAGATGTCCTTGACACGCAATGTATTTCTTTTACTTGTTTCATGACACCAACCGTAGTACACTGCTTCAAGACCCTTTCTAGAGCCATTACTGAGATGCTGGGACGCCCGGTGGAACCGTGTGTGGGGATGGGCAGCCGCAGACCCCGCCCGACGGGAAGAGGAAGGCTGTCACCACATCTGATCAGACAATGGGTCACGGTGCCTCGTGGGTGGCAGGATTCCCCCATCACCTCCTCTGACTCGGCAAAGCAAGGGTGCAGAGAGAGGTGGAGGGAGGGCAGAGCTGCTGTCCACGGAAGTTGTCACTTTCCCTGGTCATCACCACAATGAGATGCAGACCAGACTCCAGCAAGGATCCTTGGCTTCCTCCCCATCACTCCCCCTCCCCGCCCCACCGCCACCACCAGCTCCTGCTTGCCCTGTGCTCCCTTTTCCAGACTGGCTTTTAATTATTTTCAATGGTATATAGTTAATGAATATGAGACCAAAAAAAAAAAAAATTCTGTTACTTGAATTGAATTCATTTCAAAGAATATTGATAAAGTCATATTCATCCTCATCCTCATATTAATAAGTTAATGACTTTAACATTTAAAGATGTTTCATGGTTCTGATAATAAAACTAACCTTTGGCCAGCACAGTTGCAGTGTCTTTTTGTACACGTTGATGGATTTAATACATGGAAATCTAATCGTTTCCCTGACTAGTTCTGGGATATATGCAGATTTTTCCCAACCTCACTGTCCCTAACTCACCCGGCACATAAAATTCTCCGTGTTCTTGTTCTCTTGAGGGATGAATCCTTTTTTTCTCATAAACCTGCTGGCCCTTCAGAGACATCATCCTTCCCCTCGATTACACTTTTGACTCATCAGTAAACTAAGAACTTGGATTTAATATGGTTTAACTCTGGCCAGGGTTAAAATTCAGCAGACCCGTCTCAGGACACTTCCATTTTAGCCATTTGTCATGCATTCCCCTCAAAAGCAGCCCAGACCCTACAGCTTCATCAGCATCACCGTCAGATCCGTTCCCTGCAGGCCTAGGGTCTGTGTGAGTCTGTGGGGGAAAATCAAAGTTTTAGGACATCATTTCCATCCCTGACTCCAAGTTCAAGGAAGCTGCTGCAGCCGTGCACCATCCTCTACCCTCCCTGCTGCTATAATTCTGAGGCCGGATTTCAAATTAAAGTTGTTTGTTGTTGTTGTTGTTGTTGTTTTCGTTTAACTTGGGCTTCTTGAAGGAAAAGGTTTCAGAAGCCAGGTAAACAGCCTGGGCCTGCACGAAGGGGATAAAGACAAAGAGGCAAGAGTAGAGGGAAATTGAAGTTGTGACAGAGGCCACAGCGAGTTCAAACAAAATTTGGCCTGCAGAATGCGGAAGAAATCCCCTGGTGACAGATGCCATCTTGTGGGTCATTCTGCCACTCTGTCTCCTGCCACTTTTTATAACAAGGAGAGATAAAGGAGGACCAGATTCTTAGAGGCTTCAAACTGGAAAAGCAGTTCAAAGAAATGGGAGTGGAGTTGGCTCTGGGCTCTACACGCTACCTCAAGTGTCAAAGTTTTGCTCCCCAGCTTGGAGTACCAGTAAGACATTTAAAGACAGAAGGAGAATGGAATCCTTGTGCGACTACAATTTTCTCTTTCAAGCACAAGCCCTGCTAGTTTCTAAACAACCTGAAATGTTTGCTTCTTTAGCAACCTATGCAAAAATAAGTTCTTGCTGAGGCAGGGGCCCAAATCCCAAACCTACTTCAGTTAAAACGCGTCAATTCCAAGGAATGTACCGCTCACATCTGTAACCACATTCGGTCCATGTAGATACTCTGTTCAGCAAATCTCTTTGAGATAATTCCTTTTGAACTTGCTCCCATGTAACGTACAGGTCCACAAAAATAAGGTCTCATTCTTTTCTCTTGAATTGGACTGCCTCATAATAAAGGGGAAAAAAAGACCCCACTAAGTAGCCAAGAGGTTAGCATTAACAATAGAGGTTATGGTTCATTTTATTCATCCAAGAAGGTCCCTTTTGGGTGTTTCGCACATTTATAGGCCATCACAGCCTGGAAACAGGCAAAAAGAGACAGATTTTATTAGGTGGTGGTGGGTAAAGCACTCCAGGACTGGTGCCAGTGTCCTGGTGCAGCATGCAAAAAATGAACTATTCTGCTTTATGGCCACAAGTGTTTCCTTCGTTACAAAGTCACTTCAGGCACAGAAGCCCCCATCTCTATGTTGTATCAGCCGGTCCATCTTCATTATATTGAATAGCACTTTGTCTTTACACATTCACTATTTGGTAGACGATTTCATTTGGAGGGTATGTTTCATTGCCATGTACGTAAGTCTTCACTGGGTTCTAATTTTCTTATTTCTTGTGTTTCAAAGGACAACTAATGTAATGACCACTGTAAGCCTTCATATTAGCTTAGTTCAGAGGCAGATTATTAAGTGTCTGTGAGGTGGGATTCAAAGGACTGGTCTTCCCTTTGGTTAGTTCCAGGTCCTTGCAGGACCCAGGGGCTCACTCCTGACAACAGGGTCACGTTGCATCCCTGGAGGATTCCCCAGCAAAACGTTCTTCTCTGGAACCCAAAGTTTTCTACTGCTGTGTTATTTTGGAAATACAACACAGACATTACTTTTGAATTCTTCATGGAAAATGTTGATGTTTTAATAAAGGGCCATAAGAACTTCATTAAAGGGTCATAAAAAAGGCCAATATTAAATATGGTTCTTTCTTTGCATCTTGGTCTTGTGGCCCCCATCCCCCCACTTTTGGGAGGAACATCTCACAGGTGAGAGAGACTGTACTCCTTTAGGAATCAGCTTTGTGATCCCAGCCCAAGGTTCTTACCCTAGCACGAACCATCTGGCTTTGCATGGGGTGAAAGTGTGTCAGCTCTCCCAGAATTTCAGCATCGGGCAAGGGGCGCAGGCCGGGGGCCTCTACTGGAGAGCTAGCCTCTGCCCTTTGAACTTCTCCACCTTCCCACCAGTTCCCCCAAAACAACTTTGCGAAAGACAGGAGTCAGCCCCTGAAAAGCATACCAGGCATTTTTAAACACAACCCTGACATTTCCCCAGCATTTCCATAGCCCAGACTCTTCCCGCGCACAACCTCCCCACCCCCCCACCCCCCTTCAATCAAATAAGGCACCCGCTCTCTCATGCTACTGCAAAGAAGGAAGAAAAAAAAAAAAAGTTGGCAATTTAATTCAAACAAAAGAAGCTTGAAATCTATAAGCACAGCAACTCCGAGGCTTCTGGCAAATAGAATTCTAATTAGTATGCTGCTATTTTTCTTTTAGACAGATGAGCGATGCCCCCTATTGACTCTAGCGGGCAGGCTGGTAAGGGGGAAAAAAAAAAGAGGGGGGGGGGCAGGTGGGGGCTAGCCAGCAAACACTGCAGATTGCAAATTATATTGCAAACCTTGCCAAGTCCCGGCTCTTGGCATCAGATTTTTAATGACACCCTGGAAAAAGGAAAAAGAAGCCCTCCGCTAAGGGATAAAAATGAAGGGTTTTACACTGTGATAAGTCTTCGCTTAAAACCCAAATGGCCAGGCACACATTAGGGTTTTAAAATATTCATAGATAGAAGTGAAAATGAGGATATGAGGAAGTACATTTGTTGCTCGGTCAATTGACAACTCATTCTGCATATTAATACAGAGTGGTGATCTAATTTTAAAGGGATAGTCTATCTCCCCCCCACCCCCGCCCTTTTTTTAATGTGACTTTTGATTACTTTGAGACTAAGGGCAAAACATCACAGAAATGTCTTAGCAATGACACAGAATGCCGCTTTCTTTTGATGTAGACCTGGGACTAACTACTTCTTTGGTCAAGAATTCTGGGGGCTCGAAAACTATGCTTCTCTTCTTGTGTAATCTCTCTGATGTATCTTGACTGAGCACTTTGATTTTTTTTTTTCCTTTTCTCTCCCCCCCTTTCCCTTTTGCGGTGCACGAGGCCTTTCACAGTTGTAGGATTTTATACACAAATAGACAGATCATCACCGGCAGGAAGGCCATTCCTTTTAATAATTAGGCCACCTTCTGTTCTTAGGAACAAGCTTTGGCATCTCTGCTCCCATGTTGAAGGTCTGAGCACTAAGAAAAAGCAATAAATAAATAAATAAATAAATAAATAAAATAAAATAAAATAAAAAATAAATAAAGTGAAAGAGGTTCAGCCCCAGACACTATCATTCTCTGAACAACATGAGTCTCCTGAAATTGCTTTTAATTGGAAATCTTAAAATGCATCTTCTGTAACATCCATCCTACCAGACTCTATCGCAACTATCCTGGGGTGAGGTAGGAGTGATAAATATTTCACTTACTTTTTTGTACACATGTAAACTGGGTTTTGTCTTTTCAGGACAACACTGGAGGTCCAGAAAAAAAAAAAAATATATATATATATATACACACACATATATATAATATATTTTATATATATAATGGCCATAAATATATAATATTAGATATAATAGATATTTTATATATGTATACATATATATATAGAGAGAGAGAGAGAGAGATTGCTAAGCACTGTTTTGACTTTTTGATTTAAATACCATGTTTTTCTTGAATTAGTCGCATACTTTTGTCTTAAGGGGGCAGAAGCCCATATGTTGATACCACCAAGAGAGGTCCTCTTCCAATCCAGCCTAGACCTAGAGACAGTGTGTACTTAGATGACCAGGTACCAGCCAGGTATAGAAGCAAAGTTCAACTCAACTCCCACAGGAGAGAACGAGATATTCCTTTCAAGAAGGAATCATAACCCAAATCATAGAGAATGCCGTTGCTGCTGTAAGGAGAAATCGACATACGGGGGTCAGGTCCTCCTGAATGTCATTAGAATCAAGGATTTTCTTGGAAAAATAGTGACATGGAGTCTCACGATGCAATCCGAACCCTATATAGACAAAATAAACCCATAAGCTACTTAGTTTAAAGCTATTTAGGGTTTTGTTGTTGTTGCTGCTGTTGTTATATATAAACTTAACACATTCTATTTAAAGTAACCCTTCTAAGGTCACTTGGCAATGGCTCAGAAATGGGGCGTGGGGGTGGCAGTTCTAATTTTTCACGGCTTACCTGCAAAGCAGTTACTGTGGAAATCTTGTTGTCTTGAGTTGGTTTGGGATGATAAGAAGTTCAGAACTACCGCTGTCTGCGGCTCCTGGGAAAGAAACCCTGGGCGTTGAAATTTGAGAACAATCTTTAATGCCGTCCCAAGTAATGATTCACCTTATGTGAACCCCTAGTGACTAAGTTAGTAGTTTTAAGGACAGTGTTGCATTTATTTGGAAAGAGCAGACAGGAGGCTGGGTCAAGGCTTTAGCATATGAGACCAGGCACGAAGTTTAGGGGCTTTACATCAAGATAGTGAACGGGGGAGTCAAGTGTTGGTTCGGAGAGGGATCCTGCCGCTGAAAAAAGGGGCAGTGTCCTACCGATGGTCAAAACTTGCAATTGCTCCTGAAAGAGCAGCTTTTCAGCGAAAAACTTTCTCCACCTCCGCCCTGCCCCCCACTACCCCCAACCTTACATACTGGTTGAATTCTGTTTGCAGGTGAAAGGAGGTGACAAGCAATTTTAGCACCCAATGGCTTAAAGGAGTTCAAATGACCACTGAAGTCATATTAACTTGTCAAATTGACCAGTATTTTCTGTCATTGAAACATTAGAATGAGTAGCTCCAGACAATAAAATTGTTTCAATTATACTGCATTAGGGCCTGGGCACAAGTAAGTAAAGATGCAGAAGGCAAAAGGGAGAGCAGCAGTCCACGTGTTCCTGAAGGCTGACAGCAGAATTCCACTGGAAACCATTCAAATGCATACCTGTGAGGGGGACGTACGGCAGTGCTCGCGCGAATGAATTTCCATGGAGGGAAGGGGGCAGATAAGTCTACACCAGACTCCCCCTGAAAAAAAAAAAAAAAAGTCACTGTTTATTCTCATAATATTGGCTATGGATATGAAATGAAATTATCCCACGTTATTAAAGTCACGGTGCATGGGTGCTGTTTATACCAACTGAGCATTCACTGAGATTTCCTTTATCAATAGCAATGAGGTGAGGTAAAAAAGAACAATTTTCATAGTCCAGGATAAATCCTGTTCTGCTCACCCTTCTGTCTGCCCCAGAAGAGGTACTGATCCTTTGCGATCCCCGCTACTTTGTTTCTCTGAAGCCGGAAGCTGCCCACAGGGGAGCATTCTGGAGCTGGTATGGATTCCCGCTCTGTTGCAGGGTGCAGCAGAGATGGGGAAGCCAAGTCAGAGCCTCAAGGGGTGACGTGCGCGTGCGTGCGTGCGTGCGTGCTTGCGTGCGTGCGTGCCTGCGTGCGTGCCTGCCTGCGTGCGTGCCTGCGTGCGTGCCTGCGTGCGTGCCTGCGTGCGTGCCTGCGTGCGTGCCTGCGTGCGTGGGTGCACTGCCCAAACTTCCGGGTTCTGAATGCCAGACCTCTTGGCGGTGTTTCTGTGATGCCAAGATTCTGACTTTCCTACTCAAACAATGCTTAGGATGATGAGCTGATCTCAAGCCAGGAATCGTAGGGTCAGGCTGGCGGGCAAAGAGCAGATAGAATAACTGAACGGGATGTGTGTGTGTGTGGGGGGGAGGGTAGAAGGATACTGTCTCCTCTTTCATAGCAAAGATCCATCACGTGTCTGAAAGGGTTTTCTACCTTTATAACGACCCCTTCTTCATCAAGGAGGAGTAGGCCCCTGCGAGAAAACTATTATCCAAAGAAAAGACATTCTTACTATGTACTTCTCAACTAGAGTTGAGATCACTGAGGTGTTTTGGGTTTTGGTTTTTCACAGTCCGGCTGCCTGAATTCTGGCCTGTTCTGGTGTGGCCAGTGTTCATAATCCTGTAGGATATTTTAAATAAATGACCCCGTTTTGGTTATTGTTGTATTGTATTTATTTTTTTTTTAAATTTTAACTCTAATGTCGTTAACATGCATCGTTACATTGGCTTCCGGTGTACAGTATGATGGTCGGACAGTTCTCGATATGGCTCAGTGCTCGTCAACACGAGAGTTCTCTTAGTTTCCTCCACCTATTTCCCTCGTCCCCCCTCGGCTACTGAATTTGACAGTGTTCGTGGGACACCTGTTCTGTTTACAGCACTGTGCAGAGCGCCGCGAGGGACAGGGAGATGAGTAAGACGCAGTCCCTGACCTCGTGGCGCTCAGACTCGAGTGTGTATGTGGGTATTTTTGCAGGAGTGTGTGCATCCGGGCAAAGGCACATTTAATCCCAATAGAACATAGACTGTGATCTGCCCCTTGCATTGCCATAGCGGTTGGAAATCCCCTTTCGAGAGTTCCTTGCTTTTCTTTTTCTCAAGTATAATGGAAGGTGTTCTGACTACCAGAATGAAACGCTTCCTCTTCAGAGTGAAGCCAAGTGGCCAGGTTGGGCGCTGGGGACCACCACCTGCCGTGGCTGTCCCTCCATCCCGTGGTAATCATGCTCGGAGGTAATGGGCATTTAGGTATGCGTCACAATTACCTGTTTAAAAACCCCATCTAAAAATTGTAGATTCTACCCTCCAAGTCATGGAAATGTCTTAAAATACACCGGTCTCTTTGTGACTCCAGTCATTTTGTAGTTCTTTCCCAAACAAATCCCATGTATATATACATTATGCATGATTATCAAAAAAGAAGACTACACACGTATAATGATTTACTGCATATTTATGCTACAATCAAATCCCAAGGTAATTCTATAGTCAGGACAGAGCACATACTACTCTTCTGTAACTACTGGCTTGCTACAGTAAATTCAAAAGAGAGCGTTGGGGGTTAGCAGTTGGGGCTGAAAGGGGAAATCAAGAAACAGCAGTAACATTGCTTTTGTCTTCATCCTGCTCTTCAAGATGTAAGAGTCTCCAGTGGGTGGGAGACCTACAGTCCACCTCCCAATTCTGGCGATAACCCTGCAGGTTACACTTTACAATTACCTTTTTTAAAATGCCAATTAACCCATTCAGTGCTGTTTGGCATACTGTGAGCAGTCAGTAACAGCCATTTCATTTCGCACACCATAGGCTCAGAGTAAGACAGGCTCGCATACGCATATACCCCCCTGTGCGTGCACGTGCACGCATGCGCGCGCGTGCACACACACGGATGTCAGGGGAGGGGAGGTGGAGGACCGTGTTGGATCTCCTGGGGTTGCTGCAGCAAAGCTTGGGAAGCGTTATTGTGGTACTTAACGTTGCAATGGGAACTTCATAATTTTTTTTTCCATTGATAAAAATCAAGAATAAACAGATGCAGTGGGATTCCTGTGCCATTGAGAAGTATAATGAAGACCTGAATGTACAGATATTATTCACAAGAAAGAAAGCAGTAAATGAGATTTGGCAATATCCCCCATTTTTAATTGTATCTCACCAGCTTGAAAAGCAACTGCAAGTTAATTTTAACCATATCGCTTTGGCTGTTATATTTAGTGTTTACTCCGAAGAAAGTAGCACGGGTTTAAACTCAACATTTTCTATTTCGAGGCAATTAATAAAATTACTGTTTACTTCCATGGCGTCTTCAGACTCCAGCTTTGAAACACTTTCCAAGGACCTTCTTGTTTCTTCTGATGAGGGGGTACATCGGGCAGGAGATTGGGGTGTTTTATTTTCTTTCATGAGCGAAGAAACAGAGTTACAGTTGCTGGATCCTTAGGGTGTATGGGGAGGAGCATCCCCAGGAGAACTTCTGGTCAAGGTGTGGTGTGTATAACGCGGGGTTGTGTGGTTGCCAGGAATTCTGGCCTCTGGTTGGAACACCGTCAAAACTCAAAAAGTTTTGTGAGGACAAAGACTGACTTACCAAAGGGAGACAAAGTGGAGAGGACAAAACTGATCAGGTAATGACACGCCCTTCACAGGCAGCATAGGCTTCTCCATACCCCAAGGTGGGGGGGCGATGTATTAGTGCCTCAATGCATTCATTGCAGGAGACATTTTCCAAAACCCTGACCTTGTCCCTATAGAAGAAAATGACTTAGACTAGTATTGTGAGTGAAATTCAAACACAGATTCAGGTTTTGCTGGCCCCAAAGCTGATCTGGAAGGCCAACTTGATTGGAGAAACAAAAATGATGGTTAGGAGAAGTGAACAAGTCACTTCCATTTTGTGCTCAAATGGAAACATCCAGAAGCAAGTGGGTTTATCAGATTCAAGCCGGTTCTCTGAAAGTCTGCTTCAGGCCCATTTGTATTAAACAACTGTCCACTAAAATACTGATTTGAGGAAATCCCCTAGCAGAGCACAAATATCGTTGTACATTTGCACAGTTAATATATGCTAATTTTGTTTTGTGAACTGCTATTACTTTGCACCAGTAAATGGCAATGTTTCTCTGCATTTGAAATGTTTTTAAAGCTTCAGAAGTGAATTCCCAGGTGGAAGACAAAGACTTTTCTCAACAAACAGCGAATGTTGAATTGCTGACGCACTTTTCTGCACACATAAACACAGATGTAATTGGTCAATGTTTCCAGTAAACTGCCTCCCCCCCCCCTTTGGCTTGTATCAGAGTACAGTTTTTCCATCTTTTGTGCTTCAAGAAATAAGAATTACTGCGGACACTCTATTTTGCCTCCAGACTGAAGAAGGGGAAAGATCCAAGAGCACAATTGGGCTGTGAGTTCCAGTCAGCTGGTCATTTCTAGTCACGTTTGACGACTTAGCTTTCAAACTTGGTCATTTATCCCTACATGAACAAAGCACAGCTCCTAGTTTCTCTCTCTCATAGGGAGTTTGAGAGGACATTCAGAGGTGTGGACATTCTAGCTCTCCTCTTGAGCCACAACAAATAAAATAACGAACTTCTAACACAAACTTCCCCACCATATGCTTATAGTTTGTATTTGGAAAATACCACAAAAGAACAAAAATAAAGTGGCTTTTGCAGTTTTCGAAAGAAACTTGTCTATTATTCCACGTAGTTTGGAAAGTTGTGCAATATTTAAAGTTCTCCCCATGCCTTAGTGTGTGTGTGTGACTCTCTCTGTGTGTGTAGACAGTTGATACGTCATTTAACCTGAATCAAACAAAGGGGATACATTTTGTGTATGTGAGTATGTGTATATGTGTGTGTGTGTGTATATATATATAAATGTATATATAAATATACATATAAACGTATATATAAATACATGCATATATATACAAAATATACATACATATATACAAAATATATACTATATGTATGTACACACACACACACCCCATTTATATAACCATTGAGCACTTAATAGAAAAGAAAAGCAGAAAGGAAAAATAATTAACTATAAATACAAGTGAAGCTTAAATTGATGGTGTAAATCAGTCTGATACCAAATGGAGATCTATGGTTGAGATCATCCCGGGTTTGGAGTTCATTCTACTATTCTCTTCCTTCCCCACCTCCCTCCTGTATAGGGTAAACGATGATTATTTTTAAAAGCTATTTCACTGGTTCCTAGTAGTACATGCATAAAGAATAAAAATGCATCATGGAACAACTATTAGAGAAATTGTGATTTAATACTGGTGCTATTTCTTTTTTCTGCAAATATTCCCCTTAACACATGCCCAAAGCAAAAAAGTTGGGTGTGGGAGGAATTGATTACTATGCAATGGTCTGTTGCATTCTCTGTATCGATCGCGGCGGGGGAAAACATTACAGCTAACGTCTGGATCCTGAAGCACCTGGAGTTCTAGCAGATGTTCTCGGACACTTAGCATACCGGCAGGTGACATATTTAGGGGGATGTGATATGGTGAAGGCAGGCAATATGGATTGGTAACTCTTAGGTTTCGAGTAACACAAATATGATTGTAGAGTTGTAAGGGTGGGAAGGATCTGGTAACATTTTAAACAGTGCCTCTTAGCTCGTTGTGACAGCGACATGATAAAACAAAGGTTAGTTGGGGTTCGACAATGCAGTCAAATTTAGTATAGTATATCGATTTCCAGTAAACATGTAAGGTACACTTCTCTCCCTCCCTCCCTCCTCTCTGCCTCTCTCTCTCTCTCTCTCTATTGTCTCTTTTTAAATGACCCAGGAACACAGCACATGCTGTATATAATACAGTGGGAAGGGGTACAAAATTCACCGGTGAACTTTCGAGAGAATTGCCTTTGCACCTGAAGGAACACATATCATTCTAAAGCATATTCTAAAAATAGACTAAGAAATAGAGTTCGGTGGGCAGTCACCTCAATGCCTTCCTTGCGGAAGTTTGATCAATTATTTTCCAAAGAAAGAAAAGACAGTGGTTGAGCCGTGTGTGGCACTCCACCTAAGTATCCCCAAAACGTGAACACAATTGAAAGAGCGTGGTGTACACAAGCATTTGCATGACGTCATCCCGATAAAATACCCGAGACACTTGCTGATCACAAAGTAGGGAGGAGCCGCGCTATTCTCTTCATTTTGCAGCAAGAAGTTCACAGGAGGTTTTTGGAAGGACAGTTTCATGAGCGTGCAAAAAAATACCCCCTAAATCACGTTCCTGTGAATTTCTCCACAGCCGGTAGCTACAATAGGCGGATGGATATTTACCCAAGGAAATTTGAGCCATGGCCTTTCATTTTCAGAGAGCTGCTACCTAATCTCAGGGTAGCATCCGGACAAAGGACACCTCATTCCTCTTGCGCCTGAACTGCGAGGCAACCCTTTGTGCACCACCTAAGCGATTAGAATAATGGGCTGGGGGGGGGGGGAGATAAAATACAAATTTCACTCAGATCTGCGTTGGATTACTTCCTCGTGCCCCTGCCTTTATTGAGCGGTTTGGAGTTTCATTAGAATTCAGAATTCCTGTGGAAAGAGAAACCACGGTGGCACGGACTTCTCTTTCAAGGGGATTGCAAGGCTGACCCATCAAAATGAAAAGGCTCAATGTTGTGGTGACAGGTCCCCAAGCAGCCCTGAGTGACAGATTCATTTCAGGAGTTCCCCGATGAGGTTTGAATAGAGGCAGGAGAGGTAGTGCTGGGGACACTTTGTTCCCTACAAGTGGCAGAGTCAACTCCGCGGTTCCACGGGCCAGGGGCCGAGAGGCACAAAAAGGAAGCCGAAATGGGCCTCTGCTTGCCTATCTCCAGATTTATTATTCATGGCCCATGAATATTCACTCTGCACAAGGTTGCACTGAAGACTTGGAGTCCCTACCCATGGGTTGCTTTTTATTACTGTTGTGGGGAGAAAATTAAAAAAAAAAAAAAGGAGAGAGAGAGAGAGAGAGAGAGAGAGAGATAAGAAAGCTCTGTGAGGAGGCTACAGCCAAAAATTGCCACAATCTGCCGGGACAGTTTTTCCAAAAGTCTCATGATTCCCTCCACAAATACTGCAGGCGAAATCTCATCGACAAATGCCCTGAAGTTTAACCTTGAAAAAAGTAAAAAAGTGCAAGCTCTTTCTCCTTTGATCTGATCTGATCTGAACCACAGTAATAATGAAAAAATAACGACACATAATGGTTTCTCATAATTGTGCATTCGGTATCCTGGCATAGATTTTGTGCATCTTTTCCGGAAATAGGACACCTGCTAATGTGAAGTGGCCATCCACAACACTGTGGGTGGAAAGTGGTCAGATTTTCCTATTTCCAAGGCAGTAAGTATTCAGCCACTGCTCCCACTTTCTGGTGCCCCAGCCACGAATAAAAGGCAGCTCTTAGAGGAAGCAGACAATGGACAAAATTCACCTGCCCCAGCCAGCATTTTTTTCTCATGGTGCTATCCCATTGGATGTTTCGTCTCTGGAATAGTACTCTCCTGGAGAAGGGAAAATGACAAAATGCATGCATGCCTTCTTAAGAATAACACTCATAATTTTGAAACCTCTTTTTTAAAAAAAAGTAATTTATTTAAAAAATAATTGATAAGAAAGACAGGTAAAGAACTCCCATTTCCTCCAGATACATCCAAAATTCATTCATTATATCCCAAGAAAATTATTTCCCTTGTCCCTGTGCACACTGCGCTAAAAACACTGCACAGCGCTATTCTTAAGATACGTATATTATTATTTTATAATGGAACGTTGGAGCCTGGGATGGCATACATGTGTCAGATAGGAGTAGTCAAAAACTTTATCCCACCTATTTTCTTTTTATCCAATTTCATATGTATTATGTTTTCCTTCATTAGATGTATAGGCCACATTTCAGAGCTGTCTTCAAAAAAACTTTCCATCTAATCTTATCTTTCCAACAATTTACCATATTCTGTGTGTCCCATAAAAGGAAGAGGACAGAGAATTTCATTGCTCCTATGAGATCTTAAAAGCCACATACACTTTTGATCAACCAGAGTATTAGGTTTTGATTTCAAGGAATTTTATTTGTGTTCTAATATGTGTGCCAACAAAAGGCAGAATATGTTTTTTCAAACATTCACAGTGTCGGACTTTTTAGTCCGTGGTTCCAAGAAGAGGAAGTTCCCAACTATCAGTTTCCTTTAGATTCTTTTATTTTGGGGTCCTGAAATGTTGTGGTCTCAGATGAGTATGAACTTGCCACTAGCCACGTAAAGCAGCAAAGACAGAAAAGTCATTTACGGACATTTGGCAAAACCAAACCGAATCATTTGTTAAATAGACTTAACTTCAGACACCTCGGTATTTCTGCATAAAAAGTTGATCAGTTGTATGCTGAACTATCCAGGAAAATCATTGAGTTTTGCCTTTCACTTTGGCAGGGAAAGGTATCCACTGGTTTAATTCTTAAAGATTACCGCATCTCTGCTAGACATCAGTGTGAAGAGAATAATGTATGCAGTGAAGTTTCTTACTTTACTGCTTGGAGTTTGCTGTGAACTATTTATTCAGCACTTACTAGGACCATGCTGGAAACCTAAGGGTAAAGAGAGAAGTTTTGTTACTCAGTGGGAGAGGGCAAGAGCCCCAGCTTCCTGCAAGGTAGCTGTTCAGGGACTAGTCTGCTTTCTCTCCACGTAAGAACACCTCTTCTAGGAAACGGACACGTGTTTTTTTTTTTCCTTATTCCTCAATTCATATCAAGAATGCTGTGGGAAAGTGCCAGGTTAGATTCTAGATCATTATAGAATCATTTCATCCCTTCTGGATGAACCCCTAATAAATGGACAAGTCCTATTATAAAGAGAATCTGGGGAGTGTCAGTATAACAGAGAAGGTAGGGGAGCAGCAGGTCAGAGACAGGGTTCAGGAAGAGGACAACAAAGTAAAGAAGGATCCAGAAGAAAAAAAAAAAGAAAAAGAAAAGATAAAGAAAACATCCGATGTTATGAGAACTTCAATACTGTTGTCCTAAAAATACAGAACGCTCCTTATGGAAAGTCTACTCATAACTACATTCTTTCCCCTAAAAATTATGCTTGTTAGGAACTAAAATAAAACACAGATATTGACAATTTCCTTTTAAGTTCTACCTACTTTACAGTGGGAGGTGATGGTGCATCCTTCCACACTCATTGTGTGTGTGTTTGAACATATATAGGCAAGGAATAATATAGCCCACATATGTTCACATTCCATATGTATTTACACAAGTGGAAAAATATATTGCATATGTGTATGCATATGTAGATGGATAGATAAATATTAGTGGAAAGCAGATCTATATCAGCTTTTTAATGGTTGCATGATATTTCACCATAGCGGTACCTTAAAACAACGTACATTTAGCTTGTTTCAAAATCCAGGCATTCATAAAACAGAGAAGAGCATGTAAAAACCCATGGATATGGTCGTTCATTCTCCCCTGACTCAGCTTTTGGAAGTGACTTTCTCCAATCAGACATCATGGTGGCATCAAGTCGTCCTCTGGGAAGGGGGGTACCAGTCTATGTGTTGATGGGCTCTGTATCTCAGCCTGTGACTCTGTGTCCTTGCTAAAATGAGCTTATCCCAGTTACAGTGTTTACATTCGAACATGTGTAACCTTCGATTGGATGTTTTCTACAACTTGCATTTCTTTCCCTGCTGATGAAGCTCAGCATTTTTCATGTATTTATCGACATTTAAATTTCCTTTTCTGTGAATGATCGTCCATGTCTATCACCCCCTTTGTGCGAGTTCATTCTATATCTCGTGACTTTATTCAGGCTCTGGTTTTCTGAAGGAATTTGACTTTTTTAACCAGATACTCAGTGCTTTGGTTTTAATTTCATCACGGCTTTTTGAAGCGGCGCCTTTCCTTTTCCTTTTAAAATTTTGTTCCCTTAGCAGATTCTTTGCTGTAATCTAGATTAACTATTTGGAGATGTTACCGTAATTACGTCCCCTCTGAAGCATGGAGACAGACACGTGGCTGAGGGATTTGTGATTAGCTGTGTCCATTTGAAGATCCTGGACCCAAATTGCCTATATGATCAATATTTATTCAGTGAATTGTGAATAAAAATGGAGTGCCGACTGCCTGTTAAAAGATTCTCAGAGATAGAAATAGGTCACAATTTTAGTGTTCTGAATAACAATTTTAAAGCTGAACAATTTAGAGGAAATGAAGTTCAAATTTGATGCTCATTTCTGTAAAGTAAAGGTCTCTAATGGCCCAAACTCCAAGAAAAGGCTGAACAAACCCTACAGCATAATTGGTTACTTAAAATATTGCTCAAAAAAGAATCTGTTTAAAATTTTATCTTAGATTCCATGCAGCATGTAAGAATAAAATTAAAATGTCTTAATAATTAGAATTAAAGTCACCAGAAAAAATGATGACAATAAATCACTGAAATGATTTCCAACCATGTTTTGACCTTTTACACTAGACACTAATTTTTGAAGACCTTTTGAAAACCGAAACAGAGAATGATTTAAACCATCCACATTCCTCCTGACTTGAGCTTTCACAGACCTGAATGCTGATTGGAAAATCCCGTCATGGTTTCCCCAAAGTGAAAGGGGTAATAACAACTATATTAATATGACATTTCAACATGCAACATGATGCAAAACAAGGTAAAAAAAGAAAAAAGAGAAAAAAAAGAAGAAGAAGAAGAAGAAAAGAAAAGAGAAAGAAAATGAGCCCCGACCACCAAATACTCTGGATGCAATTTTAGCACAGTGTGGATTTTATTTGTACCCTATTACTCATAAACACCCAAATGTAACTCTTTCTCTAGAACTCCTTTTGAGTTCAATGTGATAATGAATGTGAAGGGTCCAGGCGGGGGAGGGTGGGGTGGGGGGGGGGACTTTGTGATTTTGCAGGTTCACACCAGATAGGCATTTTTTATAGCCTGAAAGGGGATGTTTTCTTTTGTTAATGGCTTACAATCCGATGAAAGGACTCATCACTCTATTTTAGTGCTCCGCCACATGGCGCGTATCTTTTATAAATTACAGGCTGGCGTTGTGTGCACTTGGGGAGAGAAAGGTTGGTTTTTCTCGCTGTGAGCCATCCTGCCTAATTGTCGTATGCAAATAAAAGCAATTATAAGGCTTTTAGGGTGAAGGGATGACAGCTGAGTTTGGCAGTTGAGAAGGCCTCACCCACCTTGTTGGCATAGCAACAGGGAGGAAAAGGACAAAATGGTGTGTATACACAGGAAATATATATGTTTTGGTTCAAGAATTTTAAAATATATGCCAATGCTGAAATGTAAATTGTCCATATGGGTAATGAATGCCTTTGTTTAAAATATTAAATTAAACTCTATTTATTTCTCGGCCCTTGGAATGATCCTTGTCATCTAACTACCATTTATCAGCTCTCGTTTGTGATTTGAGTTGCTACTTTTAAAGTTCGGCGCAGATCATAACAACACATTCAATAATTAGCAGATTATAAGTTCTTGATTTTAACAACCTTCAGAAACACCACTGGGTGGAAGTTCCGTGAAAGGAAATCCCAGTAAAGGAGATGATGTAATGTGGGAAAATGGTGCAAAGTGTGCAGCTGTCCGTGCATAAAGTTCAATATTAAAAAAAAAAAATGTTTGTGCTAAAGTGTTAAACAAGTAGAATAAATAGCATGCTACTAGCATACAAAATTAAAATGAGTCACAAATGGATATCTTCTATGGCAATTTATTTCACAATTACTCTTGTGGAAGCTTTCATGAATTAAATATGAGTTCTGTCTTGAAATTAGGTGTTATAAGGCTAAATTACAAGAGGCAGGCGGTAATTGAGGTGGCTGCAACACGGGGTCTGGTGAACTAATCTCTTGCCACGTCACGTGGCTCCCCCTCAGCCAATGAGAAGCCTCCCATCACAAAAACAGAGGCAGCTGAGAAAAATTGATTTCTCATCTGAGCCATATTTGATAGCTTTTGAAATCGAAAATTGAAATTAACTAACCTAAGCCCCGTTGTAACAAAAGAGCAAATTAAATATGCAACATCGTTTCCTATTGGCAGTAAGAGGGCCTGCCAAGGTAAATTTGTAAATAGAGTTTAAGATACAATTCTGTTCTCTCTCTCTCTCTCTCTCTTTCAGTGTAAAAGTATAAGTGTAGAGTGGCTTTATAAATTATTTATAAAAAAAATCATCAGCTGCAAATGGCCACTGTGGTTAAGGACTTCCATGGAGAAAATCATTGCATTAGGAGAGCTCATTGAATGAATCAAAATTAAAAATCATCCTTAGTGATTCATAGACTTTACTTAAAATGAAAAGTAAGAGTATTTTAAATTTCTTTTTCTAAACTTTGGTTTTTTTCTTTCTTTCCCCCCAAACGAAAAGAATAAATCTATCATGATTTACTGAAATTAAAAAAAAAAAAACCCAACCGTACTATAAATTTAACCATCTAACCATCTTGTAAATAATTATAAGAATTCACTTTGGTTTGCTAACCGCTGAAAGCAAACCTAGGGCTCCATTTTGTAGCATGGGATTCTTTTAAGTATAGCTCTTTTAAAACAATTTCCCAGATGAATCCCAGTGATTCAGCAGGTACGGCTGTTGATTTTGAATTTATAAATTTACAAGATCAGATGAAGGAAATAGACATCTGAAAGGCTATATCCTAGCTAATCCAAGAATGACAGTTTTTAATTTATTATTTCACTCCTGCCTGTGTAATAGGCTGTCCACAATAATGCTTGTTTTACCACAGAGAAAGTGGTTTTGGTCCTCACTTTCCACTGAATTTATAAGTAGGAAAATTAATTTTCTATGTTTAAGACATAGATGATTGAAGATAAAAATCATGCGATCATAGTCCTACCCTGTCTCCCTTGTTCAGAGCTGAACCATATAGAATTCAATGACAAGTGTAATGGAGGATATTACACTTAGCCTGCCTGTCAGCCCACAGATCCCATAAAATCATTTTCTGTTCTAATTTATTATTTTTAGTGTCAATCAGACTCCGACAAGATGAGTAACGTCATTAAGTACTGGGATCAACTACTCAGCACTTTTTCCACGCAGCCTGAGTAGTTGTCCTTATCTGTACTAGAAGACGTAGTCAAGGTTCAATGTGTAGAAATTTGGTTAGAAAAAAGCCTTAGGAAGATAATTGCCCTTTTTCTTTTTTTTCATTTCCTTTGTAAAAAAATCAAATGACGATGAGGTACCAGGTCACTTCCAAACAGTAGCTAATGTCTGGTTTTCATTTGCCCACTCAACCTTGAACCAGAAGTCCCACTGCACAGCCACAGTTTGCCCTGCTTTCATTTTCTCGGCTTCACTCTCTCCGTTGGAGGTGTGTGGGAGACACGTGTGCCCAAGGTGATCAGCCTCATGGGAAGAGGAAGAAAGTAAAAATGGACTCAATCTGTATGTAAGACATTTGCACCCTGAGCATTTGTCTTCATCCCTGTACTCAGCTTTCTAAGGAAAAAAAAAAATTAAAGTTTTATTTATTTATTTTTGAAAGGGGGTGGAGGGACAGAGGGAGAGGGAATCTCAAGCAGACTCTGCTGAGCTGGGAGACCACAGTGGGCTCCATCTCACAATCCTGAGATCAGGACCCAAGTTGAAATCAGAAGTCCTATGTTCAACTGACTGAGCCACCAAGCGCTCTGGAAATGCTTTTTAAAGAACACTCTTATTTGTCATAAACTCCACTCTGGAAAAGCATTTGCTCCAGACTAATGAATTGCATTGTCCAGCACTGATACACTCCAAGTTTTTTTTTACCTGAATTAAGGGATTGAGTATAAACTAGATCAGAGTTGGTGTTATTGTTCTCGTTTTATGGATGATTAAGAAAAAAACCATCTGGGAGCACCTGGGTGGCTCAGATGTTTAAGTATCTGGCTTTGACTTAGGTCATGACCCCAGGGTTCTGGGATGGAACCCCATGTCAGCCTCCCTGCTCAGTGGAGAGCCTTCTTCTCCCTCTCCCTTTGTCATTCCCTCCACTTGTGCTCTCTGGCCCTGTCTATCTCTCTGTCAAATAAGTAAATAAAATCTTTATTTAAAAAAAAAAAAAAGGAAAACTCATCTAGAGAAATTTATGAAGGTGTATCTTGGATGTCAATTAGTTCTCTACCTTGGAGTTAGGAATTTAAACTTCTGGCTTCCAATTACATGACATGGATCTGATTCTCTTTTGTTTCCTGAAATTAGAAATTAAAAATTTTAAGACACTCAAGTTTACATCAGATGTTGTACACAGAAGGAAGTATGCTTATAGCTCTTCCTTTATTCAACCAGCATATTTAGAATAGTCACCACTTGGTGACTTGGGAACTGATCACTAAGGAGGGTTACACACTGTTTATAACTGATGTGCTACGGTATTGTGTGAGGTCTGGGTACCACCTCTGGACCTAAACAGTTTCCTTAAGAACCTGCTATGTACTGGGACCTATGCTTTGTAATCACTGTCTTTGCTCTTTCTGGTTACATCCTTAATTTTGTAAAAGACTTTGTGGATATCTACACATTTACTATATTCTGTGTGTTCCCCGTGAAGCCCTAATCAAAAGTCGTAGCCCTATCAGAAAGATGAAGGACCAAACCTCTCCTAGTGGTGAGATTTTGGTACCGTTAGTGATCACAAAACAGTCACTTGGAAATTTGATCTATCATCCATTTCATGACATCTATGCTCATCTTACCCCTGTTTCCACCTCTGCAAGTAGAGCTTCTTCTACTACACGTGACCTGGTGGGGTTTTTTGAATGTCCCAAAGCTCACATATGGTGTCAGATCCCTAGCAAGCTCCCAGTAAATGGTTTGTGGTTATCATTTTAGAAATGCAGATTCCAGCTTAAAACGAGGATCCAGGCAGACGATGAGTGAGGGGCATGCTTTTGGAGGGACGCTTACATAAAAAGAAAAGGGTGATAATATTTATTCAGGGCCGGTTTCGTCCATTCTTTAAGGGGATTTCACATTGATTGAACGTCTGGTTTAATCCTCCCAATAACCCTGAGACACACATACCATTCTTAAAATGCCCACTTTACAGATTGTTATGTTAAACTCTCAGAGGTTAAGTAAGGAGGATTCTAACCAGCGTCTAAGTCCAAATCATGTTTTCTTTACACCGAACAATGGTGTAAACTGACAGGTGCCAGCCGCTGGGTTAGCGTCAAGCTATTCTAAACATCTTCATCAAACTTTTGTAGCAACTTGGACGGGACTGGAAGAGATTATGCTGAGTGAAATAAGTCAAGCAGAGAGAGTCAATTATCATATGGTTTCACTTATTTGTGGAGCATTAACAAATATCATGGAGGACAAGGGGTGTTAGAGAGGAGAAGGGAGTTGAGGGAAATTGGAAGGGGAGGTGAACCATGAGAGTCTATGGACTCTGAAAAACAATCTGAGGGTTTTGAAGGGGCGGGCGGTGGAAAGTCGGGGTACCAGGTGGTGGGTATTATAGAGGGCACGGATTGCATGAAGCACTGGGTGTGGTGCAAAAATAATGAATACTGTTATGCTGAAAATAAAAAATAAATTAAAAAAATAAATAAGAGATCGGTATAATGGAGAGCAGAGAGTAATTCTTATCTTATTTTTATAAGTTATCTTTTGAAAACTATATGACTTTTTAAGACTATGTACATTTGGTTTTATTAACATATGCTTGTGTAGATAAACAGTATACATGCTTCAGTCAAGTTCTGAAGCAAGAAAAGTATTCAAGGAAAAATGTTTCATATTCATATTCTGATATAACTCTTTTAGTTTCCTTTCTGAGCAAGGTCAGATTCATGCATCTTAAGTTACCTTAAGATTTAGTAAGCACACACTCCAGAAAATCCTGCACACTCAGGATCCTAACCATTCAAATATGGGGCTGGGGGGGGGGTTATCTTTGCACGGTAAGTGCCTTTCTTAAAAGTTTTCTGATTTTTTTTTTTCCTTGAGTGGATTGAACTTGAAGTAATTCAGTGAGTGCATTTTAAGATCTATCTTCTTAGTTCTGGAATCCCAAGGATCAAATCTTTTCTATATTATGAACCACCACTCCTGTAAACAAAGCATTCCCTGCAAATGCTGGGGTTACCTCTGAAGACATGACCAATGTGGTCCTTCTTTTTATGTGCTTCTTTCCCATGGTGGACGCAGACAAAGAGACAGTTGCTATGAGGCATGCGATAATGGAAGTAAATGAAAGGTGTCATGGGAGCATCTAGAAGAGATAACTCGCCTGGAATGGGGAATTCAGAACAAGCAGCGCTTTCTCAGCTAAAGAGGAATGACTCAGGTGAGGGAGGTGGGGGGGATAGGATGGTTTCAATGCAAGAGTTCCAAGCAGAGAGAGAAAGTGTATGCAAAGGCCGAGAGGTCAGTGGAGAGCAGGGTCCACTACAAGAACCAAAGTGAGTAAGTCTACTGAACATCGGGTGTGGGGATTAAGAAAAGTAACTGGTGTGGAACAGAAGAGAAAGGAAGAAGCCGTATTATAAATGTCCTCCAAGCCATGGGGAAGAGGTTAATTGGAGGACCTCAAGGTTTTTGAATAGGAGAATGGTGTGATGGAAATGTTCCCTGCTCACTGTATAGCTTAGAGACCACAAGAACAATGAAAGGGGAAATGGTTCAGCAGTCATTCAGATGAGACAAGGCAAATTTCCACTGGAGTGGTGCTGGTCTTGGTGATGGTGAAAAGTGAAGAGGTTTGATGGCTATTTAAGATTTGATGATTAACTGACCTATGGGGGAGAGACTATATGATACACTACTAACTCCTACATACCCATAATAGAAAGACAACCCAAAAGGGGGGAAAATGGGAAAGAGAGATGAATTAAGGAATTTACATGAGTGGAAATGCAAGGGGTGAAGAAGCACATGAAAGCACACTCAATCCCACTTCCAACCAGGGAAATGTGAATTCACATCAAAGTGAGAGGCCATTTTGCACCATGATATTGGTAAACATTGAAAGATCTGGCAAAGCTAGCAAAAGCGTTCAGAGAGAATACTAGCATTATTCCAAGCAGTCTTTGATATCATTTTGGGAACCGATTTGGCAAAATCTAGCAAAGGTGAAAATGTAATGCACTCTGTCCAGAAAGCCCCCTTCTTGGTCTATATTTTGAAGGAAATCATACTCTTATAAAAAATGTGTGGCAATATGCTCATACTAGCATTTGTCTTCGTGTTTGTACCATTTGAAGAATAAGAAATGGTAGGTAACATCAACATATCTTGGTACGGAATGATTCCTTCCATAAGAGACACTGACTTGATGGCACAGGGCACAGCAGTTAAAAGGAGTGAATCAGGTGTCTGTGTGCCAATTTCAACTGTATTCAAATACTGTTGAGTGGAAAAAAAAATCAAACATAATGTTATATGTCAGAGTGACACAAGTTGGTTAAAATTCTAAAAGACGTCAGTGAAGATGATCTTATTGGTGATGGGATATACACATAGAGTAGAGCCAAGGAGACACGCCTTGAAAAGACAAGAGCAAATTCATGGTCGTGGCTGCGTCTGGGAGTGAAGAAGAAAGGGAGGAGAGGGGCTGGGAGAAGAGGCTGGAATGAGACACAAGGGAGCTTCCCTGTACTGATAATGCTTTTATTTTAGGGAAGAAAGGATGACAGACCTCTGCTAACTTTTGGTGGTAGATCCAAAGGTGCATGTGCTATTATTCCAAAATCACAAGTATGCTTGAAGAAATTTTGAGGTAGTGATTGGAAACTGTCCCTGTATTTGAAGGAGGATATCAGTGGTGGCGTGAGAGCAGTTTTGTGGCGTTGTTGGGAGAGAAGCCCGATGGGAGAAAGCTGCAGGGTGAGAAGAAGGAAGAAAAAAGAGGCATTTAGCAACTTTTCAAAGATGTTTGTTCCACTGCGCAGAGAAGAAAGAGATAGTGATATAGTTGAAGGTTTTTATTTTACTGTTATTATTAGAAGAAAGAGCTGTTAGAAGAAAGAACTACTTATTTAAAGGCTGGTAGGTCAGAGCTAGTTCTTGGAGAGGGGAGAGGGGAGGAGGTCCAGAGAACATGTGAAGGGTGAAGGCTTCAGCAGACAAAGGACACTTCTCACAGAAAAGGAGAGGAAGGCATGAGTGTGGAAAAGCACATTTAGGCCTGGATGAAATTGGAGACCTTCAATGTTTCATGGCCTCAACCTCTATAATTGTGTGATCTGCTTCAGCATCCCTCATGGCTGCCGACTTTGTGCTCCCAAGACAAAGTTGAAGACCCAACTCTGGAGCTGGGGCTGAGACCAAGGCATCACCGAATTCAGACTCTGAGAGTCCACATTCGTCATGAACCAGAGCTGCTACAAGCCCCTGAAGTCCCATTAAGCAGGCTGAGCTTAAGAACCACTCATCCCTTCTATCTTCTCTACCACATCCACACAAGCCATAGGACAGTTGAAACTTGACAGCACTATCTGGATTTAGTAATGAGAACCTTGGAATATAGTTCAGGAAACATACAAGAGTTTTCTCATTTTGAAAAACAAATGTTCTTCATCCCTCCTTACATATTTGGTGCATTTGTGGGAGGATGCCATCAAGATGCTGCAGAACCTTGTCCTTCAGAAGGGTGACTCTTGTCTAGGTAGCGGTGCCCTACGGAGCTGGGCAAGTCATCAGCCTAATTTATGGTTTTTTAATTTCCTATGTTTGCATATCAGATTTTCCAAAAACAAGTCGCTCTTGAAGGATATTAACAGGGAACAGCGGTGGGGGGGGGACAGCTTCACTTCTTTCTGAAAAATGCAGTAAGGGTGAGAGCCACTGAGATCTCCTCCCCCTTTACCCCCTCTCCGCCTCCCCCCACCCCAGTCTTCATTGATGACCTCCCATTTAAACACAGCCCCTTTCCCTGACATTGACTGCTCTCTGGCCAGGAGCAGTGAGCCTAAGTCCTCCAGGTCAATCTTCAGCCGCACAAACCAGTTCTGTTTTTTTTTTTTTCCAGAAGATTCAGTTTGACTCTACTTGCTGAGGTCTCCTTTCAGTCCACTAGATAGAAAAAACTAGTTGGGTCTTGTTCCTCTGCTGTCTCCCTTAAATGAAACGAAATAAAAGAATAAAATAAAAATACAGGCAGTTGTCCAGTTCCTGAGGTCCACAGACTTACTCTCACTGCTTTCCAGGTTCAATTCAAGGAGACGACTTCAGTGTGATTGGTTTAGCAATCTCGGGCGCATGTCGTGCTTCCCGAAGCTTATTGCTTTCATGATCTTCGTCCAAGAGGAGAAAAGAATCAGGATACCAGTCATTCCAGGAGGCTTCAAAAATGCTCACGACCTTAAAAATCAGAGTGGAGGCAGATCTATCCTGAGAGCATTTCTGTAGAATAAATTCTGCAGAGAATATTCAGCCGCTGGACAAGGTTGATAACTCTGAGAAGCCCACAGAGGTATTTAATCTTAAAACTGCCAGTGCAGGCAGAAAAAAAACCAAAAACCAAAAACCAAAACAACAAAAAGACACACCTTTTGTCCACCCTTCAAATCTTTGAAACAGTTTTTTTTTTTTCTTTTCCTCCTTCCATTTCTTTTTCTTATAATTCTCAATATAGAGATTGTTTGGCGCAATAGAAAGTTTTAAAATAAGTGGGGCAGGTGCTCCCCCCCACAAATGACTTTATTATCTGAAAGTTTCATGTGCTTACAGAGATTAGAATACTGAAAAGTTTCTTAGAAGAAGAATGCTAGTTTTGTTAACATCTATTTCGATGTATAATGCTTTTAAAAATTACACAGGTTTCAGCAGAATGAAGCTGGAAATGAGATTGCAAATGCCTTCGAAACGGACTGTCACTTCAGCATTCATTATCTAGACTCTAGAACAGGTGTTCTAAGAGTCAAAGAGCTGTGCATATCTGTTGTCACCCACGGACTCCACGTGAAGGGAAAACATGGGCAGTTGCTCTGAGAAAATAAATAATAATACTATTATTCATATCAGTAATTATTATCTTATTATATTAATTTATATTAAATAATAATACTATATAAATAAAATAATAGATTGATAAAAACATATACAGGGACACCTTTCGATGGAGTCTTTACACACGGATTTGAAGAGTTTGGGGGTGTTTTATGTCTTTCTCCTCAGTGGAGGAGCAATGTGCTCCGTTTGGAGTTTTTCCAATCTCTGAAGTTTCACTGAAAGACTCCTGGGTCTCTAACCTCCTGACCACCTCTCACAGGGCTGCAAATTCCTCACCCCATCCCAACACCTACAGTGGAAGTTAGCTGCAGGCTACGGTTATATAATATCGCAAAGAAAGATGAGGAATTACATTATTGTCGTTGCTGGAAGGCTATATTATAGCTATTTCAGAAAAGAGATTTATAGGAGGATTTAATGAATGCAACTAGTTTCCTTATCAGTCAGTAACCATACCCATGCTGTGTGTATGGTAAGATTAAATTAAGCCATTATAATAACCTTAAAAAAGGTGAATATTTGGTGGAAGCAAGTCTGGCTAGATGAAATTGCATTAGCTTGATGCGATGGTATTATTCATTACGACATAGGTTGTTGGTCAAGTCTGCCCAAAATGTGCCTTCTAATTTTTAGGTCTTTCTCTTATTAAGGAACATGAAAAGGTCTAGCTTTAGGATGTAGATATTATTGGAGTTATCAATCTCAGCCCACTTAAAAATATCACAGGCTAAACTTTGGAGCACTGTTCTTTCGCAAAATTAACATTTTCCACCTTGGAGCGCTTTTCGCCCATTTACTTTTACTGGGAATTATTTTTTCAGGGATCATTATATGAAGGGTCATTATACAGATAGGCTAGCATCTTGGAAGATTTGGAACATTAATTCAGACTTAACAAAAATCAGTCTGGCGCTCAGGCAAAAATCATCAACAGACAACTACAGTCTATTTTAAAGGCTTTGTTTAATACCAGCTCCCTGATAATTTGTATATGTATTTAGTTCAGAGGGAATCTTGCCTCACTATTAGCAGATTTGGGACGTAAAATTTCTTAGGTGGTTATTTCTTTTTGCACTGAGATTTTCTTGCTGTATGGTCTTCAAACTTGAACTTGAACTTCATCTGGACTAAGGTAGAAAGATTGTTTTGTCATAATTTTTAAGCGATGATCCCAGAAGGATATCTGTAGGACATTGGTAGGACACTGTTACCATTTCTGTTTTGGCAATCTGACTGAGTATTATGGTTTTGTAAGAAAAAAACAGACAAACAAACAAATTAGATTTTCTACAGAGGGAAAAAAAAAATCTGAAGCCAGAGAAATGTATGGCAATGTTTTCAAATATGTTATTTGCTATTAGATTACTATCTTGGGCAGCTTTAAAAAAAATACACCTTGAGAATTGTCATCTTCCTGCTGGGCTTGGCCACCCCCAGTTCAGACAGGGGCACTCCCCAGTGACACGTGACCCACAGAGCTGCTCCTGAAGCCAGTAGGGAGAAATCTTAGCTGAACTTCCCCCTTACCCCCGGTCCAGCGTGTATAACCCATGTGTAAGAGTAGTTATAAACAGTGATGCAAGTTAGGGACTCAAAAGACAAGATCCCTCCCCTGACTGCACAGGGGAATTAGCAGAATTGGTTAATCTTTCCTGATCTGACTTCCCAGGTTCAAACATCTTTTCCTGATGCCCAGAGGAGAGAAGGTCCTCATACAGTCCCACAGCCTCCTTCTTCATGGTCTCCCTATGGTTTGTGATTACACATGCATCTGATAATATTGTAAATTGCTTGTTTCAGCATCCCCACCACCTGTTACAGCACCTGAGACATAGTATGTGCTCAAGAAATGCTTGTTGTGGGAGTGAAAGGGTGCACTGAACCATTCAAATGTTTTCTTGTGTACAGATAGCAGACTTGTAGGTTGCTCAAGATCAAAGACCCCTAAGAGGGGAGGGAGTTAATCAGACTAATGTGGTGCCTCAATTTTGTGGAACATATTTTCAAACAGATTTTTTTAAAAACTTATTTTACCTATGACACTGCCTTAGATGAAAGAGGAAGGAGGCTTTCGGAAACTCCAAATGCCACAGAGTGGGGTTTGTTCGTTAATGTCAGTGAAATGTCTCTATCAAGCAACTCTTTGGATATTTATTTATGTGTATAAAAGGACTCAGTCCATTTGATCTGAAAATCCTTTCTGAGCTGAGCAGATAATATGGGGGAAATGAAAAGCAGAAGGCTCTTATGTAAATAAAATGGCTTGTTATTAATTCATTATTAAATATTCCTGAAAAAATTTGAATAACAAAATAGCATGTCTCGCTGTGAAAAAATTCACAGGTACAGTAGTTTGAAAAACACTTGACTCTATTGAACATTCTCCTTCCCTCAAACATCGGTGCGATTCTAATTTAAAATAACCAATTTGCTGGTAAAACAAATGTTATATACCATTTAAAAACTGATTGTCTAATAATACCTCTGAGTTTTTCTGTGTTCTGGATATCTAAGTATTTACATACACATTACTAACCACTATTAATTTTACTTTGCAATCAGTGGAGGCCTTAAATTTTATTTTTAGCTAGAGAATTACAGCTGCCTCAGGATTCATTTCAAGATAAAATTAATTTCAATCTACTGATAGAAACGTAGAATTTTAAGTCACAAATTTCACGTTTTCAGCTAATGTGCTCTCTATTTTCTTCCAAGTGTGTATGGAACATGAGATTTTTTCTATTTTCTCACTTTCCAGAGTCTTATAAGCCTTAGGTGAGTCAAAGTTTTAAAGATTTACTTTGTCTAATCACAACATAATAACAATTGTGGATTTTTATCATAATCCCGTACAAGTAGTGGACCCTAATTCTTCTTCTTTTTTTTTTGGACCATATTTTCACATGATGGTTTGTTTCTCACTGATTAAAAGAGTTCTTTGTTTTTGGAATTATTTACTAGTCTCTGTGGCAGTCAACTTTGCTCTCAACTTTCTTATACAATAGGCACCAAAAAATTGTATTTCAACGTTGCGTTATAACTAAAAGAGACCTTCAGAGTTTTTTCAAAGGTTTAAGACTTAAAGAGTCAGATGTAAATAACTGAAGAATATTCTGCTCGGCCACTGTGGGAATGGTATTCCACAGGGGATATTGCTAATGTGACTGACAAGTCAATTATATCCCATTCACAAATGTTTTGATGTCTGCAATATTAATAATACTGCATTGCCCATGAGAAGTGCTACCCTAACTACTGGCACGGGATAGTCACAATAAATGGCAGCAAATGTAATTCTAACCTCTGACTCTGTGACAAACAGCATGGGTACTCTCTGCCGCTCTGTCTTTAATTTCAGTGGGCATCAAAGGAAAATTCAAGTGCCTTGAAAAATAACTCTAGCCCCATGTCTCTGATAAAATAAAATGCTTACCCACAGACATAAATTACCATGGAAATAAAAAGAGGACCAAAAAAATTACACAGTTTCCTAATGCTCTTAAATCAAAGTAGTGGAGGGAGCAGAGGGGCTGTGAGCCGAGCCTATGTATTAGGTAACAGTCTCTGATGGCTTTAATCCAACAGGTTTGCCCCTATTGATGGTGGGGGAGTGTTATTCATAATTTTCAAGAACAGAGTCTTTTTTTTTTTTAAGATTTTATTTATTTATTTGACAGAGAGAGTAAGATCACAAGTAGGCAGAGAGGCAGGCAGAGAGAGAGGGAAGCAGCTCCTCACTGAGCAGAGAGCCCAATGCAGGGCTTGATCCCAGGACCATGAAATCATGACCTGAGCCCAAGGCAGAGGCTTAACTCATTGAGCCAGCCGGCACCCCAAGAACAGAGTCTTTAAATGGTCATTTTGGTGGATGCCCCGCTAGGAAGTTTTCGCTGGGTGGACATTAAAATCAGAATTTAGTCAATAGAAGCCATAACTATGATTTAATAGTTACAAAACTATTGACTCAGTGGGATTCCCTGTGACAGGCAGCCTCCCTCCCCACTCTCTGAGCCATCTTTGCTTGTCTACTGTGCTGACCCCCCTCCTCAACCCTTCCTAATTCCCTTTTGGACTTCCTTCTTACTTTTACAGGAGAAACAATTCTCCTTAAAAACAAACACACAGACGAGCACAGAAAACAAAGTCCTCCTCGGCACCCTGTCCTTTCTCTAAGCGAAGAGCGTGTTGTGTGTCTTTGGGGCGGGTCTGTTTCTGGGCGAGTACATTCATATGCATGTACAGGTACAAAAATATAATTGGTGTGTTTTAAATCACAAGCGGGGTCACACTGTTCCTACTGTTTGGGGTTTTTAAACACTAATATGACTTGAAGAACTTTACGTACCCGTATATAGCAATTTCTAGATAGAGCATAGTTTATTTAACTCTTCCTGCCTTGATAAAAATGGAAGTTGCTTCCAATATTTACTTTTGAAATATTATTACTACCATTTACTATTGATAATGATATAAAGAATATATGAGTAGTATTTTTGTACATGTAGAGCTTTCTCTAGGGTTTAAACCAGACGTAGGGTTGCTGAAGCAACGAGTGTATGCATTTGCAGTCTTAGTGTCACCATGATGCCCGTCAAAGGAACTATACTTGTTTGTCTTACCAGTGTCTATCTGATTTCTTATTACTGTATCCTCTCCTGTTCTTGGGCTTGTCAGATGTGTTGACTTTTGCAAATCTGATGGATATGAAATGATACCTCACTATAATGTTGACTGCATTTTCCTGATTACCAAGAAAGCTGAGTCTATCTTCATTTTGTGGATTTTCTGTTCAGTTTTTGTCCTTAAAAAAAAAAAAAAAAAAGCAGCTTATTTGAGAGATAACTCCCAAACCTTAAAGTTCACCCCTTTAAAATGTACAAATTCAATGATTTTCGTATATTTGCAAATTTGTACCTGGATCATCCCCCCAAGAAATCCCGTAGATATCCATTAGCAGTTACTCTCCATGGTATGTCTCCATGGATTTCCCCTTCTGAACATTTTATAGAAATGGAATCATTCACTATGTGGCATTTTATGCCTGGCTTCTTTCACTTAGTGTAATGTTCTCAAAATATCTCTTTCTTCCTTCTGACTGGATAATAGTCCATTGTATGGATATACCACATTTTGCATATGCAATCATCAGTTGGTGGACTTTTGTGTTGTTTGTACTTTTGGCTATGATGAGTAATACTGCTATAAATATTCATGAGCAAGGTTTTGTGTGAACATGCTTTTAACTGTCTTAGATATATACTGAGCAGTGAGATTGCTGGGTCATAAAATGACATTTAACCTTCTGAGGAACTTCCACATTGTTTTCTAAAGTGTCATTTTATATTCCCACCAGCAAAATATGTACATCTTTTTTTTTTTTTTTTTTTTTTTAAAGCAGGCTCTATGCCCAACATGGGTCTTGAACTCAAGACCCTGAGATCAGGGGTGCTCAGTGGGTTAAATCCTCTGCCTTCGGCTTAGGTCGTGATCCCAGGGTTGTGGGATTGAGTCCCACATCGGGCTCTCTGCTCAGTGGGGAGCCTGCTTCCTCCTCCTCTCTCTCTCTCTGCCTCTCTGCCTACTTGTGATCTCTGTCAAATAAATAAGTAAAATATTAAAAAAAAAAAAAAGACCCTGAGATCAAGTGTCACATGTTCTACTGACTGGACCAGTTAGGTGCCCATTTCCATATCATTTCTTAAACTTCTTATTGTCTGTCTTTTTTTTTTTAAGATTTTATTTATTTATTTGACAGACAGAGATCACAATTAGGCAGAGAGGCAGGCAGAGGGGGAGGAGGAAGCAGGCTCCCTGCTGAGCAGAGAGCCCGATGCCAGGCATGATCCCAGGACCCTGAGATCATGACCTGAGCCGAAGACAGAGGCTTTAACCCACTGAGCCACCCAGGCGCCCCACTCTTTGTTTTCTTGATGGTGTCCTTTGAAACCTAAAAGTTTTAAACCTTGATGAGGGGCAATTTCACTGTTCTTTTTTTTTTCTGTCTCTTTTGCTTTGCTGTCATTGTGGCACCAAAATCCCAGGTCAAAAAGATTTGCTCATTTGCTTTCTTCCAAAAGTTTGTAATTTTAACTCAATGTTACAGAGGTGAAGATCTAATTTCACTCTTTGAGTTGGATATCAGTTTTTCCAAAGCCATTTGCTGAAAAACTCTTGTTTCCCCATCAAATAGTCTTGGCCTCTTTGTTGAAAGTCAAGTGACCATAAATGTAAGGTTTGTTCATGTTTTTCCTGAAGTCTCCACTCTATTCTACACGTCTATCCTTATGCAAGTTCCACACTCTCAATATTTATAGCGTGGTGGTAAGTTTTGAAGCTATGAAGTGTCAGTCCTCCACTACACTTCTTGTTTTCCAGTTTTCAGTAATGCGATACCTTTTTTTATTGGGTAGATTTTTTTGACCCCATTGGCCTATAGGAGTTCTTTTATATTCTAAATAATTTTTTTGCATACCATAGTAAATATTTTCTTCAAGTCTATCACTTGACTTTGAATTCCATTTATTATATTTCCCATACATTTCACATGTGATGAAGCCAAATTTATTGACTTTTATTTTGGCATCTGTATTTTATGTTTTAAATAAAAGTTTTTTTTTTTTTTTTAATATAGTAAATTCTTGGGGCACCTGGGTGGCTCAGTTGGTTGGACCACTGCCTTCAGCTCAGGTCATGATCCTGGAGTCTCGGGATCGAGTCCGGCATTGGGCTCCCAGCTCCACTGGGAGTCTGCTTCTCCCTCTGACCTTCTCCTTGCTCATGCTCTCTCTCACTGTCTCTCTCTCAAATAAATAAATAAAATCTTTAAAAAAATAAAATATAGTAAATTCTTTCAAGAGTTTCTTTTAATAATTTGGTTCTTTAGTTTTCAAGTTTGTCTGTGAGTTATTTTGAATAATTTCCATGGTGATGTAGCTTTTTGTTTTGTTTTGTTTTTCCTCAGTTGAACAGAAAGCATTCTCAATAACATTTACTGGATATTCTGCCATTTCTCCACTATTTCAAAATCCACCCATTGTCATGTATTAAGTTTCTATACATACAGTCTCTATTTGCATACATATATGTATATGTTTGGTTTGAGGTTTTCTATTCTCTCTTGTGATTTATTTATTTAAGGCAACACCAATGGATACTCTTAATTATTATGGTTTTATAAGACAGTTTGCTATTTATATGGTAGTCCCCCATTTCCACAGTTATTCTTCATCTTTTTCTTTTCTTTCAAAACTTTATTGGCTATTCTAACATACTATTTTTTGAGATAAATACTATACTTTGTTAAATTTCAAATAAATCCAGCTGCTGTATTATTTTGGGTTTTATTAAGTTTATAAATCATTTCGGTAGAGTATTGCTGGACCTGTAGTCTTCAGCATTGCCAACTAGGACAACAAGGTATCTCTTTATTCATTTGGATCTTCTTTTGTAGTTTTGTATCGACTTTTATGGTTTCCTTGAAATAAGTCTCACGAACTTTTCATTAGTGAAGCCCTTTTGAAATATATGTGTGTTTTGGGGAACTAGAACATGATTTTTCCACAGAAATTTTGTAATAGGTAGTCGTCGATCCCCAGACACAGTCACATGGGCTGTGAGTCAACAGAAGGAGACAATGGAACTCAGTGGTCAGGGTCTGGCCACAAAAGTTATATGATCTGGAGACCTCCCCTTGGCTGAGAGACACTGAGCACGTTACCTTCTCTTTCTGTGCTCATTTGTTTGCATGCAAAGTGGTGATGACAGTCCCTCCCTCATGGGATTTTTGTGTGGATTTATACTGGCCATGTAGGAAGTATTGAACAAATATTAACTCTTGGTATCAATTTCTAAGGAGCACCTGATCTGAGATCCAATACAGGGCATCTGGTTTAGGCACACTCCTTCCTTGTCTTTCAACTTCGTGACAGAGGCAAATTTAGAAGAAATGTGTTTGGTCTGGTAAGTGGGGTCTCTTGGAAACTTCCAGGAAAATCAGGAAAAATCAGAGTGAGATTTAGCAATAGCCATTTAAAGGCAAGGAGCAATTTGGCTACTGCCCTCAAGGTGCTCTGCCTTGCCTGTCTCCACCAGAGGCTGCCACTGGGTCCTAACAGCCTCCCCGCTCCTGGTCTCCCTTCAACCAGTCCCCCTCTGCAACCACAAGGTCTCTTTAATAAGAAGATCTCACCATATCTCTTCTCGTCCTTAAGCCCTTAATGGTTTCCCAAGTGCTCAAAGCAAGATCTAGGCTTCCAAATGTTGTTGTAGACTCTGGCTACTTATCACTTCTGGGTGACTCAGTGGGTTAAACCTCTGCCTTTGGCTCAGGTCATGATCTCAGGGTCCTGGGATTGAGCTCTGCATCGGGTTCTCTGCTCAGCAGGGAGCCTGCTCCCCCCTCCCTCCCCCCAACTCCACCTGCCTCTCTGCCTACTTGTGAGCTCTGTCAAATAAATAAATAAAATCTCAAAAAACAAACAAACAAACAAAAGTCTCCTTGCATCTACCACCTATTTGTATTATATCTACTGAAATATACTTTGAAAACAAATGTGTTTAAATGGGTGGACAGATTTCCTTCTTATCCTCATGGCCCATTGCTTATCACACAGAAATGTGGTAGAAGTAAATACTATAGATTATCGACAGGTTGTCTACCATCTTTCTAGTTCATTTATACCATGCTGGAGTACATAAAATCGTGCATACAGTATTTTCTGCAGGACACACATTTTAGACTCCTGTAGAACTTAATGAAAGCTTAAATGTTGCCCAGAAAGTCAGTGGTGAACCCTAGCATTGTCAGGAGGGTATGGATGCCATGCTGGATTGTAAGATAAATTTAAGCTTACCTACTAATTTCTGTTGAAGTGCAGACAATGATCCTGACTGCAATCAGGAGCCAAAGGGATAGAATGCTGATCCCAGTTCTAGGACACAGTGGCCTTTGACCCTGAGTGTGTATAGAAAAGTTTCCAGGCCCTGTTCAGTTATCCACTTGTGAACCCACCAGAAGCTCTTCCGATGTTCTCTTAGGTTTCACCCAACTAAAAAAATATTGTCATCTTGCGCTTTTCTCCAGGATCCCTCCTGCATTCTGTGTTATCTGCTAAGCCCTTGCTGAAGGAGGTTGGACACAGATGAAAGAGAGTATCTGGCCCCTACCTTTGTGGAATTTGCAGTATATTACAGAATGAAGTGATACACGAACCATTTACTTTAATTTCATGTTTTGGTGTCTTGAGGTTGGCTAATGAGCCTGTTTGTGCAAAATCCAATTACCCATTCTCTTTCTCAGCCTCAGCCACATATGTGAATACACTCATTACCCACTTCCCTAGACCACTCCCCAATACCACCAACCACATAAAGAGCGCTTTGTGAAAGGGGTGGGATTCGAAGCAAGGGGAGGGGCAGACTTGAAAGGGAGGGCATTATTCCAGGTCTCAGAACCAGTGTGGAGGAAGTGTAAAATCAGGAGTGGGAAAATCAAACATCAAGAAGTTTAGTTTGGAGGGAACCGAGGGAGCCCTGAGGGCGAGGGTCTTGAGAAGGACGGAGTGGAGAAGGAAGAGCGGAGACATTTTTCAAACCGGGGTTGAATGACAGCCGCAAAAGAAGGGAGACACAGATCAGAATTAATCTTCAAAAAGAACAAACTAAAACGCAACTTCATCAAGATATTAAAATGGCTGAAACACTCCCTTTGTGTTCCTCAAGTAAGGGTAAAACTGGGTGAAGTCCAAATACCTACCTATAGAGTGGCCCCTCAGACATTCGGTACCCGTCCAATTATATCTGTAGTGTCGTCAGCTGGGCATCTGTTCGTTCATCAGAGCAATGTGACATTTAAGACACAGAGTCAAACAGATGGCTGTATGTTGCTGAACTGGACTTTAATGAAAAAGTCCAGATTCCTTTGTTGCAGAGGAAAGGGATTATTGCCTTAGAGGGTGTTCATCGTGGGGGAAGAAAAGATAATGCTACATCAAAGAATTGAAATGGGGAGGAGAATATTGAGATGATTTTACCTCTCTTGAGAGAGAGAGAGAGAGAAAGGAAATATATAATGCGAAATATTCTAAATTCATAAAAGAGAAAGCTAAAGCTGGGATCCATGAAGAAAATCCTAGGTACTCTAGTTAAAATGATAGAAACTTCAGTTGACCTGATGCAATGCAAAAATTAGGAAATACTGAATGAGGTATTCCTTTCTCTAAAAAAAAAAAAAAAAAAAAAAAAAATCAGACACAAGAGGTAGAAATAATACCAAATTATCCTAGGGGAAAGATTGCAAAAGTTTACATTTACCAAAAAAATCTCAACTTTTCTAGCTGAAGACCTCCAAATAGACAATAGTACCCTCATTTTTGATGGATTATACATCTCTTCTTCTTCATGAGGAATGTTTTAGGTGCCCACTAAACTAGATTGTACCCTTGGACGTTTGCTAAAGGAAAGTTATGTCATCAGATTTGTCTCAGGGCATCTTGTCAGAGATCATCACTTGTGGCTGGGTCCATACCCATCACAAAAATAACTTCTTAGGTTTAGTTACTTTTTTTTTTTTCTTTCTAAAACTTAAATGGTTGTGAAACTCCTGATTTGGAAGTTGCAGTTTCCCAAATAATTATCTTTGTAACACTTTAAAAGGGAAGGTGTAGAGGAGGGTGTATGGATATGGTTCTTTTCCAGAGCTCATTAATTGAATGCAAATAAATTGTAAACTCATTAAATGCAGGGCACTTTAATTAAAAATGGGTACATGTGATAGAATAAAAACAGCACGAGAATGCACTTTACTTAGAAGTTGATGACCTTTTATAAAAATAGTCCTTAATCAATAGCAGAAGGGGCACAGGAAACTTTGAGTATTGTTTGTGAATGTAGATGCTTTTTCAGTAATTGTCTTTATAAGTCAAGTTAAGAGGAGGGAGACCCGCTCACTAAGGATTTGAATTCACTGCCTGTCTGGAAAAGTTACGGGCTGCAGTGTGGTGTTCCAGCACAGCACTAGTGGAAATTCTCAAAATCAAGTGTCTTCCAAGAGGCTTTCATTAGTTCACTCAGGACCAACTCAATATCTCATGACACAGATGGTTTTAAATCAGGGGCTTTAAGTGCATCTTCTAATAACTTCAGGCAAAGGAGCAATCAGTTTGCTTTCCTCTAACTCATAAAAATAGCCCCAATTGTCAGATAAACGTAAAACAAAGTCATCAGTGAACCTGACTTTGACAAATACAAAAGGTTCTTTTTTTTTTTTTTAATTTTATTTATTTACCCACCAGAGTGAGAGAGATCACTAGTAGGCAGAGAGGCAGGCAGAGGGGGAGGGAGAGGGGGAGGGGGAAGCAGGCTCCCTGCTGAGCAGAGAGCCCAATGTGGGGCTCGATCCCAGGACCCCAAGATCATGACCTGAGCCAAAGGCAGAGTCTTAACCCACTGAGCCACCCAGGCACCCTTGCAAATACAAAAGGTTCTTAAGCAGCATGTGTGAGAATGATTACAGGTTTCTTTGGATGCGTATACTTTAATGGGACATCTTCCCCCCCCTCCTTGAGTTCGTTTAGTTTATAACAAAAAAAGGCGAGTCTCAGTACCCTTAGCAGAATAAATAGAAAATCAGCCCAGTGTTTTCTTTAAGAACTCTTTTTACTGTTACGGACTTTATACTGTTGAAGTTTACCCAAACCCTTCTGGATCTTTCTGTGCACGTGTATCTTTTGCAGCAAATTAAGTTCATACTCTAAGCACTGTTTTGTAATCTGCTTTTTCCAGTCAATGATCTACACCTTTCCATGCCAGTAAATGTCTATGGACTGATAGTCAGCCTGTGCTTGCGTGACACAATTGACCCCAAATATCCTTTCTGCAGTGAATTATGGAACCGCAGATTGAAGTTGGCTGTTATGCTGAGTCTTTTCCTAGCAGCACATTCTCTTTCTCGTGACTGTAACTTTTAAGAGAAAATAGGCCAGTTTGTCTGCAGAATGTCCCCCCATCCCTGCTTTTGGATTTGTCTGCTGGTTTCCAGTTTTACTCTTTTTGATCCATTATAACGAGATTCTTTTTGCTTGTATGGTCTATTTTTAATTGTTTGGCTAGAAATTAGTTCTTTAGAGAATAAAGTATAAATTTAAATTGTAACTCCAATAGCAAATAAAATGGCCAGAAAGCCGAGGTAGTGGGTACAACCCCGTTGTATCATTCCCTCGGGATGCCTTCTTGTAGAATCATAAACAGTGTCCATTTGGACAGGTGGATTAAAAAGCAGACATAATTCAACATTTCCCTTTCCGTTCTCTTGCTTTCAATACAGTATGGACAAACACAAATTTTAGGTCATAACATCCTTTAATAAAAAATCGATATTAAAGATTCAGTTCTCCATGGTTTGTTTCCAAGTAGTGTTTCTAATAAGTGATTAGCATGACTATATGCTCACATGCTATAATAATTTGAGGTCATTCTCACTGTCTTCATTCCTGTAGAAAGTTAGGAGTTGCTTTTTTATCTTGTACCTCTGATTATCATTCCAAAATAATGATGAAATGTGTTAGTAATCCCGGTAACAAGCATTTTCTCAGTCTCTCTGATTTTTACATAAGTCATATGAATATCCGAGAGATTATTTTCCCCCCTGGAGCAGAATTTCATAAGCCTTTTTGCCAATATTAACTGTATACTATGCAATTATAATTAGATACTTTTAAGTGGACTTACAATTTATGTACTCTTAAAAACTAACAAGAAGTCTACATCAATGTTATTGTCTAGAATGTAGTTACCAAGCAAATATGTTGTTATTCTCTAGAATTAGATACTTGGGTTTATCATAATCAAATGGTAACATTTAAAAGCAAAACATCTACAGAGTGCTTACTATGGGTGAGGTGTTGGAATAAGTACTTTACAAGAATCATCTTAATTTAACCTTGTAAAAGCCCTTGAGATATCAATGTTGTCATTATTATACCAATTTTACATTGGGTACACAAAATAGAGAAGTTGAAGAGCGTTTTTTATATGGGGGGGCACTTCAAATGTGCATTTGTTAACAAACAAAAGTAGAAATCCACTTTGTGGAGATGTCTGTTTTAGAGTGGTCCCTTGGAGAAGTGGTCTGCAATAATTGTCTGCCATATGTCTGCATGGAAAAAACTTACTGAAGACACTAGCATTTATTCCCCAAATAGGAGGAGCCGGGAAATCAGTATCATGTAAGTACCATGAATTTAGCCTCTGGTGCCTCCGCTATTACTCTAGCCTACATCTGAGGATGCTGTAGATGAGGCAGTTAGATTAGCAGACTCTTGGAGTCTTCATAATAGGTATCAGTCCAAAGGAAACGCCCCAGCCAACCCCACAAGCAAGGAAACAAACAAACAAACAAACAAACAAACTCTGCTTGTACTCATTCTATTGGGAATTTGCATTAATTTTACAATTCTTCCCCTAATATTCATGGGCTATTTCCTATCACAGAAGTATTTGTTTTGAAAACAGAGCAGAAAAAGGGCATGCAAATAACATTGGGAAAAGACTCTTAGCTTGATGGTCTGTTTTCTTTTGGAATAAAAAGTAATCATTTGTTTCTACATAAATATCTCATGGCAAATTTAATCATCAGGTATCCAGGAATGAATAACCTGAGTAAAAGAATGGGTCTTAATTGCATAGTTTTAGCCATTATTATGACCCTTCAAGTATTTTATGGTTTTAATGAAATTAGTAACTAAAATCTACGAATGTTGAAAAAAAGCAGAGTTCAGAAAATAAACACTCTATTTAATTTCTAGAATGAAAATTCTTGAGCTATACTAATGGCCACACTGTGTCACTTTTCAGATAACTGATTAGTTATACTCCCAGATCGTGTAGCTAGGTTGGAAAAAAGGGCGATGTTACTTCCAAAGCAGGGATTTGAGAATGTTTTTAAAAGGTACCCCAAATCAAGAACATCTATTCAAATTCAGTTATCTAAAGCAATATTGAAAAGCTTATTTAATAATGATTGCTGTTAATTGGGCACTGATTTTATTGTAAGCACTATAACTAAGTTATTTTAATCTTTACAAGAATTTAAATCATTCCCTGTTTGCAGATGGGAAAACTAAGGCTTGGAGAGAAAGTCAGAACTTCTCTCAGGTATCACAATGGGGAATGGATTTTTCCTGAATTTCAAAGCAGATCTGTTCTGAATTCCAAGCCTTGACCTCTATGTTATAATTCTCCCACACCTTTTTTGAGTCTAATTCCTTTTAATACCAAATATTTGACACTGAAATTGTTGAATTGTTGAAAGTAATCATAGAGATTCTACCAAGGATCACCCATTGTTATAAAAATATAGTATAGGAAATAAAAAAAAAAAAAGAAATGGGGTATAGAGACCATAAATATGGTATGACATCCCGTTAGAAGCTTCCAGACAAGTAAGGAAGAGGTAAGACAATATTAAGACCCGGTAACTATTTATATCCATTTGAAGGATGAATTTCTGATTTGAGCTTCTTTTCATGGAAGGTACAAAAATCACCAGTCTTCCAAATATGAAATAATAAATACTCTTCATGGGCAAAATATATCTCTGTCATATCCAGGGCAAAATCAACACAGCTAAACAAAAAAGAGAAAGTGCCTAATGTTCACGGCGTAACAGTCTTTCTAGAGTGCCCATTGTGAGTAAATTATTTGATCTGTAATATTTGTTTATCACCAAGTCTCCTAGATTTTGTTTTCTTACTCAGCTGTTAAATGGAACATGTTTTGTCATACATTGAAATAGACATTTACTGTTCCAGCATGATGACATGCAAATATACATCTATCAAAAATCCAGAGAAAAGGGTATTAACTGGTATAATCAACATTTAAGACATCAAAAATGATCTTTAAATTTCATAGTATAAAGAAAAGTCATGGGAAGCACTTAATAGGTTTAGTATCTGAAATTATTGCTCAGATAGTACAGAAAGGCAGCTTTTATCTGGATTCTCTATCTCACTAGTTCACTTTCCCTTGGAAAGTATTGGTGACTATAGTTTTCTCCAGAATGATGTTTTCTGCACATTGAAAATTAAGCTCCCTACAACTTCTGTTTCTATGTAGATTCCTCATTTCCTCCGACATTGGAAGAAACCTTTTTATGGAGCAGAAGAAACTGAATGAATATTTGCCCATGAGCCTAAAATGTGAACACTGTGGATTATCAAGTACATATTATTGTGAGAAAATCACCTGCTTCAAACCAGTTTCTTACTAGACACATAATTCACTTTATTAGAAATTTTGTGCCAGTAAACACCATGCATTGGCTATAGAGAGGCGATCAGTAAATTCCATCATCACCCATAGTCCCCAACACCTAGCAGGTGCTCACCAAATTAATTCTTTTGTTTTTAATGAGAAAATAAATGATAGGCATTTAAAAAATCCTGAAGTATGTATCATCTCGCTTATGACTCACCCATATTACTTTAAATGGTTTCTTATTTGGGGATGGTTCAGTGTATTAACCAAGCAAGAGGGCCCACAAAAACAAAAACTTTTAATTACTCAATTTTCATTTTGTGCTGGGTGTTGTTTCAGAGACTGGACGTTCCTACATGAATGAGCACAGGGCCTGACTCAATGAACGCAAACGTCATGCTGTGTTCATTCCGACATAAATGGAGCTTGAGTTGGGTTTTCTGCTGGTAACCCATTAAATGATTAGAGAGCGGGATTTCTAGTGTAGATCTGTGTGGCAAAAACGTGTAAGCAGCTATTAACCTGCAGAGAATTGCACTGAGCCCGTTCACAAAGGGGCCATCGAGCTTGCAAACTGGCCAACGTTTCAACTTCGGCAGCCTCAAGCTGGCTTTCATTTGGGTTTTCGACGGAAGCAACCAAGAGAGCGTGCAAAGCGGGAGCGAAAGAAGGACGCACGCAACTGCCTGTGACTTTCTCCTTTCTCACGGTGCAAGCTAAAATTTGGCTATGACTTGGTGCGCTTACAAGGAGGTGCCTTCCAGGTTGGAGGAACCAAGAAAGCAGGGACTCTTGGCCCCTGTAGGGGAGGGGCCCAGTGGGTTTGGAAGGGTCCACCCACTATCAGCCATGGTAATTCTTGGCTCGGACTTTGTTCTGATTTCCTTTTTTTTTTTTTTTTCTCCCTGATACTGCGGCTACGTTTGGCTTTCTCGTAGGTTTCTTTTTTCTGTTTTTTTTTTTTTTTAAATTTTTAAATTTTTAAATTAACATATAATGTATTATTAGCCCCAGGGGTACAGGTCTGTGAATCGCCAGGTTTACACACTTCACAGCACTCACCATAGCACATACCGCACCCCCCTCTCCCTACACCCGTCCGCCTGGCAGCCCTGTTTGTTTTGTGAGATTAAGAGTCTCTTATGGTTTGACTCCCTCCCGATCCCCTCTTGTTTTATTTATTCCTTTCCTACCCCCAAGCCCCCCACTATTGCCTCTCAACTTCCTCATATCAGGGAGCTCATATGATAATTGTCTTTCTTGGATTATCTCCTAGGTTTCTAATACCATGACTCATTGTGTGACAAGAGCAAGAGTAAGGGCAAAGATGCATTTCTAATAAAATAAAACACTTGAGCTATAAGATACTGGGTAGCAGCTCAAACTTTCAGCATCTGAATTTTTTATCTGTAAAATGGGGCTAAAAATACGTACTATCTCATAAGACTATTGTAAGAGCCGGAGAACATAATACCTGTAAAGGGAGCTGGCAGGCACTGGTAATCAGATACCGTTCTGCCCTATTATTATAATGGGTCATTCAAAACAGTGTGCATTCTGCTTCGTGCTTCAATTGTTGACCCAGCTTCATGGCTGGAAGGGCACGTAAGGACTCACCCAGCCTAACCACCCAGAGGCTAGGCTCCACTTTCCATGTTTGTCCCACAGCAGTTGCTAACTGTAGCCTGTCTTACCATTCATTTCCTCTCCTTCAGTATCGGACTCCTTTCTCTTCCTTTGGACTTTTACTAAAATGATGACAAAGATGAGTAGCAGTAGGCACCTGGGTGGCTCAGTTGGTTGAGCAACTGCCTTCGCTCAGGTCATGATCCTGGAGTCCTGGGATCGAGTCCTGCATGGGCTCCTTGCTCAGCAGGGAGCCTGCTTCTCCCTCTGACCCCTCCCCTCTCATGCTCCCTCTCTCTCCCTCATTCTCTCTCTCTTTCAAATAAATAAATAAAATCTTAAAAAAAAAATAAATCACAGTGTATACCGCATACATGCATGTTTACATACGGTATCTCCTTTTGTCCCCACAACAGCCCCGGGCATCCTTCCCCTCATTTCGTAGACGAAAAACTGAAGGTGATCAATAACAAGAATATTGCCCATGTGATTCTAATGACGGTGTTGGACTATCCGATCTTCCGCCATGATACCATTTCCTGCATCCCTATCTTTTATCGTGTTTGAGGTTGGCTGGTTTGACACAAAGCCAGGAACGAGCATGATGCAAGTGACACAGAGGGAATAAGATTTGAGTGTGGAAAAAGCTGAGTGTGCACACACAGTGGAGGTCTACCGGACTCTGCTCTAGAACTTAGGAGATGAACTTGGCCTTCAAACTTAATGGAGATGTCCCAGCCCCTCCTTTTGAATCTGTAACCTATGACTCTAGAATCCAAGTTTACCAATTCTCTTTCCCGACGATGCATTTAATTTTTTTTTTTTTTTTTTTTTTTTGTAGAGAGAGCTCTTGGAAAAGCAACCAGGAGTCCTCACATAGGAAAATGTGTGCCCTACAGAGCCCATGGAGACCCCAAATTACTGCTTCTGCTTGCATGTACTGTGTTGTAATTGAGCATATTGGCCTAGAAGACATTTATCAGAAGTCTCCTGGCTGGCCGAAATACTTGAAGGGTTACTACCTAATGACCAATTCTTGCCTTGTAAGTCCAAGAACCACAAAAAAAAGAGCAGAGGGCCATTGATCTGTTTTCTTTTTAAAATATTAAATCTGCCCTATATCTGAATGCTCACACATATTATAAAAAAGCATTGAAATCAAACAACCATGGTTCATTCCTGGCCTTTGATTTTTTTTTTTTTTAAACATGCATGTTAAAAAGAGAGAAAGTGAGAGAGAGAGGGAGAGCAAACCAAACATGTGTGCTGCCTTTTAATAAAGATCATATTAAAAATTCAATAAATAGCAATATCTCTGATCTCTTAACAAAAGCGTCTGGTGTACAGGAAATTAAATGAAAAAAAAAAAAAAAACCTTGTTAATCCTTTTTGATTTCTGTACATTGTAGCTAGAAGCAGAATTCTTTAACTCACAGATTCCTCCTTATTTTTTTTTCCCTCTCCTTTTTAACATTTAAAAAAAAAATCTTTTCTTGCACAAACGTTGTCTGGGCAACACTATAAATGCAGCCTGATTCTTGGAAACATTGAAAAATAAAGGGGGGGTGGGGGAGAGAGCGAGGGGTTCTGTCATTGTCTCATCCGGGTGGCCTTGCAAGGAGGAATCCACCTCGAACCAGGTGATAACCCGATAGACTTTATCTTGTCTTCTCCCGGCCTCCCTGAAGCCTGCCAACACTTTGGCTGGCTGTTAGGCATTTTAAATATCCCCCCTGAGCCCTAACCTCACCCCCTTTCTCTTCTTGTCAGCTGGAATGTCTCAGAGCTGTCAGAAGCTTGTTGCTTATTGATGTTTCCGTGTGTTTTATGTCTTTTCTGAGATATGACAGGGCCTGACACAGTGCTGATTTCAATCAGGCTGCTTCTGGAGAGGCCTAAGATTTTGAGTTGCACAATCCACGTTTCGCGCATACTTCAGAGGCCTCTGTCTAATGAAAATGTTTCAGGAGGCCGAAATAAAGGCCTTGTGCTCAACGAGCAGCGGCTCAGGAATTCACAAGGCTTGAAAAAACACGTGTGTACGTGCATACACACACACACAAACACACACACCATAGTACCCCCCCATCCCCCGCCCCCCGCCTTTTGTTATAAGAAAAGCAAGAACAGAAAGTGACCTCAGGAGGCAAAGGTTGCGACACTGAATCAAATCCCTTTAGACCCGAACTGACAGGCTAGGCCTGGCTTTAGATTACGTTATCACATCTTAGAACGAGGCTTGTATGTACCTCAGGATTCCCTACATGTAAAGAGCTGGCGATTTTACCCCTGCTGCCCTATTAAGTCAAGTTCTGATGTCCTGTCGAGAATGAAAGCTTATCACACAGAGGGCTGGAATAAAGGCGGGGGTGAGGGGGGTGGGCAACAACCAGGAATGGAAATAAAATGTATTGCTGGTAGAGAGCACTCGTTTCTGCGATTTACAAGGCTGGCTGTGTGGAGATTAAAAATATTGGAAAAATGATTCTTGGGAAATCCTGTATGATTTCCTGCAACTTACATGAACACGTCATTTTGCATCGTGTTGGTTGGATACTGGTAGGCAAAGAAGGGATTCTGGATGCCAAAGGCTCTTGGTATATTCAGCCTCTGCAGGTGTGTTCAGAGACATCGTCAAATCCATTTCCAGAAACTATCCATTTCTAGGGTAGTTCTGTGTATGCGTCTGGCAAGTTGTACCAACTTGATTGAGTCAAATGGTCTCCTTGTGTCTGTTTCTCCCGTTTAAAATAGGAATGCTAATGTCTTCTATTCCTGGGAAGAAGGTTTCATTATTGGTCTTTTGGGCTTTAAAAGTCAGGCGATTGGCACAAGCTTCTAAGAAGGTGATAAGGCTCCAATGATAAGAAACAGATTAAAAAAATTCCCGGTGACTAGTGTCCTGCTTTTTTACATGAGAATGTACCCCTCGCTGATCTGCAATTAATATGTGTAATATAATTCGGGACTTTTGAGGAAAAAAAAAAACACTTGAAGGAAAAAGATTATAGTATCATGCCACGTTGTCTGGAATGAAACGCTCTCTGGAAGGGTAAATATCCAAAGTGAAACAGGCATTAATCAGACATTCTCAAAAAATGATTTTTTGTTCAGATTATTTTTCTTTTTAAAAATTTTTAATTTTTAATTAAATTTTTTACTAGCATACAATGTATTATTTATCGGGGGTACGGGGGTGTATATGTATATGTATATGTATCAGGGGTACAGGTCTGTGAATCATCAGTCTTACACAATTCACAACACGGACCATAGCACGTACACTCCTCAATGTTCAGAAAGGATTGATTTTCTCTCTAAGGTAAGGGCGAAGTAGGATAGAGAAGACAGGATTCTGAGCACAGACTCCCAGATTTCGGCCCTCTGGCCAGCTGAGGGCCATAGCCCGATTCCGTTGTGCTAATAGTGAAAATTCACATGTCTGTATGGGTTTTGGCTGCTTTGGAAAAAAAAAAAAATCAACCAGTCTGGCCATGACCACCATCAGCTGAGTCTGAGTGACACCAGCCTTCCTCAGATGGGCCCTGCATTCTCGGGGTGGGGGGGGGGCAAAGAAGACCACCTTTTTTTGTGTCTTCTTTATAGTTAGGCTCTGGCCTAACTATAACTGATTTACTAACCCCCGTGTGGAGTCAGGCTGCTTGGATTTTGGATGTCAGCTCTGCCCGCTGCCAACTGGGTGGCTTCTGTCAACTCCCTTCACTGTTCTGGTTTTCCTTGTTCCAAACTGTGAAGAGCACGGCCTCCTGGAAATGTTCTTTGGGTGATTCATTGACATTACAAATGCAAAATGCTTAGCTCGCGAGCGAGGGCCTTCAATAAATACCACATCCCCTCTTTGTAGAATATAGAGATGTGATCACCTTGAGCTCACTCTGTTTCCAAGTCAGGTTCTTCGCTGAGCTAAGTTAGAGTTTTAGTGGTTTTAGCTTAAAAAAAGCCCCCAGCCCCTCCCCCCCGAAAAACAATAGATCCTTCACCCCTAAACCACACCGAAGGAAAATCACCTCTACAAAAAAAGTGCTTTTCTACCTCCATTCCATTTTTAAAATGTTATATTTTTAACAATATTAATATAATAACAGTAGCATGCGTTTATTGGGTTAGTCTGTATTTTATGACTTAGTATCGAATTTACGGCTTGTTTCTACCAGTACTGTCACTATGAATTTTCGTTCCCATTTTTTTCATCAGCTGGAACATTGTCATCGGACTATTGCTTGTTCGTGATAAGCAGCCTGTGCTGTTATTATTTTAGGTCTGCTTATCAACAGTCAACACATCTCCCCAAATTATTATTATTATTTTCTTTTTGGAAAAAACTCTGTTATCAATTTAACCCCTTGGTCACCGAAGGGACCCTTCCTTCCAGCCGCTCGTAAGGATTCTGGTGTGTGATGTGATGAAGCCAGAGAAATCAAGAGGGAAGTCAGAAGGAGCTGTCACTACAAAAATACCACGGGAGGTAGAGAAGGCCTTCACGGCGTGACTTGAAGACAGAAATTGATATCGGTCCTGACTCCTGACCCCGCCCCTGCAGACTGCAGCCCAGGGGGCCAGAGCTGCTACTGCCCCTTGGAAGGGCTGAGAGAGAGAGAGAGAGAGAGAGAGAGACGCGGGCCGAGAACTCCCAGAGATCACGGGCCTGCCAGGCTCTCTGAAAATGACTGCCAATTTGGCCTAGTCTCAGCTGACTGAATGCCCAGGAGGGAGGGAATGGCAATAATAAAGCAGTTTAGTGGAGAAAGATATTGCTTCAAGTTCCCAAGGCTTCCAGTGTATTTTATGACAACATTACTCACTCACACATCCACACAGATACACACATACATACACGCACACACTTAATGTACAGACATGCGAACACTCCTATGATAATCAGGAGATATGAAAATATAAAAATAAATAAAAATAAATATTTTATATATACACACACACACACATATATACACACACACATATATATATACATACATATATATATATATGTATGTATATACATATATATGTAAAATCTTCTGGGCAGGGCATGATTTATGCTCAAACCAGAATTCCAGAAATGTTATAGTTTGAAGCTAAGATTCAAATTATCCCAGCAGTGGTAGAACACTTTAGAATTTTCTTCCCAGAACTAAATAATGGGGAAAAGCTACAACAGGCTACACTTGGAAGGAGCCTGGGGCGCTTTGTCAGCTCCCATGGCTAATGTCCTGGACAGTGGTCCACATCTTACCCTATGCCTTACTTGGGAGGAGCCTTGCTCACAAAGTTGCCGGAAGGGTTAGAATTCTGAGAAACCTTTGTAACATCAGAGAGTGATGTTCCTCATCTAAGTTTGTATTTATATATACAATGTATCACAGTATAGAATATATATATAAATACACACACACACACACACACACACACACACACACACACTCGTCATGTCAGGAGAATGCTTAAATGGATTTGGCTTAAAATGAATTCGGCTCCACTAAAATTTGCCATTTTGGCTAGGGAGAATTTTTTTTTTTAAATTTTTTATGGTAGCTCACCCATTTTTGGAGCAAAACTACATTTCAACATTATAGCGAGAATAATGCTATACTTTGCAATCAGTGTGAAGAGTTGAATTACACTTGCTGCGGTTAGAAAAATTTTTCAGATGCTCAGGACGGTTACACATCAGTTTGTGCACTCTGCAATTCTCACGACCACCTGGACAGGCAGATGAGTCATTGTCTCCACTTTATGGAGGGGGATATTGAGGCTAGCGAAGTTAAAGAGCACACCCACAGCCACGCTGTTAGCAAAGGAGAGCTGAAGTTTTAATTCAGACTTCCAGATGTTCTACCTCTAAATTGATTAAGTTTCATAAGCCCGTGCTGGAAACGGACTTCCTGAAAGTTGGGGTCCTTTAAAGCAGGATTTTGTTATGTAAGCAACCAGAGATATCGTACATATTTTATGCACATTTCCAGTAGGAGTGCAATTATTAAAAAATAAAAATAACAATGCCAACTAACAATACATAAATGAAAATAAGAGATTTTGTGGTGAAGATGTCCCTGTAGCATCTGTCGGACACGCAGTCTCTAAGATACAGGCAGGGAGGCTCAAGCTATCTCTAATTCATTTTACGAGTGGAATCATTTCTCTCCACACTTTCCATAAAGATTTAAATGTAAAGATTTGATATAACAATTTTTAAGGGAGATAATCCAGTCTTTCCTCTCTTGTGAAAGTAACAGCATCTACAATTGACTAATTACAGGGAGAATTGGGCATTCCATGAAGATTAAGGGCAAGCAGCTAATTACACCCACAAGTGGCTAACAGCAGCTACAATTAGCTGTTTATAGGAGCAATTATTGGTGTAGCCAATTTTGTACCCCAAAATAATTACAGGTGCAAAATCTCACATGCCGTTAGAAATGTTCTCTTTCAAAATGCTGGCCTTATGGATGTGGGTTTCTTCATTCATTTGCCTACACAGAGAAATAACCAGAGAGATCCAAAATGTGAAGGTGCCAAAATGTTACCAATTCTAAAGCTATGTTTAATAAATTTATTTTTGTGCTTGAAAAACTGTAATTAATCTACCTCATCGGCTCTGTTGACAGCTAAAGCATGAGACAGAGTCCTAGAGAAGGCTCACGGGCATGTTTCCTTTATACTTGCGATATAGCAAAACATATCTTAAAACATGTTCTAAAATAAGACCAAGCTGCAGCAGATACTAAAAATGTTACTGTGCAAGTTCTGGGTTTATTAGTTGTTCTGAAGCCTGCATTGATCCATGTACTCAATGAACAAATGTTTCTGGGAGTCCTGACATAATCCAGTATTTTCTTGATGTGCAGATTAGAAAGAGAGGGCACCCATGGGCTAATTCTTAACTTTCCCAATTTCCTAAAATTTATGCCTGCTCTGGGCAGCCCAGAAATAGAGGTACCATCAGAGTTTATTTTTTTAGTTCAGAACTGAAACCAATGACACAATTATCTTAACATCTCTCTCCCAAATAAAAAGACAGACACTTCCATACCTAAACAAATGACAAACTACAGAACAGCCAAAAAATCACCCTTGGATTTTGAAAGTTTTCCCTTTGGTTTCTAAATTATAAAATAATGTGATTAAAAAAAAAAACTACAACAACTATAATTTTATGTTTTCTTGTATCAGGAGTTTCTCACTAAAACAAAAAACAAGAAGAAAAAGTAGCTCTGGTTATTGTGTTTCCACTGTGGATTATTTTAATCATCGTTTCCTCAAGTTAAAGTGCAGGCATAAAATGATCTATTCGGAATCAATCATGAGGCATTATTTTAAGCTCTAATGCTCTCTGATTTTGAAAAGCCAAGCCTGGAAGGCAAGCAAGGGAGTTAATGAGATTGCGACTTATTCATGACTGTGTATTTCCATGAATCAAATACATGAAAATTCCAAATCTTCCTGGTTGAGTCATCTACACATACTATTGCTTGATCAACAAACAGGGTTACTTATGAGGGGAGCAGGGAATTTAAGGTAGGAAAACAGAATACTTAGTCTGATTGGGGTCACAGAGCCACGAGCTCGACGGTCACCACAGAGCTTTTGAATCCTGACTGTGCCTCTAATTTCTCTCTCTGACCTTGGGCAAGGTGTTTTCATCCAGAAGCAACAAGGTCATTTTCTGGGCAGACCAGACAGACTTGGGTTTGAATCCCAACTCCACCACTCATGAGCTCTGTAACCGCCTGCGGAGTTCCCAAGCCTTATGGTGACTCGGTTTCCTTATGGGATTGTTATTTGAAGTGAAATAATGTATTTCACTATTGTTCTTTTTAAAAAAAATTTTTTTTTTTATTTGAAAGAGAGAGAGAGGAGAGAGGGAGAGAGTAGGATCAGGGGGGGAGGAGCAAAGGGAAAGGGAGAAGCAGACTCCCCTCTGAGCCAGGAGTCCAACCCAGAGTTCCAACCTAGCAGGACCTGAGCAGAAGGCAGACATAACATACTGAGCCAGCCAGGCGCCCCTCACTTTCCTTCTTTATAAAATATGATTCATTAAGGTGAATCCTAGTTGGATCACAAGGAAAGATTCTAAATCCATCCATTCATTGAACAAATGTTTACGTAGTAGAAAAACATCTAAAACTTATAACACTTATTATGAACTAGGCATTCCTTTAAACTCCTTACATATATTAACCTTGATGACCAGTCTTGCAAAATAGGTACTTTTATTAGGCCCATTTTACAGATGTGAAAACTGAATCACAGAGAAGTACAATAATTTGGCCACGGTCACATGGTTGGAAAACAGCAGAGCCAGGATCTGAACCCCGAAGTCTAATGCCATATTATCCCCTCTTTCCAGAAGGCTGAGAGGTGGGTCTAGACATCCAAAATCCAAACAATAAAAAGAGCTGACTCAGAATCTTCCTCTGTGTTGTAGAAAGGCCATGGCAGCTCTGCCCAATGCAGGGGAAGTGTCCTATTGTGAGAAGTGCCTTTGCAAGTCTGGTACTCACTGCACTCCCTTACTGTTACCACTCATCTGTGATCTGTCCTTGCAAGTAGGCTGTGAGTTCCCTGAGGCTCCTTCTCTGCCTCTTGTCTACTGCACACCTGTGCTTGGTGCATGGGTGCTTAGTAAACACGTGGTAAGTAACAAACCATTCCAAGATGAGAAGCATTCTATTCTGCCCCAGAGGCTGGAAAAGTACCTTGTTTGCTAAAACAGCAAAACGACCTAACAACACTGGGGGTACACATGAGATCTATACATGAATAGGAGGTTTGCAAAATATGACGCCGTGGCTGTGTTTTTCATTCTTCAAGGAAACTCTCTATCTAATGAATTTAAAATATCGTTCACTTTTAGGAGTTCTCTATCCCTATTACAAATATAATAATGATAATAATAAACAAATAAAAGGAAAAAAATAAAAAGAGAAAACTTTAGAACTGAAAAAAAAAAAAAACATTCACTGAATTCTTTTCCCGAGGAAAACTGTGAGTGCAAACTGTAGCGTCTGTTTCGCATGTATATTAAAACAGTCCGTGTATTTGTTAGCAGAGAGACTGGTGAGAAGCCAGGAAATCTTTGACTCTTCCTAACTGGAGCTCCCACCGTGAAATTCAGGATGGCTGGGTCAGGTTTGGCACAAGTTCCTCACTGCTGCTTTCATGGAGATAAACATGTAATTCAGAACAACGCGGGCTTACGTGTCTGGTTTCCCCCTATCAAATGAACCTTGGATGTATCAGAAACAGATCAGATTGGAAGTCCTTTCCTTGTATGTGAACTTCCGGAACTTCCGGAATCAGATTTGGGACTCTAACCAGAAAAGACTGGCCTGTAAAATCAGAAGGATTAAGCCATCAAAGCAGAATCTAGTTACTAGAAAACCGGGAGACATTCTATTGCTTTCAAAACAGAGGCACAGTCCCATGAAGCTAGAAGCACTTTTGAATTCTGACTTGAGCAGTGATCTTGGAAAAATGTATATCTGAGGAGATACGAATGGCAATGAACTTGTTCCAACTTCAGACAGCCACACAATTATTACCTGTCTACCAACTGGGGTGTTGATTTGCATAACAAAACCAGTGGAGGGACCATTAGAACTTGGGACTTGAAAAGTAAGTATCATATTCATCAGTGATATAAAATCGGTACAAATACATTGGCTTATTTATTTATTTATTTTTCTTAGAGAGAGAAGGGGCATGCGTGAGTAGGGGGAGGGACGATGGGAGAGGGAGAGAGAGAATCTTAACCAGGCTCCACCCTCAGTGCACAGCCCAGTGTGGGGCTCGATCTCATGACCCTAAGATTATGCCTGGAGTGAAAACCAAGAGTCAGAGGCTTAACCAGCTGAGCCACCCAGGTGCCCCTACATAATATTTTTAAAAAATAGGGGCACCTGGGTGGCTCAGTGGGTTAAGCCTCTGCCTTCGGCCCAGGTCATGATCCCAGTGTCCTGGGATCAAACCCCATATTGGGCTCTTTCCTTGGCGGGAGCCTGCTTCTCCCTCTCTCTGCCTACTTGTGATCTCTCTGTCTCTCTCTGTCAAATAAACAAATAAAATCTTTAAAAAATATATTTTTAAAAAATAGAAAAGTAATAGCCAGTAATTTGATCTGAGTTACCACTTGGGACTGGAGATGCAGAAAAGTTTCTCTCTTCCTGCCAAATACCTTTTCCAAGAAATATCATTTTCCATGATGTTCAGGGACCTCTAGAGTTATTCCCAGGAGAGCCAACCCCTGAGACCCGGAACACTCTTCTTTCAGCTCTGGGATCTTGGAAGTTCTTGGGAACGATGAACCCAGGGCTCTGGACCACTGTTTGGGGCTCTAACACACCCTAAGTAAAAGCCAGTTCTCCCTTTGTGGTCAGACACGGGTTTGATTCTCAAGAGTGACTTTCTTTATTAATGACCATGGACCCCATTTCCAAGGAGTCCAGCAAAACCATGTGTGTACCTTCCAGCTGTCCTTCTGCTTTCAGAAACATCTGTGATGTACAGAATAGGAAGATACCCTATTTTAAAAGACTTATCCAAGAGCAGACCTTAACCGTACCGTCAAGAGTGAATTCGGGATAATGACAAAAATAATAAATAATAAATAAAAATAATTTTTAAAAATTCTAGATAAGCATTTCTCAGAAACAACAGCACGTATGCACACAATTTTAAAATATCATTTTAATAAAATTGCTCAAGAATTTGTTTCAGAAAAGTGAACCACAATTGCAAAACCCACTCTTGTGTGGATCTCAGGATTCAGATGGTTTGTCGGATGACCTGGAGCATTTGGGGAACGTGTGTGTTTCTTCCAATGATGTGCTCCTCCTACGTATGTATGTGGTAGCATCTTCCATTCTGGCTCCTTATTGATTTAGTGACTGAACTTCAGTTGATTCCCATCTTGGGCTGATACTTTCCTGCTTCGCTGTCATGCTCCTGGTTCAATTCCTCCACTGCCCATAGCCTTTGTCCCAGGCAATGTCAACAAGCAATGCTATCTGCCTGAACTAGAACAATGAGGAAAACTGGTGTCTAAATAGATGGGGGTGGGGCTTTCCAACCTGTAGCACAATTTGTTTTATAATGTTTGTGGCATGTGTTTTCATGCTCTGGGAGCAGAGAATTCCCATCTAGGATGAGACACTTTCCAACTTTTCCTGCAGCAAAACAAAAATACAGATCTCCTGAGTGGGAGAGAAGCTGGGCCAGGGGGCTCCCAGCTGAGGTTGACTTAGGATTTCCAGGGTGGGTAAGATTCTCTCCACAGGAGTTGGTCAGAGAAGATTTACACCTTCTTCTTCCAGGAGATAACCCCAAACTCAGACAATCTAGCAAGAGATACAATCACATCCCCAACCCTGGCTTGTGCTTAAAAAATGTTATGGTTAGTCACTGCCATTAATTCCATAGTATGGGATGCAAGGTCATGCACAAGCTTGCCTCTACATGGTTTTAGTCTGCACCATCCCTGACCCCTACAACCCCCTCTCCCCATCCCCACTAGACTAGTTACTGTCCAACACACAAATGAAATGCATGACGTTTTCGACATTTGTTCATGTTGTTATCACTCCCATGTATAAAAAACCTTACCCTTCTACATCTTCTTGGCTCTCATTCTGCTTGACCCATTAAAAAAAAATGAGATAATAATTGACATACAAAACTGTGTAAGTGTAAGGTGAGCACTGCGTAGATCTGATAATTTTATATATTGCAGTGATTACCACCTTAGCGTTAGCACATCTATGACATCACATAATTATCATTTCTTTTTATTTATGGTTAGGACATTTAAGATATACTCTCTTAGCAATTTGGAAATATGTGAAATAGTATTATTGACTGATCATCATGTAACACATTAATTCAGTCTCTGCTTGGCCCATTTTAGACTATCAATCTTTCTCTGTACCTTCTCTGCTCTGGCCTTTACCCCTTGCCTCTTCACTGGATAATGGGATAGACTCATTTGCTCAAACTAGTCTTGCTGCCTGGGGGTCGGTGTGGGTGTCACTCTGTCGGCTCTCCCACTGCGGTGAAGATGGCTATCCGTCCACTCCAGTCTATCCACCTTCATTCTCCAAAAGAATGCAGTCTTGGCTGGGCATGCCATTTTTTAGAGAAGAACTGTGCTTCTCAGCCTCCCCTGTGACTCGGGACGTGGACTAATCTGATCCTGGCCACTGGTGTGTGTGGAGCAGTACCATGGTGCCATGTCTGGGACAGAACTGGAAACTTCTCATATGCCCCTTTCCCTCCGTCAGCTCCGACCAGGGGAATGCAGAGACGAGATGGAGGGACTGGGGGACCACACTGGCCCCATGAAGCAGCATCTCCCAAGACAAACAGCCCAGAGAAAAATAAACCTCATTCTTTAAGTTGCTGTTTCGTTGGAGTGCTCTCTCTCCATCTCTGTCTCTGAATCTCTCTCATTTTATTCCTTTGTACAATCACTTCATCTTGTACCTCCCTACCATCATTGGTTTTGTGACCTTGGACAGTTGATGCAACCTCAGTTTCCAAATCTGCAAAATAGAGATAACTTCATATGTTTTTGTGAGGATTCAGTGAGTTAATTCACGGACAGGGCCTGGATTAGCACCCAGTGCTATAATTACTGGGTGTGATGATGATGGTAGGAATGTTTACCATCAATAACGTCTTCCAAATGGTGCTTTCATCTGTCAGCTGGTCTCCCCACCCCAGACCTGGCAGGTGCCCTGTGATATTTATTTTTATATTTATTTTTGTATCCCCAGGGCATGGGCTACAGTGAATTCTCCATGATCAGGGTTGCATACATGCTGTTGATTGATTCAGAAGGGTCTGGAGTGTCTTCTCTCTAGCTCCCTCCTTTCCTCTGGGCTTCAGTCTAGGCTCATAGGGGCCCCCAATTCTCCAGGCTCTCCCGCTACCCGTACCCATCAGAGTGCCTGGGAAACTCTCCAGTGATGGCCCTCCTAGTCTGGTTCTCTCACTCATCTACACCTTTGCTTATTACTTTGTTCCTTCAATGGGTGCTGACTGAGTGGCTATGACACCTGATACAGTGATGGAGACTGCGCATAAGGCAAAGAACGGAACACTTTTAATTATTCTGTTGTCCTTTGGAGGGGAGACAAAAGATAAAAGAGTAATCACATAAATGGACCAAAACATAGTGGTGGAGGGGAATGCCATGGGGCATAACCGGGTGATGTGCTAGAAAGCCCAGAAGAACGGGTCTGAGTGATGATGTCTGGGTTGCTACCTGAACCCTGCATGCAGATCCGCCATGAGAAGGACATTACACTTCATCCACTTGGGTCATCTCCCGAAAGAGCCTGGTGTGTCTCTTCATCATGGACGTTCCCTCTTGCTGGAAAACTGCCTCCCTCCAAGGGTCCCACATTTGACCGGATCACCCCTTGATAGGAGTTGCCAGAGTTCGTTGCTCACACAGAGTCTCTGAGGAAAGGAGAATCCAGGAGCTGGGAAGAATGAGCTTGGGTTCTGGAAAGGCACAAAAGACCCAACCATTTCTCTGACTTTTAGTTTGCAAACATCTGGAGATTCCTCAAAGAGTTTATAATTTATCGTGTTCAGAATGTGACACTAAAGAAAATGAAAGATCTCGAGAACTTCTGAGCAAAACTAGTTGTAATTTTACCCAGAGGGGAAAAAAATTAAAAAATAATAAAAAAAAGAAACCCTGTAATGATTGGGGTTCCATTAGGTTCTGAGTCAGAGATGAAGGGGTGGGTTTATTTTATTTTATAGACTAAGTTCTCCAGGAGGTACATGAATACACCAAGGCAGTTTATTGGGTACTATTTCTTGTTGTTTTTATTTCTTATTTTGTTTCCATCATCATCTTCCCTAAACCTTAACTATGCCTGAATGGGAAGGGCAGGGGACAACTCACACAAATGTACCTGGCTGCTTCCATTCCAATTCCTGTCGTGCTCTTCCATTCCCTGGTAAAACCACCCATCCTACCAAATGCTTATGGATGAATACGGACAACTAGCTGCAAACACTAATACAGAAAACTTATGAAAGGCTCTTTCTAAGTGACCAGCTTGATTATAAATTAACAGTAATAAGCAATAGCCATTGCCTACTCCAGCCTGCTTTCCAAGACGATGGCGGGTGGATGAGAGACAAAGCAGATACTGCGTCTGTTGAGCTTAACTGAGAGTCTGCTCAGATCTCTCTTGCCCCCAATTCAAACTAAGCCTGTGGATCCTTATTTAAGGATGATCCCTAAAAACAAAATCTGAGGGTTTCAAAGGGGAGAGGGGACGGGGTAGCTTGGTGATGGGTATTAGGGAGTGCACTGGGTGTTATACACAAATACTGAATCATGGGACAATACCTCAAAAACTAATGATGTACTGTATGGTGGCAAACATAACATAATAAAAATTAAAAAATTATTCTAAAAAATAAAAAAAGGTCCCTAAAGTAAATATCATTTTTTTATAAAAAATTATTTATTTGAGAGAGACAGGAGCAGGGGTGAGGGGCAGAGGGAGAAACAGACTCGCTGCTGAACAGGGATCCCAACATGGGACTTGATCCCAGCACCCTGGGATCATGACCTGAGCTGAAGGCAGCTGCTTAATTGACTAAGCCACCCAGGTGCCCCTAGAATAAATACCAGTGAAATAAAAATACCATTGTCTGCTCTAGCTCAAAATTACCTCCTACTTTTACCATGGAACCTCACTGGGACATTTCAATGAGGTACAGAAGAATTGCCAGCAACCCCATTCTAGTTTTTAGCTATTGAGGTGCCTAAGGAAAGGGCATCATCTCAAAGGTAATTTCACCTATGAGGCAACCCCTTGGCATGATTTTCGATGTATTGGATTAGCCGGTGGCTCACACCTACCCTAGGCTCTCCTAGGAGTTTTAAATGACCTAGGATATTTGTTTCCATGGTCTGGGTTGGGACTGAAACAATTAACATTTTAAAACACCATTCTAGATTATTCCAATATGCCTTAGGTTGAAACTCTCTGTATGAAGACTTTTTAAAAAACAGGAAGCATCGACAAGGCTTATTTCTCTGATTCTCCAATTTCAATGCCTCAAAATGGCATTTTTTATCAGTCACCGCAGACGAGGAATAGAAAGGACCTGTTATCTAATAAATTATTGCATCAGGCGTGCAATGTAAAAACATTCAGAAGAGCATGGTAAAAAAACGATACCTTCCAGATACAGGACAGTTGCTAATCTTAGTTGCCTTAAATACCTTTTCTTTCCACAAATACGCCAAATCTCTCCTTTGAGCAGGATTTTAGGACCTTTAATTCCGTAACCTCTTTGATAAGCCAGTGAGGGTCGATCATTTGCAGTGCTCTCGCCAAAGGGTTTCTGAGATGGTAAACAAATAGTTTGCCTCGAGTTGTTGCACAGAACATTTTGTTTGACTGTCAGGCACATTAACATCCCTCGGAGACAGACACTGTGCTCTCCTGCATTTTCGCTAATAGCTGAACCCCTGGTAGGTGTATCTGTCCTTGTTTATCTAAAGTAGCAAATAAAGGACAGTATGTGTCTTAATCACTTATCTACATAGATTTGAGATTAAATTCAAATCCTCCTTAAATACTGCATCACTGTTTTTATTTTAAAGCCTGGTGAATCTTTTACAGTTCTTCAGGAAATGGATTTAGGTGTGTGAAAAGAGATAAGCAATGGTGGGTGAACTCCTCCGCTTGGCCACCTAGCAGACATACTATGGATAATTGGCTATTGCAGGGCAAAATTTCCCTTCGAGACATTTTAAGGAAAGTGTCTAGAGTCCCACGGAATTGCCAACTGAAGGCATGAAATCCGATGTTATGGAAGTCCATCCCTGGCCTCTCAATTAAGAGAAGATGACCAGGTCCATCCAACTAAGAACTTTGAGTTTTATATACATGTATTATTTTTGACGCTTAGGTGAACTGCCAAGCATCGTCCTTCATGGCGACTCAAACACAGTCTCCAGCTTAGAAGGGACTCTTGGAAGAGTTCCTGAAATGTCTTACTTGCCTGGTCTGAGGGCAGCATTCTTGAAATGTTTTGTCCTTAGTTTACTTCACTTGCAATGCTTTTTTGAAAGCAGAGGGCTTTCTGGAGCAAAATCTACATCTGCTTTCCTTCTTTCTTTCTAATGTTTTTATTATTTATTTATTTTTTATTATGTTCAGTTAGCCACCGTAGAGTATATCACTAGTTTTTTGATGGAGTGTTCAACGATTCCTTAGTTGCGTGTAACAGCCAGTGCTCATCATAACACGTGCGCTCCTAATTACCCATCACCCTCTTACCTCTTACCCCATCCCCCCAACCCCCTCTCCCTTCTGTTATCCTCATTGTGTTTCCCGAAGTACAGAGTCTTTCATGGTTCATCTTCCTCTCTGATTTCTCCCCTTTCAGTTTTCCCTCTCTTTCCCGTGGTCCTCTGAGCTATTGCTTATGTTCTACATATGAGTGAAACCCTATGATCATTGTCTTTGTCTGTTTGACTTTTTTCACTTGGCATAACCCCCTTCCAGTTCCATCCATGTCAATGCACATGGTGGGTCTTCACCCTTTCTGACGGCTGTGTAGTTGTCCATTGTATATCTGGACCACACGAGGATGTGGAGCAAGGGGAACGTTCTCACACTGCTGGTGGAAGAGCAAGCTGGTACAACTACATCCACGTTCCTACCAGGCCCTCGGATGAATCTCACCCAGACTGAAGAGAAAGCATGGCCTTAGGCCCCGTACCCCAGCAGAGGGTGGGGGTGGGGGGAGACCACAGCGGGAGAGACCACAGCGGTCGAGGCAGGGGATGAGTGAGTGTCTCTCCTGCTCCCTTGGGACTGGTTAAGACCTTTCCCATCTTGAGGATCCTGGGTATTTTCCTGGGTAAACATAAATACAGAGATATGGAAACACCTCTGTCTGTAGAGATGAGGAAATAAGTGGATGATGGTTCCTTTTTTTAGCGTCCTTCTAGAAACTAGTCTGATTAGGATCACTTGTTATTTTCCAAGGATCTTGTGGTGTGGTCCTGAAATAGTCCTGGCATCACTGATCCTGAATTTTGTTGTCCAAAGGAGCTGTGTGATTCTAAGGGTGCGTAGCAGACTTCCAATGCAAATAAAATCTTATGACTGACACATTAAGCTTGATGTATAAACCCCATGTGCAAGCCCAAGTCCACCAGACCCTGCAGGGTGGGGAAAAGGCATCTCAAAAACATCTTAGGAGAACCTGGGTGGCTCAGTCGGTTAAGCATCTGCCTTTGGCTCAGGACAAGATCCCAGGGACCTAGGATCCTGGCTAGGTCCCTGGCTCAGGTCATGATCCCAGGGTCCCTGGGATCTAGTTGTGTGTCGTTGGGCTCCTTGTGCAGCGGGGTCCTGCTTCTCCCTCTCTGTCTGCTGCTCTCCTTATGCGCTCACTCGCTCTTTCTTGATCACTGTGTGTGTCAAGTAAATAAATACAACCTTCAAAAAATTGTCACCCCCACCTTGGGACAAATGAGGCATATGTAGGTATCAGCCCCTTCCCATCTTCCTCCTCTCCTCTCTTTCTACCCAGACTTCCCACTGGGGCAGGCAGTCACACTGTGGAAACTCTGAACTTTTAGATGACGTGAGAATGCAGAATTACTGGAAAGAAAGAGGGCAGCAAAGAAAAAATTAGGGGAGGAGTCTCAAATTGGCAGCCCACAGAGTGTTTTCTTTATGGGGAAATTTCACAGAAAAATCTGGAGTTCCAGCTTTTCTTGAAAAAGTTAAAAAAAAAAAGAAATCTGGCAACACTGAGACTGCTCCCATGTGGCGAGGCCTGGCCAGAGAGGAGCGGGGTTAAGCACTGTCCAATTTGTCATAATTCTTTTCAACCTCTGACCCATTGTTCTGGACCAAGCCTTTTTCTCACTTCTGTCATCTGCCTGTTCCTCCACAATGTGTTTTGTGACCTCTTAGTTTAGTATAAGTTATTCCTACACATTTCTCCTCCTCTATTCCAAAAAGGCAGAAAGTTTTAATTTTTTAAAAGATTTTACTTATTTGAGAGAGAGAACAAGAAAGAGAGAGCATGAGGATGGGGAGGGACAGAAGGGGAAGGAGAAACAGACACCCCCCACCCCCGGCTGACCAGAGTGCCCAACGTGGGGGTCGATCCCAGGACCTCGGCATCAGGACCTGAGCCTAAGGCAGATGTTTAACTGACTGAGCCACCCAGCCACCCCAGGGAGTTTTAATATTGATTCCTGAAATTCTAGCTATCACTCATACAGTATAAATTCACCTAACCAGATTGCTTTTTTAATATTGTTTGAATTTCGAAAAAGCGAGTGTGTTGATGGGGGATAAGGACCAAGAGAAACTTGAAACGAGCTTGAACAGTGAGCATGGGAGGAAGGTTTGGAGTGCCCTGAAGCTGCGAAGGGATGGTCAACTGTTGTGGAACGGGTCCAGAGACAGGCACTCTGTGAGGGTTTCATTCGACTTGTCACGTGGGCCAGACTAAGGAGCCAAGTCATTTGCTCAAGTATGAAGGTGTCTTCTAGAGATGATTACCATCTATGTTCTGCTGGTTTTATGTAGAAAAGACTGCCCTCTGTCATGTGGTGGGCCCCCTCTAATCATGTCAAGGCCTGAAGAACAAAGCCAAAGGTTTTCCAGAGAAGAAAAGAATTCTGATTCCAGAATGCAATGTAGAAACCTTACCTGAGTCTCCAGCTTGCTGGTCTACCCTATAGATTTTTTTGGATTCAGGACCACAGCCTCAGCTTTTATCTGAAATTATGGCCTACTGCCCTGCCCTGTGGATATCACATTTACCAGCCTTACAATCCTAGAAACCAAATCCTTAAAATAAACACACACACACACATACATGCACATGTATATCCTATCAGTTTTGTTTCTCTGGAGAACCCTGACTGATGCAGGTGTCTAATTCATTATTTGTTCTGGGCTCCCATCTGATCAGAATACAATCCCCAGATGCACTACGTGGCTGGTCTTCTTAACACCAAGTTTCCATTATGTATTCACCCAATAGCTTCCTGTGGTTTGTCCTGGGATCCCAACACATCCCTCACAGGAGCAATACCATGAATAATAAACAACAATTTTAAAACCACCATTTGGAAACAATCTGGCCATAAACTGGGGAATGCCCAGAAAGAATAAATGAGATAATGTTCGAATACAAAAACTAGACCTTTACTGGCAACTCCAGATGACCTACTATGTATGCCTCTCCAGAAGCTACACACTTGGTATATTGTTCAACACATTCTAGGCAATTGTCCTCTCAGTATTGACTTTGGTTTTAGGATGGTCCTGTGAGGGAGTTGGCTTTGTTACTTCACATTCGTATTTGGCGCATATATATATATATATATATATATATATATATATATATATAATTTTATTTTATTTTTATTTTTTTTACTTAAAATTGTTCTGCTGAGGCTATCAAGTAATTATTTTCTAGCCCTGGTAGCACATAACTGTTGTCTGATTTTGAAAAAAAAAAAAAAGCCAAAAACAAAACACCTATTCTTTTATGCAACAATTTCCTGCTTCTGAGGATTTTCATAAGTAGGTGTGGAAGTTGAGGACATAAGAGGAGTTCCAAAATTCATTAAACTCTATGACTAAGTCATAGAGTTCAGTCATAGTCAAAACAAAATCAGCTGTAAGTAGGATTCTCTGGAGACTATGTCTTTTTTCATTTATCATCATATCCCAAGCACTGTCATTATACCTCTTTAAAGTTTACAAAGCATTTTACATCTTAAAAGGCAATTTGAGTGTCTTCTGGCACTCTAAAATATACAAAAGATACAAAGTGTCTGTCACTAACTCTAACAACACTCTGCTAACCCATCTATCTGTCCATCCAGTTGTAACTCAGCATAGTTCTTGAATGCCTACTATGTGTCTTACTTTGCTTGGTGCTAGATACAGAAATGAGCAAAATAGACATTGTCTCTTTCCTTCCTGGGGTTGACAGAGGAAAAAGGCAGTTAGAGAAGATACAATAATAAAATATGAGAAGCATGATGACAGAGAAAGAAGAGAGTGTTCAAGGGCAAGGAATCCTGGGGCAGGGCTACAGATGTTGGAAGAGTTTCCTTGAAGATTTCGGGTATGTATCTTGATGTCTTTGCAGAGAAAAGTGAGAAGAAACATAGGATTAACTAGCAAAATGTAACATTCAAATTTGGTTCAAGGTTCAGGTAGAAAATGACTCAACAATTAGGGAAGATAATCAATGATTTACCACTTTTTACCACTTTTAAATGGGTGCCACAGCCAAATGGTTTTTGACTAAGTGTGACACGATTTTTAAGAAGTGGATAATCAATGTGCTATTTACACCAGTGACTTTCAAACTTTAATGTGCATTCAAATCACTTGGGGATCCTGTTAAACTGTTATAATCAGTAGGTAGAGGGGAGGCATAAGATTTTGTAGTTTCAATAGGTTTTCAGGTGATGTCAATGTTACCCACACTTCTAAAACCCACACTTTGATTCATAAAGCTTTGGGCCAGTCCAAACCAGTGTCTCATTTCAGGTCATGAAGCTAGGAAAACCTTATTTTGAAAATTTTTAAGACAATATAATTTTGCTTAAAATATAAATTTAAAAATTTATTAATATAAGAATAATGTATCATGACTAAAATAAATAAAAAAACCCTAAACATTTGGATTTTACTAACATATGTAATTATATCAACAAACAGAATTTATTTAATCAATGAATGTCAGAAAGGCATTTTCTAAAATTTGGATACTATTACTAATAAGATCTTTGTAGTATAATATAATTTAATATGATAAAAATCTATCTCTCAAAACCAACAACCAATACCATATTAAATGGAATACTAAAATTAGTACTTTTTATTAATTTTTAAATTAATTTCAAATACATTGCACAAGTCCCACTATCATCACTATTATTTAACATTCTTTGGAAGTTTAGCTACACAATAAAGCAAGAAAATGAAATAAATTAAATTGCTTATTGAAGAAGAAAGGTATATTTATTGGTAGAAGACATGATTGTACACTTGGTAAACCTAAGAGAAACCACTGACATTTATTAGAATTAATAAGATAAAGTGACTAATTAGAATTAATAAGGTAATATGGATATTCATAGCTTCTCAATTATAGAAATAATTAGTTGAAAGTTAAATATGTAAAAGAAGAAATTCACAATAGTAGAATAAAAAGTATAATTCCAAGAAAAAATTTGATGAATCATAGTATTTAAGTGAAGAAAATTTCAAAATTACATTGAAGGTCACAAACAAGAGACAAGTTAGAAAGAATAGTGAGCAATCTATTTATTAAACTCTATCATTGAATGTCAGACTTTCTCAAGTTAGTGTATAAATATGCTACAATTCTAATTAGAACTTCAACTTTTTTTTTTTTTTTTGAAAATGAGTAAGGAATGTGACAGGAGGAATTTGAAGTTCACATGGAAAAATAAATACCGAAACGAGCCAAGAAAATTTTCCAAAAGATAAAGGAAGTATAAAAATAAACTAATTAAACATTCAGTGACTATTTGAATAACCTTAGCATGGGAAAGGACCTTCTCCAGAGACTTAAGAAACCAAGAAGCTACAAAGGAAAACAGACCAAGCCTGGGAAGATAATTTGCAATGCATTGGACAGACAGAGACCTAGTCCATAAAATCCTATAAATTTATAAGACAGACAAACAACTGAAGAGAAAAATGGGCAAAGGATATCAGCATAGAGTTTTCAAAGAAGAGGAAATCCTGGCGGACTATAAACTTAGTGCAAGGTACAGAACTTCTCTCACAGTGAAGGAACCCCAAAGGAAAACGATAAAACAGTTTTATCATTCTTATTGGTGAAACAAAGATACCAACAAAGATCACATTAAAAAGCAGTAATAGATAACACTGACCAAGGACGTGGGCAAATGGGGAATTTTGTATATTGCTGAATGAAGTATAGAGTGTTGCAACCTTTTTGGGAAGCAATCTGGAAATATCTATTTAAATTTAAAACCACATGTGCCTTTAGACTCTGCAGACCTTCTTTGGGAAAACTCTTCTTTTGAAATAAAGGCATCACTATGGAAGGACTTACATACAAGAAAATTTGTAATCATATTACTTTTACTTGCAAAGGAAGTAAAAATAACAGGAAAGGAGAAAGAAGATAAAGGAGGAGTCCTGAATATTCAGTAATAGCAAAATAGTTTAGTAAATGATGGTGTCGGTGCAGCCTGGAATGTTTTGCAGCATTAAAAAGAATGTGTTCTACTCTTATCTTTTGATCTAGATAATGTCCATGACATTGTTAAGCGACATGAGCTAGTTGCACAGTAGCATGAATAATGGGACCCCAAGCCTGTAAAAAGATTTTATATGTGTATATATATGTTTGCCTATGTTTGATGTGAGCATGGAAAAGGTGTGGATAAATTCAGAGGAGGCTCTTTGGCCTGATTATCTCAAAGGAATAAATAATGCAGGGTTTTAGGGGAAGCAGATGAGATGGTTATGTTTTCTTTAAAATAACAATCATTACAAGGAATCTCAACACAAACATAAAAGAATGATTAGCCCTTAGCTAGGAGGAGGGGTGGGGAGTGGGTAAGTGTTCCAGGTAAAAGGGACAGCCGGGGAGACAGGCTGGTATGAAAACTGAAACAGGTTTAAAATGGGGGACAGTAGAGAATAGGCACCGTCTTATAAGGAAGGTGTGCGAGTTTGCATTGGGATCGGACCCAGCGATAAGCCAGGGGGAGGCCTGATCCGATGTGAATGATTCTGACCTCGGGTCCAGCGGTAGGAGGAAGATGACAGAGTAAGCCAAGGAGGCAAGCCGGAAGAAGGATGCTGAGGTAGGTCGGTGGCAAATGCTGTTGGACTGGGGAGGGGCACGCCTGGAGGGACACGAGGAAGGGGTGTGAGGGGGCAGGAGAACACATGAGGACCATTTGGGAGGCCAAACGTGCCGGTGAGGGGTGACTAGTTGGATGTGGGTGATGCGGGGTCCGGAGAAGTCGGAGCTGGACTGGCCCCTGGCTCCGCGTCCCTGCGTCCTGGAGACACGGAAGGAACAAGGAGGAAGGGGGGGGTGGGGGTCAAGCGGCCAGAATGAGTTCTGGTTGGGATTGCTGAACCGACTCTCCCATGAGCGTGGTCAGCGAGCGCTCAGCCTGCACGGCCGAGAGCACAGCCTCCTCCCGCCGTCTCGCCTTCGCAGGGCGCGAGGCTCGTGCGGATGGCTGGGCTCGGAAGGTGGGACGGTGGGCGGAGGCCGTGCTCTCTTCGCTTACACACTCGCTGCCTCGCTCTGCAGCCGCTTTCCCTGGTCCTGGAGGAAATGCCAGCTCCGGGGGCATGCGACGATGGGTCTGTGGGCTCCTCCTTGCGACTTGCGCACTGGCAGCACGTCCATCGCTGGACGTCCTTCCAAGTCCGGGGGTGGATGGTGCAGCTCGTCCAGTCCGGCTAAGGCAGCCCCTCCCCCCTCCCCGCCCCTCCCCCATCACTTCCGAGAGGAGCCCCCGCGTGGTCCCGGGGGGTGCCGGGGGGGATCCGGGCTGCACACTCCCCTCCACTCGGAGAGGGAACGTGTGTTATCAGTGTCTGCCTAGCAACTGAAAGGTGACACGTGGGGCCTTCTTTTCAACCCATTTCCTCTTGATGAGAGGAAGGGATTCTCCTGCGAGTTATTACCTGAAATAATACCATATGGTAAAATGTAAACAACATCTGCATATTCATGTAATAATTTCATCTGTTTAATTAGTTCCAGCAAAGCAGTTTACCCTCTGAGGCCCTCGCTGTCAGCTCGGCGCTCATACATCCCGGGCTGGCTGTCGGGCTTGACAGCCTTCTATTGTTCATTCTCTGCTTGCCCCTCAGCAGTTACTGTAAGTGAATCTTCCAAGGGGTGGGGTGTCTGTCCCTACCCATCCCGATATGGGGGGGGGGATCTGTCAGCTTGGCAGAGAGCTACTAAAGACACACTTGACAGATCAGGTGATGCTGGGGGAAAAAAAAAAAAAGAAAAGACAGATAAGCTTATTTCTTTCTTGTGCTTTCCTAGGTTGGTTGCAAGTTGAGGTGAGCTCATGTGGCAAAGATGTTTTAATTCTTTGTACCATGAAAACCTCTGAGTGGGACCCACAGGGTCTCCGCAGTTTTTCTGCATCTCAAGGCATCTGATAGCACATTTGTTTAGCCCAAGGAGAAGCTAAATGTGTGCCCTACAGCCTCCAGGGCAGCGCTGTGGTAAAGAAGCTAACCATTTGAAAGTGAATAAATACACGAGACACCATAGCGAAGGGTCGGGCTGTCCTTCTAAAGGTAAGCAGGATGGGCAATGATCTTAAAAGTCCTTTAGGCCAGAGTTTCTCCCTAGAGGAGCTTGTTAAAAATGCAGATTCCCGTTCCATGGGTCTGACTAGGGGTCCAAGATTCTGCATTTTCACTGTGGTCCCAGGTGAGACCAGGGGTGTTCATAGTTCATCCATGGACCACACTCTGATTAGGGAGGATTTAAGACACCACACTCATTTCCTAGATGCAAACGAAGACCAGAGAGTTGATGTGGTGTGACCAAGTCAGCCAGCTCACTAAAGATCAAATGGAGACTAGAGCACTCACTTTGTTTGAAGTCCAAGGCTCTTGACATATGGTAGTTATTTTTTTTTATTTGTTTTTTAAAAAAATTTCTTACACACATACACACACAATACTGAGCTACTTTTCTTGAGAAGATATAATTAAATAGCAATATACCTCAGCCTATCATGGCCGATAAATTCTTCTATTTTCATTTTTAAAATTTTTAATTTTTAAAATTTTTAATTTATTTATTTGAGAGAGAAAGAAAGGGAGAGAGAGAGCAAGAGCACAGGGGAGCGGCAGAGGGAGAAGCAGACTTCCACCGAGTAGGGAGCCCGACTCAGGACTTGATGGATCCCTGGACCCTGGGATCATGACCTGAGTGGAAGGCGGATGGTTAACCAACTGAAATTTCAGGTGCCCCCCAAATTTCTTTTAAATACTGATGGTCCAGCCAACACCCAAAAGTGAGGTGGTAAACTGGATCATTATGCTTGCTGTGAGTTCCAAGAATTGCAGGAGATTGTCATACTTCTAGAGATGGACTGTTCTTGTGTCAGAGAAACTGACATTGGCTAGAAGCCAGGAGATACCTTGAAACAGGACTATGCATCATCTCAGGGATTTGTTCCTTCCCTCTAACATCCCAATCAAATCATTGTCCAGATCTGGTCTGAGCAGCTTTTGTAATAGGGAAGTGACTGATTCTTGGGTCATAACTTTGCATTTTGTGACAACAAGCTAAATGTCGAGTATCCCTTTCTTATAGCGACTCAAAATAGTTCTAATACTTGGGTGTAATTATACTGTCTGGAATCATCAGAACCGCTTGAAATTGGATGTAAAATTAGAGGGTATGTGCTTTTTATTTTATTCTGGTGTAATGGTAACTTCCCAAAGGATAAAACCATAAGGCTGGACTGAGTGATATGATTCATTTGTCTTGCATCTACATATTCACCACCAAAATAATGTTATTTTGGAGTATTTCTATACTATAGCTACTTTGTCATAGATTTGATTCACTTCAACTTAAATTGATTTCAATTCATTACAGATGGAGCCTGGCAGACCCTTCCCTCTTGCTTGTCAGCCACAAGGACTGGGCCTACTCACCTTCAAACTGGCTAAAAGTTGTGACTTCATTGTCACCTTGCTGTACATTTTCTGTTTTTTTTTTTTTTTTTTCTTCTTTCTATTCTTGGAAGAAATTGCATAACTAATGGAAACATCCCCGCCCCCCACTCCCAAAGTACAATAAAATCATTCTTTTAAGTTTTCCTCTTCCATTAAGTGGTTCATATGTGGAGATTTTAATGCAGCCCTAAAATGATGCCTAAATTAGCGCCCGAAAAGTCAATTATACTTTTAAAGCTACTGTCTATAATTGTTATGGTCTCCTTGTGCATGTATCCAAATTGTTTCTAATGGGCATTTCAGGGCACGGGGGTTAATGGTATCTTAGCGAGGCAAAAATGCTGGCCAAAGCAGGGTTAATTTATCAAAATAACTTTGTGTGGGGTTGTTTCAAAGCAATTTTAGTGAGGCTCCAAGCCCGCTTAACTCATTTCTGGTGTTTCATGGTGTTATTAATAGAGATACACTATTAAGTTGTTCTGTATTAACACTGTTGTTTTAGACACATCAGCTTTGAATCTACCCTGGTTAAAGATTTTATTTCTACTTTTGAAAATACAAAGAATCTCTGTCAAAGATGAATCCTACCTAATTAAGCTATTTTTGATCTCTTATTTTTCAGTTCTCTGCTTTCTACCCCCACCCCCACCCCCCTGCTGGCTCACAATCTTGACAAGGGAGACTCCCAAGTCCTGATTTGCTGGTTTCTGACTAATCCAATGGTGTTTGCCATGGCATTGGCCATGATCAATAACTAATTATTAAACCAGCATTTCTTTCCAGGGCTCCTTGTTAAAAAATTGCTTTTGGCTGAGAGAGAAGGAAAAAGGTCGTCACTTTGACATGGTCGCGAGTCTTTCAAAATCCAGTGGGCCGTCCAATTGAATTACTGTCCTAAACTAATTGATATAAATTTGAACAGAAGAATGCTTGTTACTGCAGAATCTCATAATGATATCCTTGGCAAGGAAGCACTGGAGAGGGGAAAAAAAAATATCCTGGCCCCAGTTACAAAGCATCTACACACCACTCTAGAATTAGAAAAAAATAAAAAAATAAATAAATAAAATAAAGTAGAGATGGGGGAGGGGCTGGACACAGTTTGATGACATGCTCAGACTTATCATGTCCACAATATTGTGAGCACGAGGTAGTTTCTCCTATTTTTATAGTCATAAAGAGGCAGAGAGCCCTTTGATATATTATTTAACTTCTGTACTGATTATAACTTGCAAAACATTTGAGCGACACCTGTCATTTCATTGTTACCTGAGGCTCCCAGCTTGGGCCCATCTGATAAGACGTTGCTTCTGAATGACACAACTTTGAAAACCGGGAGTGTAAAAAGAGCAACACAAAAATATCACAAGCTTGAAGAAATAAACCGTTCCTCCCAATCGCCATCCCTCTTGCCCCCATCAAGTGACGAGTGACAAGAGAGTGAATAATGTAGCTCCCTGTGTGAAATCTTTTATGTTTGTCTATTGATTTAAATATAGCATTAGACTAAAACATCCAACACCTAGGTCTGTTTAGATGAAGAGTTTTGATTTGGAAGGACTGCTTTAATCGAACTGTTGGGTGAGAAGCTGATCCGCTCTTCTACCAATTTAAGAGGAAAAATCTATTATGCTGGTGTTCCTAATTGTGCTCCAGAAGGAGACGTGCCTGTAGGAAATCACATTCCCCTTTTAGTGGTGAGCTTGTAGGACTGCTCTGCAAGTTCGGGTCTGCCTTTCTTCCAGCTTTAGCCATTCTCTTTGTATTTATCCTACTTGAGGTTAAAGTTCCTCAAAATTTCCTTTTCTTTCAGATGCTCTCAGCCTTGTCCTGATGCATTATCTTGAGAATTCACATCTACTGGATTTATTTCTAATTTTATTAAACTGCTTAAAAAATCATTGAATTATCTGCCCTCCCCTGCCACTGCCTTGCCCAATTTTAAAAGCAAATTTTTAAATAATGGCCTTTGTAGGTAAAGTAAGCTCTAGTGCTCAACCTTGTTTTACAGTTATTTATCGGTTATTTATTGGTTCTGTAGCACTTTACAGTATGGCATAATGCTTATAGATCTTCAATATTTTTAGTCAAATGAAGTCTGTTAATAAAGTAAAATCAGGGTGGCTCAGTTGGGTAAGCATCTGACTATTGATTTCAGCTCAGATCATGAGTGCAGGGTTGTGAAATCGAGCCCTGTGTCAGGTTCCAGACTCAGTATGGAGTCTGCTTCAGATTCTCTGTCTCCCTCTCCCTGACCCCTCTCCCCTGTGCCCTCTCTACAGCAAATAAATAAATCTTCGAAAGATAAATAAAATCAATACTCCTTTCCATATTGTTTGTGTGAAGTTTATTTACATAGCTAGGTCGTTTGGCTGCTATAGAAAATTGAGGACCATTGCATTATCACGATCACCTTGTAATCATAGTCAGCACTGAGTCCAGCAGGAGGTTTGGTCCTTCGCCCAAATTCTTTCATTCTACCTTAAAACAACATAAGAGGGCACATACTGTATTCTCATTTTAGCAATGAAGAAACTAAAACCTGCGTTTTTTAAGTAATTGCTCAAGATGGTGGACACCACACTTGGCAAGGTGAACCTCCAATGCCCCTGGCTTCTGAGCACACTGATGTCACTGTGGACTGAAGACTTGGGGATTTCTCAGATTTGGGTCAAGCCCACATTTTGCCAGATGCCAATGAGCAAATATTTCCAGGATCTGAAGCTAGTGGTTGCAATGTCTATCAGGAAGCATGAAGGTGGCACATGTTGGAATTCCTTCAACATCCTTTAAGAGCACAACAGACCTGATGGCCAAGAGAAAGCATTTGTGCTCTCCCTCCTCCCCCCACCAATCAGGGAGAGAAATGGGAGACTGGATTGTTAAGTGAGGTTTCCTAAGGTCTTTTGGAGGAGTCTTTTAGTCCTTGAGATGGTGGGGTCCCAGCTTCCCCCTTTTCCAATGGAAAAGAATTTGGGCTGAAAAATTTCTGCCCCATACTACCCAACACCTTCCATGGAATCAATGACCTGCTACCGAGAATGTCTGAGTGGTGACTGAAATGACTGACCCATCTGTGAGAATGCACTTACTTTTAAGATCGGGTCAGAGTAGGAGTGATGGAGAGAGGGGAAGAAGGATGAAACAGTGGGCAGTGTGTGGGGAAGGGAGTACGCAACCATGGGTATAGTAAGGAGGGCATTGCCTTGGCAGCCATGACACTCTGAGGCACAGAGGACAGGAGAACCTCCACAAAATAGGCCTCAGGGTAGGAGGGGCTGGTTCCAAATATTATCTTCACCGGATTTTAATTCAAACACTTTCCCTGTTGTTCTTCTCTTCTGGAAGTGGAATCCAAACTGGAGTTGCTTTCATTTTACCCGGAGAGCCTACACTAGTATGTTTAGGTAAACAGCATTCTGCAGGACCAGTGGGCCACAGCCAGTGATAGAAATAAGATTGAACATTTCCGTTATGACCCACACTCGTAAATGGATTGTAATTTGTTACATGATTAGATTAAAAGTAGAGTTCAGCTATGAGGTATTTATAAGAAACACACCAACAACATGGTAGCAACAACAAAAAAGGGAGACAAAATACATGTGGAAATAGACAAAAACAACAAAGACTTACTGTTTTAATGCCAAAATACAATTCTTTTTTTTTTTTAAGACTTTTATTTATTCGTTTGACAGACCACAAGTAGGCAGAGAGGCAGGCAGAGAGGGGGAAGCAGGCTCCCTGCTGAGCAGAGAGCCCGAGGGGGGGCTTGATCCCAGAACCCTGGGATCATGACCTGAGCCGAAGGCAGAGGCTTTACCCCACTGAGCCACCCAGGTGCCCCCCAAAATACAATTTTTGAGGGAGGGATTGAGAAGAGAGTAGGAAGAAGGCCATGATGATAGGAAAAATCATGATGAAGATACAATAATATGAACTTTCATACCTAGATAACATTGTATTGAGACAGACAAACAGAGAGAGAGAGAGAGAGACAGAAAGAGAGAGAAAGAAAGAAAATCTGGGTAAAATATAAGGAGAAAGAGAGTTCTACTGGGAGACTCTAACCCATTAAGTAGGCAAAAGTGAACACGGTTAGGAAGATCGGAACAACATTGTAAGACTATGTAAAAGCAGCCTTTCCAAACTAAAACCCCAAATGTTCCCAAAAGAAAATGTAAAGCTCATACATTCTAATCAGAAAATTTGGCCTCACCTTCCCCTTAAATTAGAGTTAATATCTTCTCTGTCTCTCTTAAAACAACTAAAAAAAAATGGGAGAGAGAAGAACCATGTCATATTTATTTTTGTTTTCTTGTGGCGTCAAGCTCTAAGTTTTGTGCAGGGAAAGGAATCAAGAAATATATATTTTTTTAAATAACAGAATTTGAGGGGCACCTGGGTGGCTCAGTGGGTGAAAGCCTCTGCCTTCAGCTCAGGTCATGATCTCAGGGTCCTAGGATTGAGCCCCTCATCGGGCTCCCTGCTCAGCGGGGAGCCTGCTTTCCCTCTCTCTCTGCCTGCTTATGATCTCTGTCTGTCAAATAAATAAATAAAATCTTTAATAAATTAATAAATAAATAACAGAATTTGAAACTATTATGAACCCATTTGTCAGAAATAGCACCTAAGGAGCACCCCTGCTTCTCACCCCTGCCCCTGCCCCCATGCTGGGCCTATGATAAGGCGACACGTTTCCCTGGTAATTGAGCTTCTGCTCCTTGTAGAAATTCAGTGCTACTCTCCTTCCCACTTGCTTCAGTTCAGTAAAGTTCTTTCCCATTTTAGGGATATTGGCTCGTGGCTTCTCCTCCTTGATCGTCTGTTTCCTTTTCTTTCAAAGCCATTCCTTCCCTTTCCTTCTTCAGGTGTCACCTTTCCTGAGAAGCCTTCCGTATTGTCTTAAAGTCTATCCGGGGTTTGTTTTTATCAGGTGTGGTAAGGCAAGCAAACATAGGAAATACCGTCGTGAAGGAGGAAGGTTGTAAGCCCAGATGAAGCTGGAGGGGTGACATGCCCCTCAGGGCCCCACAGGGAAGCAGCAGTGTGAGTCAGGAGGAGGGGGAGCCAGGGGAAAAGTGGGCAAGGTAAGGCAGGCTCACCAGGGTAGTGATTGACTGGTTTGAAGCCTTTCAGTGGACTCCAGGGCCTAGGGTTTTCTCTAGTTGTCTCTTACCTCATCCTGGGGTAGTTAGGGTAGATGGAGAGTGTTCTGGAGCCTGAAAGCTGGACAGAGATAGTTTTGAATTGGCTGGTTTGTGTAGAAAAGTAGGAATTGGCTAGTCCTGAAAGGGATGGTCTTTCCAAGATTAGAAAGGTCCCAGATGTCCCAGCATCGGAATAATATATAGAATATGAAAGCCATGATTAATAAATACATCTCTGACGGTCCTGTCACATTACTGCTCTTATTTTCTTCCCAGCCCTTCTCATGTGCTATCTATTCAGATCATTTCAACAAAATACCATTGCCGAAGACCTGCGCGTAGATATTCTTGTTGGATTTCTCTGGAGCGGAGAATGAGGGTCCTGTTTTAAACGAGGTGACTTTTTAAAAAAATAATATTTTATTTTTTTAAATTTATTTTTAAATTTTTGTTGTGTTATGTTAGTCACCATACATCACTCGTTTTTGATGCAGTGTTCCAAGATTCATTGTTTATGCACCACAGCCAGTGCTCCATGCAATACGTGCCCTCCTTAATACCCACCACCAGGCTCACCCATTCCCCCCAACCCCCTCCCCTTTAATGTGGTGTCAGAATTGAGAATCACCCCCAGCCTATGAATCCCTAGCACCTAATGATCTGGAGAAACCGGTTATGGTAATTTCTAAATGTTGACATTAACTCACAGACAAGCAAGAAGGTACTATTTACCTAAATTACAGGCATTTAAGGGCATTTATTTACATAGTATCTTAAAATTAAGCTTAGGGTGACATTAAAGAAGTATCACCTATTTGGTACCTAATGCAAAGCATTACTATTTTTTATGCATTTGCAAGAGTTAATTTTCTTAATTGAGGAATTTTATGCGTTGCAAGCACTTATTAACTCACAGCTTTAAAAGTTTTGAGATGTCATCTAAAAGTGTCTGAATCAGATGAGAGAGCTCAGAAAAACCAGAGATGAAATGCAAATGAAATGTTGAGTACAGTTCAAATAGACTCCTAGCTGGAAATGAAATTCTTAGATGAAAATGGATGGAGAATATTGAAAAGAAAAAAAAAGAGAGAGAGAGAGAAAAGAAAAACAACTGGAAATGAGAAGGAGAGGAAAACACTGTTGGAATAATGACACGGAAGTACTGGGTTCGAATAAGGAACACGGCGAAATCGACGAGGGCCAGCAAGACCCAGGAAATATGAACGACAGTCAGGAGCACTGTAAGATATTGGGGGCAAGAGTTAAACCCATCAAATAATACACCAACTGCTATCCTGATGGAGAGGTTTCGCTCAGCTGGCTGTCAGAGGCCCTTCTTCCATTATGAGAGCTGCTCGCAGCTGAATATAAGCTAGGACGCAAGGAACTCAAGAAGTACAGCACAACCCAGAAACTCCATCCATGCAGTGGGGCTGGGAGGAGTCCCAGGCAAGAGCTATAGAATATGATGGCAGGTTTTACTCAGTATCATGTATGTGTGTGTTTATAAATATATACACACACACACACACATATGTGTGCATATATATATATGTGTGTATGTATGTATATACATGTATTTTAATAAAAATATAATTTTAAATAAATATAGTATATATTATATATAAATTATCTATAATAAATTATAAATAGAAAACATATATTATATGTAATTATATATTTACAAATAAAAATACAAAGGTATCATATGTGTGTTAATTGTATATTCATCAATATTTTATTGGTTACTGTTGATATCTGTTAGAGCACTGCATGTTATGCCTACTGGAGCTAGTAGGTAATTGTTTTATTTATTTGTTTGTTTACTTGTGTTGTTTGTCTGCTTCCCTCAATAGATTACAAGCTTCTTCTTCTTTTTTTTTTTTAAGATTTCATTTATTTATTTGACAAAAAGAGAGAGATTACAAATAGGCAGAGAGGCAGGAAGAGAGAGAGGGGGAAGCAGGCTTCCCTCTGAGCTGAGAGCCCGATGTGGGGCTCGATCCCAGGACCCTTAGATCATGACCTGAGCAGAGGTTCAACCCACAGAGCCACCCAGGTGCCCCTAGACTACAATATTCTTGAGAGCCCAGATGGTACCTTGTCTTGTTTGCTGTTCTCTCCTTGGAACCTGCTGCATTCTTTGGCACCTCGTAAACACTCCGTTACTATGGGCTATGATGTGAAGTAAGGCCTGTACCATGGTTTCTGATGATGGGAGTGTCATAAAATTATACCTTATGTAGGAAAAGTAGAATATAGAATTGGGATGGAAAGCTTGAATGACGCCAACTGGAGGTTATAGCTTTTACAGAAGATGGTAAGCTTCGGAAGCTTTCAGAAAGCAGCAATTTAAGTGAAAACACCAGATTTACCATCTTGGCCCCAGTCACTGCGGAGGGGCCCCTGGAACCACATGAACAGTGCAGTGTCAGACGCCACCCACCCTACCCCCGTCCCCCCTCCCCCCCACCCCCTCTTCCTGGCCACCCCTCCCCCCCCATAACCTCCCCTGAAGTGGGGAAACACATGATCTCTTAATTGTTGATTTTACCCGATACCAAAGGTTTTGAAAAACGAGTTTGACATAGTTGTTGACTGATTCAAGGACACTCTATGACTTTCATAATGGTATGAATGTTTCTTATTTCCTAAAAAAAGAATAAATAAATCTAGTTCCTGTTTATCATAGAAATCAAAAGTGAAATGAAGCAAGTAGTTCTAAGTAGGAATCACAGAAAAAAAATCACAAATCATAAAGTTTGAGCAATCTCAGTTTGGGTGCAAGGAAAAAAAAAAGAAGAAGAAATATATAAAAACTGCTCTTTTGTACTTTTCCTGAGACCTGACTGTGAAGGTCTGAAACACAGTGAATGTTTAAAACTGTCTTCTTCCCCCTCCCCTCAAAACATTCTTCACACGGAATCTGCAGGGAGAGCACAGTGAGAGGACAGAAGTCTCTTCAGGGATTTATGAGATATCCTGGCTCTGAAAATTATAACTTGGAAGGAGGCAGGCTCTACCCTGGCCCTCACCGAGTTGTAATTCTTCACCCGTGAAGAAAAAGCTGGAAGTGCCAACAGATGTTGTATAAACCAGGCTCCCCACGTCAAAATACAACCCGCCTATTGGCCTGTCGCTTAAAGGGTGACCCTGTTTTGGGACTCTGCTCCTTAAATTTCGCCCCGAAAGACAAATCTCAGCTTCCAGTTGGCCTTTCTCAATCAATCTAAAAGAGTCATGGAAATAATTATTAGGCTGGATAATTATTTTACAAAATAGAAGGTGCTTCCCTTGTCCATTTACATTTCTGTGCCATTCATTACCTCCCTGAATACTAATCATGGTGTTCAGCCTTGATCACTTGTTTTAAGGCAAGGGGTCAACTGAAGAGAGGGAAGAAGGACCCCGGGCATTTGCAATGTAAAAGAAACCTTTCAGGAGAGAGTGTTAAATAATAAATGCGATCCTGGGGTGATGGTACAGCACAAGGAAAACATGGAGCAGAGACACCCCCACCTCCTTACCACCCGCCTGGCCCCGCCAAGCACCACCCTGAGTCCTGTCCTCTAGGAATTGCTAAATTCATCGCGAGTCCTTTGCTGTCTCTCTCTTAAGGGTGGGAATTGTTCTGTGGTAGTGGTTTGGGTAGAAAGAAGACTATGTTTTATCAGGATTGGGAGACTTCGCAGATTTGTCTATCATGGCACATTTTTGTATTCTCACACTCGCCGGAGTCCACGCTGTGGCAAAGGTTTTGTTTTGTTTCTTTTCCTTGTCCTTATTATTTCTGTCTTTACCCAAAGTAAGCTATTTGGGACATTCCATTGCCTTTCCCAGTTTGGTCTGGCTGACTTCTGGAAGCACTCCGCTCTTGTTCTCCCCACAGCTGAGGTCTCCTTATCACAGAGGGCTCTTATTTTTTGGAATCTCTAGTCTTGAAGGAGGACATGACTTAGTCGAACAGCCGGTCTGTGAGGTGAACCCTGGCCTGACTTGATGTTAAGTAAGCCTTTCTTTGCTTTTGGAAGTTAATTAAAAAAAAAAAAAAAAAAAGTTCAGTGTCGGCACTAAGCTGGTATAGCATACCAGATAGGTCCTCACTCCTTGTTTACTTAAGCCCTCTGAGGTCTAGGGTTTTCTGCTTGGACCTTCCTCTAAGTCCTGAAGTTCAGGGCCAGGAAACATTGACAGTGGCAAAGCTGAGGTGATTTTGGACTCATTTACCTTCTGGGTGGTAACATGAGGCAACTTATGGGGGAGAGGGGATTCACATGCTTAAACTTTTGTCATGTGTTTTTCCATGGGACTTCTCATTTCATTCTCATAAAGACCTAGTTACAGAGCTATTGTCAAAGTGTCTAGTTTATAGTTGTGAAAACGGAGTCCTGGTGGCAGTTTGAACTTATGGTCCCCTGACCCTTCAACCCCCATATCTTTGGTCTACATCACAATTTTTGTCCCATCTTTTGCATGATGAGGCCAGACTGGCTGCATGGCCCTCCTCCCCTTCTCATACTCCTCAAGAGACCCTTTTTATGAATTTTTCTACTTTAAAGTTATTCCATATGTTGCTGGTTATCTACTTATAATCCCTTCCTTGTAGGATTCTCCAGTTTTGCTCAGGGTAGCAATGTACACTTAAGTCAATTGATTTCTTATTCCCCTTGGCCGTCAAGAGAGGCCATGCCTGTTTTGGCTAAGAAGATATGAAGGAAGTCTATTGGTGGTCCTCCCATGAAAGTTACTTCCCAGATTTAAAGGGGCAGATGCTGTCAGCTTTTTGCCTTTGATCCTTATCCTTTCTGTCTGCCTTGATTGAGACTGGGCCTCACTCATGCGGTGCAGTAGCTATTTTACAAACACAAAGATGAAAGAGACACATTGAGGATTGCTGAATGGAAAGAAAGAAGGTACCTGGGTCTGATGGGATTATAGAGTTACCATATCACCCAGGGAATCATCTACTTGTGGATTTCTTAATACAAAGAAAAATAATTCTAGTCGAGTTTTTGTTATTCACAGCCAATGCAGTTCTGGGACTCAAGGCTGTCTTTGTCATTAATTTAAATGCACCCTCTAACAAATTATTGCTGAGCTCAGTCACAAAGAAGGCCGTTAGGACTGAATACCAGGAATTCTGAATACTATGAGAAAATACTGTGACCTCAGTGTTGCAGTTATCAACTGCTGTATAACACATCGCCTGAAACTCTGTGGCATAAGGAACGTTTTATAATCTGACTGATTCTGTGGGTCAGGAACATACAAAGGTCACGGGGAGAAGTGGGGGTGTGGTGCTCAGTTTGAAACACTCGGGAGCAGGCATTGCTTGAAGACTAAGAGTTGATGGAATCATTGGAAGTTCTGCTCAGACATTTGCTGGGGGTTGGTTTTGGCTACTAGCTTGGGTCTTAGCTGGGGAATCTGCAACAATACCTACTTGTGGCCTTTCCATGTGGTCCCTTACTTCTTTGCAACATGATACCAGGGCTGCACGCACAGACATCCTAAGAGCTATATTAGCTAGAATGGGCCAGCCTTGGAAGTGATAGAACATCACTTGATCCGCAGTCACAAGCATCCATCCATGAAGGCGGGGACACAGATTTATCTTCTTGTTGGGAGGAGCGTCAGTGTCATAGCAGAAGAGTATGTGAGGGGAGCCTGCTTCCCTTCCTCTCTCTGCCTGCCTCTCTGCCTACTTGTGATCTCCGTCTTAAAAAATAAATAATAAAAAATAAATAAATAAATAAATAATTTTATTTTATTTTATATAAATATATATTTTATATAAATAAATACATATATAAAATATACAATATTTTAAAATAAATAAAATAAAGTAAAATAAATAAATAAAAATAAATTAAAAAATAAAAATAAAATCTAAAAAAAAAAAAAAAGAAGGTATGTGAATTGGGAGCTCTTATCACTGCCATCTTGAAAGATACAATCCATGCAGCCTTTCAACAGTCTTTACCAAAGCCTTCCAGGAATACTAAATTCTCCTCAGGTTGTTGTGAACCAGAAGGCATAAAAGATAGTAAACACAACTTTACCTTTTCAGTTTTAAATGTCTGCAAAAAAGATTTAAGATATTCACAAATAATGGCTCCATTTGTGGAGAAGTTAGTATGGGCTGGGCACAATACCAAGCTTTTAACATTCATTGCCACTTTTAATGTTCCTGATACCCCAGAGGTGTGAATGGCCATTCCCAGATTACAGAAGAGGATCAGAGAGGTTGGATCACTTTGCCAGTCTCTATTAAGAGCTGAATTGTCATTCCAATTTAAGCCCACCAGTCTTCCAGTGTACCTGCTACTGCTTTCCATTCCTGGAAGCTAGAAGCTGACTTCCCTGTCTTGACCACTCAGCTCACACCCCTCAGGAGTGACTTTCTTGCCCCAAATGATTTGGTCTCAACTCATGCATTGCTTATTCTGTCAGCTATGCTCCTAGATTCTTACCCTGCCTGCGGCCTGCCTGCCAGCCCTTCCCTTACAGACCTGTGCCTTGGTAGTTCCAGCCCTGATCCTTCTCTGGTATTGAAATGGGCACATTTGCCTGATGTGGGAACTTCCTACTCCATCACTTCCAGAGTGGAGGTCACCATCTGGCTCTTTCTCCCATCTACAGTTTTCAGGGGAATTCAGGCAACTAATTCAGGCAAAGGGAACCATGTTTTCCTGTTGATTTATAGGGAAGGTCAAACCTTCCATGAAATGATGTGGTTTTTTTCTACCAAGCAGTGGGAATAGTCTTAAGAAGTCTCAGGATATGTTGATTTAAAATTGTTGGAAACGTCATTTAGGGCCATGCTTGTGAAGATTTTAAATGGGTATGAGTACCTGGAAATTGTGTTAAAATACAGATTTGGGCTCACTAAGCCTCGATGAAGCCTGAGATTCTGTCTTTCTAACCAACTAATCCTGGAGGTCCTTTAACCACACTTTGAATTGTGAGGCTCTAGAGCAACAATTCTTGGCCTCGGCTGCACATTAGGTTTATTTGGGGAGCTTTAAAAAAAGACCGACATTGGGGTTATACCCTCAGACATTCTGCTCTAACTGATTTGGGATGGGGTCTAGGCAATAGGATTTTGAAAGCTTCTGCTGTTGATTCTAATGTGTGGCCCAGGTCAGAAGGCAGTGGTCTAGATGATTGGACTTCTTCATTCACAGAACAACATGTTGTCTAGTCACTGGGTTCCAGGCTAAGTAGTGAAGTGCTAGGGATAGAACAGTGTGAAAGAAATACATAGACTCTAGAAGTGGAAACAAATAATACACAAGAAAACAAATTCTTAATATGATATATTAATCAGGTTTTAAAAATACTGAGAATTTATGTATGATGTACAGTATTGGCAGAAAGAAAACCAATTCTCTTAATGGCAGGTTTCTATGTATTTTTAGTGACCTTGTAAATTTTACAAGTAAATTAAGAATTGTGAAATTTCCCGTATTCTTGGATGCAGGAGTTTCCTCTTAAGAATGTCTTCTTGTGCACTGTTTCTGAGAATGTAAATTGGTTCAAACATTGTGGAGAGCAGTATGGAGGCGCCTCCAAAAATTAAAAATAGAAATTCCATACTATACAGTAATTCCACTACTGGGTATTACCCAAAGAAAACAGTAACGCTAAGTTGAAAAGGTATCTGCACCCCTATGTTGACTGCAACATTACTTACAGTATGTTATAGCCTTGACATGGAAACATCTCAAGTGTCCACTGACAGATGAATAGATAAAGAAGATATATTAATACAAAAATAAATATAATGGACTATTATTCAGCTGTAAGAAAAAAATGAGATCTTGTGACACCATGGATGGATCTCAAGTGTGTTATGCTAAGTGAGATAAATCAGACAGAGAAAGACAAATACGTTAATGAATCTTAATGTGGAATCCAAAAATAAAGCCAAAAACCCAAGACAAAATAAAACCAAACAATGAAAAATGGAAACAGACTCATAGATACAAAGAGCAAACTGGAAGTTGCTAGAGGGAAGAGGGTTGGAATGATGGGCAAAATGGGTGAACAGGAGTGGGAGATAAAGGCTTCTAGTTATAGAATGAATCAAATGCACGCATAGGGAATATAGTCAATGGTATTGTAACAGTGTTGTATGCTGACAGGTGGTAGCTACGCTTGTGGTGAGTATCTTATAGTTTATAGATATTGAATCACTATGTTGTATGCCTGAAACTAAGGTAACAGTGTGTCAACTATACCTTAATAAAAAAGTAAATGCTTTTTAAAAGTTTTTCTTTTAATCCCAGTTAGTTGAGATACTGTTACACTAGTTTCAAGTGTACAGTATAGTGACTCAGCACTTCCATGTATCATTCAGTGCTCATCACGACACCCGCGCTCCTTCATCCCCAACACCTGTTTAACCTATTTCCCCTCCTCCACCCTCCGGTAACCATTAGTTTGTTCCCTGAAGTTAGGAGTCTGTTTCCTGGCTTTTCTCTCTCAATCTCTCCTTTTTTTTTCCCTTTTGGTCATTTGTTTTTTCTTAAATTCCATATTCCTTATTCCATTCCTTAAATTCCATATTCCTTAAATATGAGTGCAATAAATCTGGTATTTATCTTTACTTATTTTGGTTACTTATACTCTAGTCCATCCATGTCATTGCAAATGGCAAGATTTCATTCTTGAAAAAATGAACGTTTTGAAAATATGTCAAATATTCTTATGACATGCTTATAACAGTAAAAGAAAAATGTTGAAAGGAAACATTGAAATATTAATTACATTAAAAATCAATTAAACATTACATTAAAATAAAAATAAATCCAATATGTCAACCAGAGTGCCACACAAATCAATGAAAACAACTTCTTAGGAAAAAAAAAAAAATTCCTAAGAGAATGGAATAAGCTCAATTTTGTGGTGGGGGGAGGTGGTGGGAAGGAATTTCTCCTGAAAGGTGGGGGAAACAGAAGGGAAACCTCTTGTATTGACACATCATTGAAAATGACTTAATAAGGAAATTAGAATATGAGTTATGACCCAGAAAGTCATTGAAGTTTTGTGAACCTATTAGATTTAAGTTCTATGTGAGCAGAGACCTCGTCTGTGTGGTTTTTGTTTGTTTGTTTTTGTTTTTGTTGTTGTTGTTTTTTTAATATTTTATTTATTTACTTGACAGACAGAGATCACAAGTAGGCAGAGAGGCAGGCAGGGGCAGGGGGAAGCAGGCTCCCTGCTGAGCAGAGAGCCTGATGTGGGGCTCCATCCCAGGACCCTGAGATCATGACCTGAGTTGAAGGCCGAGACTTAACCCACTGAGCCACCCAGGCATCCCCTCATCTGTGTTTTCACTTGCTACAGAGCCAACAGTGAGCCCAGGACCAGACACATCCCAGGGTCTCTGGAAGTATATGCTGAATGAATTAACTAAAAGCCATGATTCCACAGGGTATGAAGAAAAGAGGAGATTTTTATACTGTGATATTTGGTTATGACTGGAATTATGGTTTTGATGAGGTCATGAGTTGATGCCCTAGGGGAGGCGACTCTAACACCAGCTAACATTTTAATAAAATTTTATGTCTTTTGGAAAATCCTGTCTGAAGATTCTATGCATGATTTTATCCAATGTACTTCTAATATAGAGCCACTGGTTAGAATCTATGTCCTAAAATTCAGAGCCAAGATTGTGTTTGCCTGAAGAGACCCCAAACTCCTTGCAGGTAGAGACTATACTTTATTTTTCACGTGCCTGACTCTCAGAATAGTGCAAATTATATGGTGAGTGAATAAGAAGACTTTTAAAATAAGCCACTGTTGAAATGGAGGGACTTAAACACATTTTCTTCAGATATGAGATATGTAAGACTTCACTTCACGTCTGCCCAGAAGCTCTGAGGCCACATTTCATATTTTACGTGAGTATTCAAATCACCATAGATGCTTCAGATATGTCTGTTTTCTTTAAATATTTTTACCATGTACTAAAATTTTTTTTAAAGATTTTATTTATTTATTTGACAGAGATCACAAGTAGGCAAAGAGAGAGGAGAAAGCAGGCTCCCTGCTGAGCAGAGAGCCCGATGTGGGGCTCGATCCCAGGGCCCTGGGATCATGACTTGAGCCGAAAGCAGAGGCTTTAACCCACTGAGCCACCCAGGCATCCTTAAAATTTTTTTTTCAATTATTCTTACGTTTGCTGTTTGGTTTATAAGCTCCCTCACATTCTTCATGGGTCCTTCAGAGATGGGGATCCTGATAATCTGGAAAAGCCAGAGTGTAAGTGGTAAGCAGCAAGAAATATGAGTATGTACAGATGGAAGGCACAAAGCTATCTTTATTATTATTTACTTATTTGTGTTTCCTGATTCCTTGTACTCCATCATGCTCTCTGACTGACACAGTGTTGATAAAATTATTTGATTCATGCAGTTTCCTCTTTTTAGGTAAGGGCCTATGTAGTTTAAAGTGTTGACAGTTCTGTTTTTATAGCCAATAGAGAATTTTGCAACTTGATTACATAAGGCAGAAATCAAAGCATTTTCATATCTAATCTAAAAGAATATTTTCCATGTGCTCTTTACCCCAGAAACAGAATTTTCTCTGGGAAGTTCAGTGTAATCTGTCATTTCTTGATTCTTTAAGAATGGAATTCTTTAGGTAAGTAATAATGAGTGAATCCTTATGGATACCTTCTTATATGCTCTCATTTTCTTTCAAGCACTTTTCCTCCATTAATTCATTGGCTCTTCATGTCAAACCTGTGAAGTAAATGCTATTAATGTGCCCATTGGATGGATGAGAAAACAAACAGAAATATTAAGCAACTTGCCTAACTCACACTGCTTAATAGCAAAGCAGCTTTTGAACCAAGGCATCCATGCTTTTAACCACAGCAATAGGCTAATGGAACTACCAGAAGTCTTAGAGAAGTGTAGGTGGCCTAAAAGATACAAATATTTGCAGCAAGAACAAGACTGACGCATTTGTAAAAGGATGACGGACATCAAATTTATTCCCTTGAGTTACAAGCTCAAACATAAAGACAGAAATCAGAGTATGCATACGTTTCAGTTAATGAAATGAGAGAGCTAAGCTCAGAGACATTCAAGGCCTGCTTCAGGTCACACAGCTGCTTAGCAAGAGACTTAAGACTAGAGTCCTGTGACCTAGTGCTTGGCCTTGGCTTATTGGAAACGTGAATTAAGAGCCTTCGTGCAAGAGACATGTTGACTGCCTCCACTCTAAATCTTGAGCTCTTTCTGCAACTCTAACACATTCCTGCTTTGCATATAAAAGATCACCTGACCGAGTCAACTAAGTGTTTCTTCTGACAAAATTGTGTAGATGTGAGTTTCTTTATACATAAAGGTTGTGTATTTCCCTTACAAAGAAATACATATCTGGTGGTAAAGAGTTAAACAAAAAAGCTTGAGTTAAAAAAAAAAAAATTCAACCATCCATATAGGGCCTTCTCATTGCTATAATGATATCAGTTGCAACAAGTCCAAGGCCCGACCTCATTACAAGGGTTTAATTGCATTGTTACACAGTCTCACTTCTCCTCTCTGGCCTCTTTCTCTTTATGACAGCTTTAGAAAGGAATTTCAGCTCAAGGTCAAAGGAAATTAATTACTGCTTTCTTAATCTGTGCTCATCTACATTTAGAAAACTTTGGGCTTTCTACCAACATATTCTTGTCTCCTATTTGTATAGACCCAAACTTATAAAAGTAACACCTCAGACCTTTGTAAAAAAAAAAAATGTGCATGGAAGCACTTGAATAGCATGTATTCAGTAAGTGTGGATCATAGCCCAAGAAAGCACCAGGTGTAGAAGAGAAATTCCAGCCATTTAGCAAAAGATAGCAATGCTTTAAAAGTTGAGAATTATTTTGCATGGAAAATTGCATCCAATAATTAGACTGAAGGCTATTAAATTGGAGTGTTAATAATGTTAATCTAGTAATGCCAGTAAAAAAGAAGGTTCTAAGATAAAGGGACGATGAGTGGGCATATCAACTGGCTATAGAATGACATAGATACAGATTTAAATATGGCTTTCTGTGGAGCATTTCTATCTGTAGTTCAGCTTTAGGAGGAACTAATTATTTTCATTATTGCATTAACATTCTTAAACATCCCTTCCTTTCCTTTCTTTTGTCTTCATGGGCAAGAAGATACCAAGTCAATGGATGTAAGTCCATGGATATAAAGATGAAAGTGTTGGAAACCTGGGTTCTATAGGTTATCAGTAAATACAAATGTTAAGTCAGAGATGAATGACTCCAAAGACCCCTACCTGGGTGTGTTTCTTGCCTATCAAGGATACTTTTGAAGGCCTAGTAAAGGCAGGAGGTTCTCCTGGGCCTGGGGACATCTGTATTCTAGTGGAAACTCTGAGGCTAGTTGGCCAGAGGGTTGGGTAGGTCACTTAACTACTTAAAGGATCTTCACTTACCTTCTTTTACATAAGATAATAGATCTGGTTGATCTCTAGAGGACTTTCCAGGTTTATGCTCTTCCATATTCATTATGTTTCACATATAATGACAACACCAAACAGAAGAAGGGGTATACATATAGTACAGGGTCTGATCTTGACCTCTGGGGTCAGTCAGCTTGGTTCTCATTTCTGATCCATCACTTACAGGTTGAATAACTTTGGGCAAGTTTCTTAATATCCCTTTGGCTTCCCATCTCCCTCATTTTGTCCTCGTAAAACACATAGCCAAGTTGTTGCATAAATTATATGCTCATAAACTCCCATCATTTATTGAGTGCCTGTCTAGTTAGGATTTACTGGTCTCCAGCTAGATAAACCCATTTTAGGCAACTTAGAGAAAAATAAAATATATTGATGGGGCAAGAGGGTAAGTTTTGGAGTCAATGGGTAGCTGAACAACCAGACCTCCCAAGGAGTATCCCCTAATTTTAATGTGCATAAGAATAAACTGAGGGCTTGTTAAGATGCATATTCTCATTCAGAAAGTCAAGGATAGAGCCTGCATTTCTATCAAGCCTCAGGCGAGGAAATCCTGCTTATTCCTAGAGCACACTTTGACTTAAGGTCCAGAAAAACAGTCCCAGGCATCTGAAAAGGAAGAACAAGTGGACAGGACCTTCCTTCTCCAGACAAGGATATTGCTGTTTGGTCGGAACTTCCTTTAATATCTTCAATATTAACATTTCCAGGGGGATCTGCAGACCTTGGCTTGGGTTGCAGTGATCCCACACCCTTAGCTAGAGGAAGAAAAGTGATTTGATTGACAGTTCCTCTAAAGTGGCCAGCAACAAGGAAGGGAACATTCCCTAAGGTCACAGTTCTCAAAATGTGGTTCCCCAGGCCAGCAACATTAAAGTCAGTTGGAACTTGCTAGAAATGCAAATGATAAGCCCCCCACCATTGATCCACCAAATCAGAAATTTTGAGGGTGATGTCTAGTGACCTGTATTTTAATAAGTTTCCCAGAGTATTCCAATGCATCCCAAAGTTTGGGAACTATTTCACCAAAGAAAAACCTAAGTACTCTTCCCAGAAAAGGGGAGAATGGATCTTGGAAGGTACTACGGACTTCATTTTGGAAGAGCAGCCCAAGTAAACTAACACAGAATGACAAACAAAATAAATGTTACCTGTGGATATTTGCTGTGTGCCAAGCTATGAGCTAAAGATTTTGGTCAGTTGGTCAGCATAAACATATAAAGTTTCATACAGATGGTCTTGTATGTCCACTGGCTTTTCAAAAATAAATATAATTGTTGTTTCCTTATTTATTTGTTACCAAACATTTGTTAAGTGCTTCAAGACCTAGGCCTGTTGCTTCAAAGTTAAATAAGTTAAAATAAACCCTTGCCATATACTGGCTTAAGATCTGTAGGGGAGCTAGATGAATGATTAACACCCACAGTCTAGTACAAAAGTATCATGAAAAGGATATGGCCATGTAGTTTTCATCAGTGCAAAGGTGTGAATGTGGTCAGCTAATTCCACCTTCATGGATGAAACTGTAGGGTTGTTACCAAAATTGATGGAGAGGGAGGTTGCAGGTGGAGGAAGCAGCCCACGGGTAGGCCTAGAGCTATATGAGAGATTGGTGTGTGTTCAGGTGCTATGAGCACATCAACCTGCAAGACTCCAGAGAGACATTTCCTTTCGAAAAATATCTAGAGTTCAAATAGCAGAAGCCAAAATAAGAGTTTTCTGTGATCCTCTGTACGTTACTCTAAAGCTTGAGGTAAGGGGAGTGAATTGGATTTGATGAAAGCCAAGTTGCTCTCTGGATGGTTAGAGAAACATGTCACACTTTAAGGAAGCATCCAGCTTTGGAAGACTTATCTGTCTTCCCTCTCCCTCAGTTCTACAAGCTTCCTCTTATTCTCTCAATACACTTTTATTCCCCTTGGATGTCCAAAAATATTCTGTAGTTGGCTGCCAAACAACCCTAATTAATATGATTGGAATGGATAATATACAGGTGTGCTAAAATTCAGATTAGAAAGTGTTTATTACTCTGAGCACATAGCTTTGTTGGGTATGTTCAGTATGTCAGAGGTTGTGGCACATAAACACTTCATAATGTTGGATGGGATGTTGAGTATGATTTATCATGTTGTCTCAGAATGGTGGTAAAGGGCCAAATTTGAGAGAAAGAAGATGGCCATTGTCCCCCATTCTAAGCCGTCAGGCCCAGCAGCTGTCCGTTGTAGGCATACTGAGAAACACTCTACTAAGGAGCATGGGCATGCCTGGGTGGCTCAGTCAGTTAAGCATCTGCCTTCTACTCAGGTCATGATCTCCGGGCTCTGGGATCAAGCCCCACATCAGTCTCCTGCTCAACAGGGAGTCTGCTTCTCTCTCTCTCCCTCTTCCCCTCCCCACCACTTATCTCTCTGTCTCAAATAAATAAATAAGATTTTATAAAAACAAAGAACCAGCATGATCATCCACTGATGAGTAAAATTTAGGATAATTGAAAGAATGGGAAGGTGGGAGGTGCTGGTAGTTTACTGTTCAACTGGACACCCAACTAGCCAGATGACTCAGTGATCTGCCCTTGGCTTCCAGAATGAAGAAAGGAAGCTTGAAGGATGATGGCAGTGTCCAGAGTTAGGGTACAGGTGAAAGAGACTGCACACCCCACTTTGACAAAGCAGAAAAGGGTGAATTTGATTAGATACACATGGTAGAAGGAGTTAAGAGACCCATTTACACAAAAAAGTGGAAAACAATGAGGCAGAGTCAAAACCACAACAGAAGTGAAGAGAAGTTTTAAGAATGTTCATGGAAGGAAAAATTAGGTATTATTATAGTATATCAGAGCAAGCTTCATGGAAGAGGTGGGATTTGAGCTGAGCATACAGGATAGTTCAAAGTCACAAACTTGGAGCATGGTGTAGATGACATTCAGGCAGAGAACAAGGCAAGGTCCAGAGGTGGAAGTGGGTGTTTGTTTGTTGACCAAGCAGAGAGTTTGGAAACTGCAAGAGTGAAATATAAAACAATCTTATGTCAGATGGTGGAAAGTCTTGGATGTCGTTCTAGGGCACGTGGATTATAGTGATAGTGGGATGTCTTTGGAGTTTCGAACTTGGACATCGTTATGATCTAAATGAGTCCCTCTCAAGATTCTCATTCCATGGCATAGATAAATAATGAAAATTTGTGATGGAACACTAGAATAAAGTATGAGGTAGCTTTGTTAGAGGCAGACACTCTGGGAACTTCTGGCTCTTGAACTTCAAAACCCAAGATTTATAGGGATGAATATCTTGGTATACTGAAGCAAATCTCTCACTCACTGGTGCCTTCTAGGTGCCAGGAACAGTTTATTGTTGGGATACCAAAGTGAACAAAATAGAAAATTCTCTGCTGTTACACCCAAATAGGGGAAGCAGACAATAAACAAAAGAACAAATTAATATGACAATACCAGACAGTGATTGAAGCTATGGGGTAAGGGGAGAAAAGAAAAGAAAAAGAAAAAAAGCCGGGGTAAGAAAAGAGAATGGTGGAGGGCAGCCAGCATTTCTTTCTGGGAATGTGACACTCCCATGGTAGCCCGAATGAAATGATGAAATAAGCCAAAAATCTAGAGGAAGAGTATTCTAGGAAGAGAGAATCAGGGTTTGAATGGTTGGAGGAAACTCAAGAAGAACCACAAAACCACCCATGAGAGAGTGAAGTAGAAAATGCTAAGGGATGAAATTGGAGTTATCATCAAGTCAGAACATGTAGAGCGTGGCAGTTCATGGTAAGGAGTTTATTTTAAATATAAGGAAAACACAGTAAAGAGATTTGAGCGGTGGAGTGATGTGGGTCAAGTTATGTTTTCAAAGATTATTTGTGCTGCTGTGTGAAGAATAGATTGTAACAGGCAAGGGAGGTCTGGGTTTGCACAAGGCTGTTAGCAGTGGAGGGAGAGAGAAGTGACTGAAGGATTTAGGGCATCTTTTAGAAGTCAAGCTGAATGGAACCGAGAGGAACTGGGATTGGAATGTGAAAAGAAGGGAGACATCCAAATGATGTTTTACATTTTTGGCCTGAAAACTATGTTAATACTGAGATGTCGAAGTTTGAGGGAAAGGTGGATTTGGGGCAAGGGTTTGAGATACTCTTCAGAGATCCAAATGAAATGTCAGGCCAGCAGTTGGATATACAGATCTAAGAGAGAGAATAGGACAGGGATGGGGACATACATTTAGAATTTTTCTTCATCTAGTCTGTAAATCAGAGCACAGAATGAAAGAATGTAGTAGAACATAAAGAAAAGGATGAAGAGGGACTAATACATATTTCTGCTAATTATTAAGCTTTCTGCTGGTATATATGCTTTTGTCTACAGCATATCGTGACATAAACACAACTAGCCCCCATTCAGTGCTGAAGAAATGGAGACTCAAAGTTTTAAGTAGCTACTTTAGGGACCTCAAACTCATGCACAAAGTAAATGGAATAATTGGGACTCAGCCCCAGATCTTCTTGAGTTCTAAGTTAGATAATGAGTTAGGCCACAGGTAGTACAGCTTTGGATCAACAGTGATGGGGAGCAGGTGGGGCAAGTCATATTGTGGAGGCTATCAAAGACAACAGAAGTTTGAAGCTTGAGTGACAAAATGGTAGAAACCCTTCAGAATTGGAGAATTGAATGCTTTGCCTGAGGTCAGTGAGAGGAGCTTCACATTTTGCTTTAAACCACTTTGCCAAGACATAAACTGATGTATGGGAATAGATGATGTCATGGGAAGGGAGTTAATATTGTGTTTGAAATGTGTGACGATGCATCATGCACGTGATTCAGGATTTGCTATTCACTGACGTTTGACCTCCCTGATGCTCAGTTTCTATAGGAGCCCTGACCTTGCCTATTCTGAAGGAAGAGGCTGAATTCTTACAGTAAAGAAAATCTTTGATGGCTCTGGAACAATATCCCAAGATCTGTAAGGAGATCTAAAATTTTGAAGAAAGTTCCATCTAGCTTGGCTTCGGAAAACATTTTGAGTGTTTCCAAGTAGTCCCGGTAAAACTCACTTAAAATTATCTCCTTTGCTATTGTACGCTTTCTGTGTTAGTATAAGGTTGCTCAGTGCACTACTACACTGTGACTCACTATATTCCATTCATCTGCTGAATTCCTGCAGCCCACATTTGGTTTAGTCCCCTGGTGGCACCTAAATTTAATGGTGTTCCATCCCACAAATGGTGTCTCCCAGCTGATATTGCAAGCTGACATTTTTGTATTACTTGCTGGGTTATTTAATGCTAGGATGTCCAATATGGTAGCCCCATGTGGCTACATGTGGCTATTTAAATTTAAATTAATTAAAGTTAAATAAAATTTTAAATTCTGTCCCTTGGTCACACTACTCCCATTTCAGGGATGCAATTGCAACATTAGGCTAGTGCCTACTGTTTTGTGTAGAGCAGACAGAGAATATTTCCATTACCACAAAAAGTTTTAATGGATAGTGCTGTTTTAAAGCACCAGTGTTTGGCTTATCTTCCTCACAGGTCCTCTGTTCTATAACTCTACAAGCTCTATAAGAATGTAGTTCTTTGTGGCGGTTGATCCAAAGACCCACTCCCAATCCCCTGGATATACACATGTGCCCCAGTGACCAAAGTTCAGTTACTAATATTATTCAGAACAAACAGAATGGGAAAGTAACAGCCAATGGTGGGAGACACAGTAGGTGAAGACCCAGTAAGGGTAAAGAGGCTTGCTTAGTGAAGTGTTGCAGCTAAATGAGTATGCAGAGGCAGAGTGATAGCACAGATGAGAAGGTAGGTAACAGCTGTGAGATAATCACTACATTGACATAAGCAGCAGAATCTTTGATTTGACTCCTAAATGAATACCTTGAGGGAGGTGGAGAAAATGCGAAATTGGCACAGACGAGTGCCAAGGAATCATGTTGATCTTTAGAATTTAGGAGTGGCTGATATGGGTCAATGAGCTTTAAGGCTGGTTTGCTTGGAATAGAGTCTCAAGCCCTGTAGCATCACTGCATGCCTTTCTACTCAATACCAGCCCCTCTGAAACTGGATCCTTCAATCCTTCTCCCACTCAGAGCACAATCATTTGCATAATGATGTTAGGCTAATGCAGTGGTTGAAAGTCTCAGCCCAACTTCAGTTCTTACCAATTTAAAGTCAATTACAAATCACTCTCAACCACCAGTCTGAACTTAATACCTTAAGATTTTCATCCATGGAAGAACCAAAATATGAAACAAGATTGCTTGATTTAGAAATTCAGTCTTAGGGTGATAAATGTTGGATTCTTAATTTGTTTTCTTTTTCTATTTTTGGCAGAAGAATCCAGTGTCTACAATGAAATTAGTAGATTTTGAACTACTTTTTTTTTTAAATTTAAGGTTTTAAAAAATATATGTAAGTTAAATTTTGGATAAAACTTATGTTGGGGGGACCCCTGAGTGGCTCAGTGGGTTAAGCTTCTGCCTTCGGCTCAGGTCATGATCTCCAGGTCCTGGGATCGAGGCCCGCATCAGCATCAAGCTCTCTCCTCAGCAGGGAGCCTGCTTCCTCTTCTCTGTCTGCCTGCCTCTCTGCCTACTTGTGATTTCTCTCTGTCAAATAAATAAATAATATCTTAAAAAACAAAACAAAACAAAAACAAAGAAAACTTTTGTTAGGGTAACTCTTCAGCTGAACTTGTCATGTTACTCATGATTGCAGAATCATTGTATCTTAGCCTTCATTACTTATTATTGTCATTACTTATTGTCACTTATTCTGTACTAGAAACAGAACCTGAAACCCTGAGAAATCACTTCCTGGTATTCACAGCCCCAGTCAGAGGCAGAGCTCAAATTCTGTGAAGATAGCTCATTGATTCTCAGATAGAATATTTCCCCTTATTTTGTAAAAACTTACAATCAGGATAAAGGGTAGACTGGCCTAAAGGTCACTCAGAGAAGTTCACATAAATTGTCATAAATGACCATAAATCTTGATGTGTTAGGATGAAATTATTAGAGCATCCAGTGTGAAGTATAATCATAGAGAAAGCTAGCATTTCCTGTGCCTGCCAGAAAGCAAAATCCACTCATCAAGAATATGTTAAACATATTCGAATGGAACGTCCAAGTGTTTCAGCTGTGGGTGCTTAGGTGGATATCTGTGCAACTATATTTTGTTTCCTAAAATAGTAATAAAAAACCTTGTATTGGTTACACTGAGCAATTTTATGTTGATAACACAGGAGCAGGAAATAAGAAAGGAAAAAGAAGAATAAGCAGTTAAAATTTAAAGAAGTATTAATCTCATGACCTTTTTTTAAAAAAATATATTATTTATTTATTTATTTATTTATTTGACACAGAGAGAGAGAGAGAACAAGTAGGCAGAGAGGCAGGCAGATAGAGAGAGGAGGAAGCAGGCTCCCTGCTGAGCAGAGAGCCCGAAGTGGGGCTCGATCCCAGAACCCTGAGATCATGACCTGAGCCAAAGGCAAAGGCTTAACCCACTGAGCCACCCAGGCACCCTTTCATGACCTTTTTATGGCATTTTCTCTAATATGACTTCTCATTCCCTTGCCTGAGCTCCCCTTCAGGCTGAGATCATTGCCAATAGCAAACTAGCTTCCTTGTCTGTTATGTTTCCTTCTCTTAAAGCTCTCATCATGTTGTATAATTATTTTCTCTTGTCTGGGGCCACCAGTTACCTGTGAGCTCCGCCATGACAGCTTTGGGTCTCCAGCCTATGTCATCAAGTAAGACACATAGACTCTCAATAATCATTTGATGAGTAAATAGATAACTCAACACCACTTATTATTCTTAGTAATAGAGAAAGGACTCTTTTTAAAGGTGGTTTTGATCATATGGGCAACAACAAATCCTCTGACCCCACAGGAATATTGACAATTTCTTACCAGTCGAGGGGAGTACTGATACTTGGAGTCAGTGCCTTGAGGCTCTCTCTGTTGCTGGGATATGCTCTGCTTGGAGCAAGTCTTTTGGCAAGACTTACTTAACAAGCACTTAGAGAGGATGCCATGATTAAGTGGTGATGTTACGTAACAAAAAATGTTCCTCTCTCCATCTCTCTCTCGCAACAGTTTTTTTTTTTGTTTTTTCTTTTTTTGTTTTGTTTTGTTGTTGTTGTTTTCATCTGAAAGGCCCTGCAAGTGACAAAATGAAAAACTATTCATCAAACTAGGGTCTGGCCAGGTTAGACACTTTGGTCAAGCAATATAATTCTATTTACCTTCAGTGTAATTTACTGCAAAAATTAATGCTATAGCATGTAAGGCCATTGTCACATGAAGGTAATTGTTAACCTAAAGAAAAAGCAGAACTTCATTTTGGCTAACATGACAAGATTAACACCTTTTCAGAAGTGAGGTTTACATGTAATTCACTTATGATTTAAAAAAAAAAGAATCTTGAATGAGCTTGGTTGTATTTTTCAGTCACTGGCCAAATTTTAATTAACTTAAAAAAGGAGTAAAAAAGAGGATAGATATTCACTTAGTTTAAAAGTCCTCTTGATTCATGGACTTGTGATCTACGGTCTTGAGGTCCAGCCCTGCATCACGCTTTATGGTCAGTGTAGACTCGGTTTGAGATTCTTATTCCCCTCCCTCTGCCCCTCCTGTTAATGCTCTCCCTCCCCCTCTCTCTAAAACAAAAAAGTAAATCTTAAAAAAAAGAAAGTCCTCTTGATTCTTGAGAACTGAATAGCATGAAATTGGTAGCTTTCCAAAGGAAGGTTAGGAGTTCCTCTACGAAGTGTCTCTTGTTTTGTTTCTGTACTATGTTAAAAAAAAAATAAATAAATAAAAAATACACACACACACACACACACACACACACATATGTGTGTGTGTGTGTGTATAATCATTAATCTTGGCACTCAGACCATTTCTTAATTCAGATAGGAAACATCTCAAGTGTTTTCCATTATGAGGTAGAAGCTACCTCATTCCATTTAAAAGGGACACTAGATCCCTTTCATCAGATTCCTCCTTCCTCATGAAATTTCTTGATTTTGTGGCTCTTTCTGCTTGTTACTTGAGTTTTGTTTTGTGTGTGTGTGTGTGTTTTAATAATTTATTTGACAGACAGAGACACAAGCTGGCAGAGAGGGAGGCAGAGAGAGAGAGGAGGAAGCAGGTTCTCCGCTGAGCAGAGAGCCCGATGCGGGGCTCGATCCCAGGACCCTGAGATCATGACCTGAGCTGAAGGCAGAGGCTTTAATCCATGGAGCCACCTAGGCATCCCACGTTACTTGAGTTTTTACCTCCATCATTCTCCCTCATCCCTTGTATCCTCAAGATATTTTGGAGACAAGCATGAGGAAGGAAGATGGGTTAATTCCAATCAAGGTAGAGTACCACAATCTCTAAGGACTCCTCAGGTCTTCTCCATACATTTCTAAATTCTGTTGGCATCAGGCAATAGGCCAAGATGAGAAGAAATATTCTCAAAGTCCTGTTCCTGCAAAGCTCCAGGCTAGCTCCATCAAACGCCCCGGTCTTATTTAAGTATTTCCTCCTCCTCCTCCTTCTTCTTTTTAAGACTTCTTTCTTTCTTTCTTTCTTTCTTCCTTTCTTTCTTTCTTTCAGAGAGTGAGAGAGAACACATGAGCAGGGGGAGGTGCAGAGGGAGAAAGAGAAGGAGGGAGAAGAACCGTCTTCCCACTGCTTGCAGCTTGATGTGGGGCTCAATCCCACCACCCTGAGATCATGACCTGAGCCAAAATCAAGAGTCAGTCACTTAACCGACTGAGACATCCAGGTAGCCCATGTTATTTTCTTTCCAGTGAATCTTGGGCTCACCAAATCTTTTTTTGCACGTGTAGGTACTTAACTATCACAAAATTTTGAAACACTGAAATATATGCATATTTATATATTCACAAATACATACATAATAAATAGCTATATGTGACTGTAGTGTGATGTGAACATAGTGTTAAGGGGCACGAAGTGCTACATACAACAGAATATATAATATATAATCCCACATATATAACACACAAAACAAGGCAAAACTAATCTGTGCTGTTAAAAATCAAGAGGGTATTTACTCTTGGGGAGGGCAGTAGCTGAAAGTGGGTAAAGTAAAGGGCGTTTTTGGGGTTTCAGTAAAACTTTAAAAAAATCTGGGTGGTGATTACATAAAGTGTGGTCAGTTTGTGAATATTCATTGATGCACTGCTCTGTATGTATATCATATTTTAATAAAAGTTAAAATAGGAAAGAAATAACCATATTGACATAGTAAAATGTTTGGAAAGTAGAACAACAAATGGCTGGTAACCATATAAAAAAGATTCAATCTCATTAGTAATCAGGAAAATACAAATTAAGAAAATCACAAAATGCTGATTTACCTAACAGAAAACAAAGTATTAAGGAAAAGATGAGTGGTATATTCTTAGTTGTAGAGTGGGGAAAGAATCACTTTTATTCAGAACTGGAGGGAAATTGAATTAACACTGCCCTTCTAGAGAACACAGTAATAATACCTGTCAACACTTCAAATGTCTATAGTTTCTGAATAAGAATTCTATTTCTAGATATCCAGCCTAAAGAAATATGCATGTATTTGCACAAGTTTGTGCATATCCAAAGTCTGCTTAATAGTGCTGTTTGTACAAACTAAGAAATGGAATCAAGTCCATTGTGTATGATGGCTTCTTAGATGGCTGCCTCCTGGGGTTCATGTAGGTATGGAATCTCCTCCCACTTTGCAGTGAGCAGGACCTGGTGATTTGCTTTTAACAAACAGAATATGGCAAAAGTAATGGATGGTACTTCCAGGATTAGGTTTCAGACTTTGCTTTTTTTGCTTTCAGGTTCTCTTTTGCTCTCCTTGCATGTTTCAAGAGAAGCCAGGTGCCAGGTGAGCTGCACTTTGGAGAGAACTTGAGGCAAGAGACTGGTGACCCTGGCCAACATCCAGCAAGGATCTGAGATTTCCTAACTGCAACATGAAGGAACTGGGATGTGGATCAGCCTGGAGATGACCACAGTTTTGGGCAACACTGTAACTGCTGCCCTTGTGGACCCTCAGCCACAGGGGCCAGCTAAGCCACCCTTGGATTTCTGATCACAGAATTTGAGATAAAAGTTGTTTGTTGTGTTGAGCTGTGAAATTTGGGGGCAATTTCTTATTCAATCATAGATAATTAATACATCAATCAGTAGACTAAGGCTTAAATAAATTACGACAATTCTATATTGTAGACCATTCATCAACATTTTAAAAGTATACAGTATCTGTATATGCATTGATATAGAAAGATTCTTAAGACATATTATTTAAGTAAAAATAATTAAGTTGCAAAACCATACGCACAATAGCCCATATAATTAAGAAAGCAAACCTTTATATATTTATAAGTAATAATTTATACATGCTTCTAAATCCAGAGAAATGTTTTGAAAGGAAAAAGGTGAAGTTGATTTGGAAAGGGGAATTTTTACATAATACTCTATTGCATATAATCACTTAAGGTTTTTAAGGCAAGTATGTATACACACATTAGTTGTATAAATAAGAATATAAATACTTACATAAATAGGGGTGCCTGACTGGTTCAGTTGGTAGAACATGCAACTCTTCATCTTGGGATTGTGAGTTCGAGCCCCAAATTGGGTGTACAGATTACTTACAAATAAAATCTTAAAAAAATACTTACGTAAATAAGTATTCCTATTATATACTTATATATGCATATGTAAATTCATTCAAAATATATTTGGAAATGTGATTTTGATTGTAAAATTTTTTTACAAAGCCTAAGAATAAACTGCCAGCCTACAATCCAATTATATCCTTTTCTATGTCCATTCCTTTCCCATTCTTATTTTCAATTTCCCTCCCTTCTCATGCACTATGACTATAGTAAAGATACAAGATATACTTGAACAACGTTGAGATCAACTCTGTGTGTGATTTTTTAAAAAACTATTTTTATTTATTTATTTGACAGAGAGAGATCACAAGTAGGCAGAGAGGCAGGTAACCATGGTGCGGCGGGGGGGGGGGGGGGGGGGGGGGGAGGGAGGAGGCTCCCTGCTGAGCAGAGAGCCCGATGCGATGCGGGGCTAGATCCCAGGACCCTGAGATCGTGACCTGAGCAAAGCAGAGGCTTTAACCCACTAAGCCACACAGGCGCCCCTGCATGTGATCTTATAACCTTTTTTACTTACTATATAATAAACATTTTTCATGTCACTAATATTGTCCAACAACATCCACGCTTAATATCTGCAAATTATTACAACATATGGTTGTACCTTAAGTTAATTACTTAATTAACCTGCTATTGTTATACATTTGGGTGGGTTTTCAATTTTTCTCCATTACAAATAATGCTGTGATTAATACCTTCCTAGGTTCACCTTTGTTCAGTCCATGTTTATTGCCTTAGCATTAATTTATATATTGGAAATTATTGGGTCAAAATATATGCAATCAACAACTTACGTTTTTTATGCATTTTACAAAAAGATCACAGTGACAGCAGCATTAGGACAGAAGCCTAAGGACTGAAATCAGGGGTACAATATCATGCTGCCCATCTTTAATGTCAGCCCCTTTTTTCATTGGTGTGGTTGCCATAGAAAATAATGGTGTTGATAGTGATGGTGATGATGATGATGATGGTGATGTTTATGGTGATGCTGCTTCTACTGTTGATATTTATTCAATAGGCTGGCATAGCACCTATCCAAAAGAAGGGGAAAAAATAAGACACAACCTAGACATTCTTTTTTCCCTAAAAACTTTGATTGGTCTTAATTAATTCAAATGGCATTTTAAAAAACCATATATATTAGCATACAAGTTTGTGTACAAGTTAATGTATGAGTTGGGATCTTCAATAACTTTGTCATGAACGCTACAAGAACACACCAAAGGGCTACGAATAAAGACATTATATTCCTCTTTATCTCAAAATCCTTTTTGAAAACAAATGACTATGATTCTTAAATTTTGAAAGTCATTTGTAAACGGAGTTCTTTTTAAATATTATTTATATTGATGTTAGGGAAAAAAGAATGTTTAGGTTGTGTCTTATATTTTCCCCTTCTTTTGGATGGGTGCATTTTGATTATCAGACATAAGCTTAGTAGACATTAATTTATGTTAAAACCAATACTTCAGCAAAAGATATTGCTCATTTTTTAGATGTTGTATACAAAAGAGATTCCTTTGTGGGATTCCAATACATATTCCAAAGAGGAATGATTTTGTTTAAAGTCTCCAGAGGAGCTAGTAAATACTAGACAGATAAAAATAAACAGCCAAATGGAGGTTTTACTGTTTAAAATAACATTCGAAAATCATTAGTAAAATCAATTTCCATATTCTAAGGATAAAAAATATAAGGCTTAGGGAAATTTGGTGTCTTACCCATAGTAACAAAACCAGTTTGTAACAGTGTCAGAACTATAATTTAAATCTTCCTCTCTCTCTCCAAATTAGGTTTCATCCATGAACATAACTGCCACCCGTCATTTCACAAACATTGTTCCTCCTCAGTAACATTATATGACCTTCTGGTAGTGGGGTAGGTATAAGAAATTCTCAGTGTCTGACTAGAACTCAAGACAAGACTCATAGTCTTTCAAAGGTTATTAAACTTGAACACTACCATGCTTGCAAACCAGTGGCTATATCAACATTTGCTTCCTTATAGGAGGCAATCAGGAAATCCTACCGTAGGGAAAGGTCTACCACCGAGGCATAGGTAGAGTGGGCTTCAGGCTCTGTGTCATATCCAGCGTACAGTGAAATAAGATATCCAGAGTATCATGGTGGCCTTTGACTTAGGAAGAAACTCTAATGCCTAATGAATTCTTTTAAAAAAGATTTTTATTTATTTGACAGACAGAGATCACAAGTAGGAAGAGAAGCAGCCAGAGAGAGAGGAGGAAGCAGGTTCCCTGCTGAGCAGAGAGCCTGATGTGGGGTTTGAACACGGGACCCTGGGATCATGACCTGAGCTGAAGGCAGAGGCTTTAACCCACTGAGCCACCCAGGTGCCCCCTAAAGGAATTTTTGTAGTTAAAGACTGTCTTCATAATTTTAAGAAGGCAATATGAAAGACTTTCAGGTTAGGGGTGCCAGGTGGCTCAGTGGGTTAAAGCCTCTGCCCTCAGCTCAGGTCATGATCCCAGGCTCCTAGGATGGAGCATATCATGCTCTTTACTCAGTGGGGAGCCTGCTTCCCCCCCGCCCCATCCTTTCTCTGCCTGCCTCTCTGCCTACTTGTGATCTCTGTGATCTCTATCAAATGAATAAATAAATCTTTAAACAACAACAAAAAAAGAAATACTTTCAGGTTAGAAAAGAAAATTTGAATGACTACGCTTGGATTTAAAATAATGGAAAGAGCTAACAAGTCAAAATCTCAGCATGACAAAACTGGAACTTGCCTTAGAAATACTTTTGCAAATGAAAGATGGAGACTATGTAAGAATGGACTTAGAAATAGAACCCATTTCTTTGTATTTTACTTGTAGCGCATTTCCTGCTCCCTACACAGGGCATAAGGATTTCTCTTCCTTTTTAATCCAGTTTTGAATAATTCTTCTTTACAGTATAGCCAGTTCCATCTGGAAATCTCTCTTGGCTGTAATAAAAAATGAACACAATCTCTGCTATTCATGAAGACAACTAAGCTTAAATTAGAGTTTCTTTTAAGACTCAAGTTTTGTTCTAATACATGATTTGAACTCATACACTGAAATGTGTGATTCTGGACTTCCACCCTGAATCACATTTGAAATTAGATGTTTTGTAACTGGAGCTAATGAAGGCTTACCTTTTGTTGGTAAGCAGAACCCTATCTACTTCAGTAAAGGGCTGAGTGACTGAGCCCAGTGTGGGCCAAGGTGCCTAGAGCTCATATTCTAAGACGCCATTCTTGGTATCCTCCAGAATCATTTGAAGTGGTCAAAGGGGGGTCTAAAGGGTTAACACATGAAGACCGGTATATATGATATTTGATGTATATGATGTGACATTGTAGGACTACTCTTATACATACAAACACACATACACACACCAAGTTTCTACAAACTAAGTAAAGAGAAGAGAATGAGAGTAGCCACATAGGAGTAGGTATATAAATCTCAGGCAAGATAAGGAATAGGGAAATTATGCAGAGTTACCAAAATCTATAGATTTTGTATCTTATATCTGATTCCTTATTTTACTCATTGCTTTCATTTCTAACATAATACACTAAGAAGTTAGGTAAGAATGGAAACATTTCCTACATCTAAGACCAATTTTAAAGTTTCTAGTAGAGCTGTCTGAATGGATCAAGAAGATGCTGGGAGCTCAGCAATAAAGAGAATTGGTGGGTTAGGGCCAGATTGTGGAGGACTCTGTAAGCCAGGAAATGGCATCGGGATGTAGTATTGAAGACCACAAGAATTCATGTGCAGACTTGTCGTGTAACTTTTAAATAAGAGAAATGCTTATTCAGAGAAGTTTGTTTGATAAGGACATCTTGACTCAATTGGAATACATGGTGACTATGTAAATAGGAATTTGAATAAGCCAGGAAATGGGCTGGGGTTGGGGATCAAAGTGATAGCAAGTGCCTAGTGTAACGGCAAGTCCAGAAGAAAACAAAACAAAACAAAACAAAACAAAAAAAGTGGAAAGAATCAAGAGGACTTTGTGGTAGATTGAACATAATGATAAGTGGGGGGGGGTATATATTTAAGGTCTGAGAGACCTGGGTTAGCTGTCGGCTCTACTATGTACTAGCTTTGTGTCTTTATACTGTCTGAGCCTTAGTTCCTTCCCCTGAAATATGAGAGTGATCATAATAATACCTACTGCTCGAGCTAGTTGATATAATCAGTTCAAATGTGTGCAAAAGTACCTAGTCTAGTGCTTGACACATAGCTGGAGCCCAAAGCATGATAGTTACTGATAAATCTCTGAGGAATTAAGACAGATAAATGATCACATCATGATTTCTCCTCTGGGAGACAGGTGGAGTGAACTGTAGACAGAACAAAGACAGGTTGAAAATAAAAAGCCTGCATGTTGAAAAAGGAAGAAAGACAGTAGGGAGAAGGAGGGAGGAAAGAAAGGATAATTGTTGGGGCTCAGTCAATTGAGTTCCCTACTTTTGGTTTCCTCTCAGGTCATGATCTCCATGTTGAGCATGGAGCCTGCTTGTCCCTTTGCCTTCCCCTCTATTCCTCCCCCTGCCAACTAAATAAATACAATCTTTAAAATAAATTTTTTTTAAAATTAAAATTCAATTAGTCAACATATAGTACATTGTTAATTTCAGATGTACAGTTCAATAATTCAGCAGTTGCGTGTAACTAACACCCAGTGCTCATCCCATCATGTGCTCTCCTTAATACCCATCACCCAGTTATTCCATCCCCCACCTCCAGCAACCCTCAGTTTGTTTCCTATAGTTAAGTGTCTCTCATGTTATGTCCCCCTCCCTGATTTCTTCCTAGTTTTTCCTCCCTTCCCCTATGATTTTCTGCGCTATTTCTCATATTCCACATATGAGTGAAACCATACGTCTGATAGACTTATTTCACTCAGCGTAATACCCTTCAGTTCCAACCATGTTGATATAAATAGTAAGATTCTATCATTTTTAATGGCTGAGGTATAGACCATTGTATACACATACCACCTCTTCTTTGTCCATTCATCTGTTGATGGACTTTTGGGCTCTTTCCGTAGTTTGGCTATTGTGGACATTGCTGGTATAAACATTGGGGTTCAGGTGCCCCTTTGGATCATGTTTGTAAATGTAGGTAAATACCTAGTAGTGCAACTCCTGCATCCTAGGGTAGCTCTATTTTTAACTTCTTGAGGAACCTCCATACGGTTTTCTAGAGTGGCTGTACTGGTTTGCATTCCCACCAACGGTGTAAGAGGGGTTCCCTTTCTCCACATCCTCACCAACATTTGTTGTTTCCTGATCTAATTTTAGCCATTCTGAATGGTGTGAGGTGGTATCTCACTGTGGTTTTGATTTGCATTTCCCTAATACCAACTGATACTGGGCATTTTTTCATGTGCCTGTTGGTCATTTCTATGTCTTCCTTGGAGAAATGTCTGTTCATGTCTTCTGCACATTTCTTGACTGAATTATTTGGTTTTTGGGTGTTGGTTTGATAAATTCTGTGTAGGTCTTGGATAATAGCCCTTTAACTGATATGTCATTTGGAAATATCTTCTCCCATTTCATAGATTTTCTTTTAGCTTTGTTGACGGTTCCTTTTGCTGTGCAAAAGCTTTTTATCTTGATGAAATCCCAATAGTTCACTTTAGCTTTTGTTTCACTTGTTTTTGGACACATGTCTAGCAAGAAGTTGCTTGCAGCTAAGGTCATAGAGGTTGCTGCCTTTCTAGGATTTTGATAGATTCCTGTCTCACAGTTAGGTCTTTCATTTATTTCGAGTTTACCTTTGCACATGGTATAAGAAAATGGTCCAGTTTCATTCTTCTACATGTGGCTGTCCAAATTTCCCAACACTATTTGTTGAAAAAACAGTCTTTTTTCCATGACTATTCTTTCCTGTTTTGTTGAAGAAAATAAAAATGTTACTATGTTCGTGAAAGAAAATGTTAATAGAAAACTAACAAATAAAAAAAGATAATTGGCTATTTTAGAATGGGAGATCTTTTTTTGAGGATTGATTCAGACTGGGACCATTGGGATCCAGAGGCTCTTGAGGTTGGAGTGTTGCTGGAAGCTGACATGGGGACAGTTGCGGGACATGGTCTGAAGATTCCCATCAAGGACATCAGAACATATCACACGGAGAGTGAGGTGACAATCCAGACAAGCCATTATAGGATAGGAACTCAGATGAAGTCCAGGAAGGAGTAAATATAGAAAATTGGAAATACTGGAGTAAAGTGTAGAGAAAAAAACCCCACAATTAATTTAAAGATTTATGAGTGTTTTACAGAAGGGGAAGTGTTGATGCTATTGAATTTCTGGATGCCCTGAGGAAGACTACAGGAAGATTAACTAAGAGTTAATATCTATACATAAAGTAAGACATCAAAGTATCAAGAATAATTCACAAAGAAAGAATAAGAAGATAGGCCTTTACCACTGAATTGATTCTGCTATTAATTATTTAAAAATACGGCAAGTCCAGATAACTATAAGTTAATTGAGAGGAGAAAAAGAACAGAAAGAGGGGAACCTGGGTGGCTCAGTCATTAAGTGTCTGCCTTCAGCTCAGGTCATGGTCCCAGCATCTTGGGATCGGGTCCCACATCGGGCTGCTTGCTCCATGGGAAGCCTGCTTCTCCCTCTTTCACTTCCCTTGCTTGTGTTCCCTCTCTTGCTGTGCCTGTTTCCCTGACAAATAAATAAATAAAATCTAAAAAAAAAAAAAAAAGAACAGAAAGAAGTATCTTGTGAGTGAGTTCCGCAGTTAAATGCAAATGAATTATTATTTTTTCATATTTTAAAATAATTGAAATCAGAATATATCTTATGATTTGAAAGTTAATTGGCAGCATATTTCCTTCCTTGGTGGCAGATAACATAATGGGTCTCCTTATGATCAGTGGTTTCTTGGATTCACTTAAGGAGGTTATTTTTTTTTTTTGTTTTTTTTTTTTTTTTTTTTGCTTTTACGTATGAAAGGAAGGAGGCCATGGCCAGTTATAAAGTGTGTATTTAGGAAAGAAAAGGGAATATATTGAGTATATTGAATTTTTTACTCAATGATTGGAGAACACACATTCTTTTAAAATTATACAGCGCACATTTATAAAAGTATCCATGTCTTGGACAATATGAGAATGTCAGTAAGTAGTATATGATTAATATCACAAAGAATGTGATCCCACCAATGTTAAAATTAGAGATAAATAAGAAAAAAAATAGTCAAAGATCCCCATGTTTGGATGTGAAAATACTCCTTTGATAATTCATGGGGACTAAGAAGAAAGCATAGAGAAAATTAAAATGTATTTAGATCAAATTACATGGGTGTCAGATACGGTAGTACTTAGAGGAAAATATATAGCCCTAAGTGTTACATCGTAAGAGAATAAATGCTGAAAATGATTTGGCTAAGCATTCAGCTTAACAATCTGGACAAAGAACAAGAGAGTAAGAAAATAGAAGAAAGGAAAGAGAAAATCAGAAATTAATAAAATAGCAAGCCAAAAAAACAGAATTAAAAAAATAAATAAGCTTTGGAAAATATTGACTGAGGAAAAAAGGTGAAATGTAGTAAAATAGGCAGAAATAATATACATGTGGAAAAAAACCCCCATTGGAATAGGATCTAGAACTGAGAAACAGGCTCAAACGTATGTAAAAACATTACATAGAATAAGTTGATAGGGCCACATGGGTGGCTCAGTGGGTTAAAGCCGCTGCCTTCAGCTCAGATCATGATCTCAGGGTCCTGGGATCCAGCCCCTCGTTGGGCTCTCCACTCAGAGGGGAGCCTGTTTCTCCCTCTCTCTCTGCCTGCTTCTCTGCCTACTTGTGGTCTCTGTCTGTCAAATAAATAAATAAATAAATCTTTAAAAAAAAAAATGAAGTTGATATTATAGATTAGTGGAAGAAGGATAATTCAAAAACTGGTACTGCACCAATTTTTTTAATAAAAAAATTAAATAGGTTCCTCATGTACATAAAGGTCAGTTGGGGATAGGTTAAGGATCTAAATCTGAAAAACAGAACAAAGTATTTGGAAGACAATACAGGTAAATGTCTTAAGATATTCAGACAGAGAAGAATTTCTTCAATGACAAGATAAAAAGGGAAAGGAAAATGTTGATTAATTTGGCCATATTAAAATAAAAAAAACTGAGATGAAAGATTAGCTAAAAATATTAAAAATATGTTACATACTAGAAGATATTTGCAACTTAAATGATCAAATATAGGCTTAATACATTGAATAACCAAAAAGTCCCACAAATGAATAAAGGATCAATTAATTAATAGAAAAACTAACTAAAGGTGTCTAAGAAAACATAATTGGCTGAGAAACATATGACAAGATGCTTAACTTTACATATTGGTCAAGGAAATGCAAATTAAAATCACAGGAAGACAACTAGTTTGCAACTAGCAGATGCTCAAAACTTAGAAAGTGAATATAAAGTTTTGATGAGGGTGTCTAGCAAAAAGAAGAATTTTTTTGAAGAATGATTTGGCAATACTTGGTAAAATCAAAGACACATAAAGTCAAAGACTTTATTTCCCCCTTTATTTCCCACTTCCAGCTCTTGGTTTAGAACAATAGTTCTCCGGGGTGCCTGGGTGGCTCAGTGGATTAAGCAGCTGCCTTTGGCTCAGGTCATGATCTCAGGGTTCTGAGATCGAGCTCCACATCGGGCTCTCTGCTTGGTAGGGAGCCTGCTTCCTCCTCACTCTCTGCCTACTTGTGATCTCTCTTTCTCTGTCAAATAAATAATTAAAATCTTTAAAAGAAAAAAAAAAGAACAATAGTTCTCAAACTTGAGCTTACATCATGATCACCTAGAGGGCTTGTTAAATTTGCTCCTGTGACCTTAGAATTTGCATGGGCAGTAAGTTCCCAGATAATGCCAATGATGCTGGTCTCAGGACCACACTGAGAAATACTGTTCTAGAGATCTGATCCTGCATGTGTCCAGGGAGACATAGAATATTCATTGCATTGACTGTAACAGTAAGCAATTGGCAGCAACTTAAATGTCCACCTTGGGAGAGTGGACAAACAAGAACAGTATGGGGCACACTTATAGCACAGTTACAGATGATGAGCTTGATTTAAACAAAATGTAGATTGAAAGAGAAAAAAGTGCATGCAACATGGCACAATTTTAATAAAGTTTGAATGTGTGCAAAATCATCCTGCATATTGTTTGTAAATATATGCATATATTTAAAGTACAAGTAAAAATGGAAATGGTAGGAAAAATACACTGGTAGGAGAAAAATACAAATTTATGCAGTAATAAGAGGCCAACCTCAGGACAGTGATTATCACTGAGCAGGGAAGAGATAGCAATGAATACAGGAGAAGCACACGAGGTACCTCAGCTATTTATTTTTGTTGAAGAAAAGATGGAAAATAGAAATGCAAAGGAAAAATGAGACCAGGTCATTTGTCATATTATTTTCTAATTTTTTTGGTTCCACTTGAAATATTTCATAATAACAGTGGTTAAAATGACAATAGGGTTACTAACCCAGAAACCTGTCAGCTCACAGGCAGAATATTCAGGTTGGAAAGATTTTAAATTTGACTAGATATGGAGTTTCTTTAAGTCCTAAAATGTCAACAGAGGGAAAAAAAATAACAAAACTAGGTATTTTAAAGAAATCCTGGTCAGCTAGTAAGTTCGGAGTACACTAGCAATTAATATTCTCTGTACATTATACTCTATTTTCATACAAAATATTTCAACTCATTTAATCCTGTCAGCAATTTAGAAATAAGCAAAAAGGAAGTTATTCTTCCCATTTTCCAAATGGAAACACTGAGGTTCGGGGTGATTAAGGCATCAATTAGCTAAATAAATTCCTGAGCCCAAGCATCACCTGGGTTTTCTACCATTGGTCTCTATCTTTGCATGAAGACATTCAGGGGATGTAGGGGACTCATCGGTAAATATCCTAGTCAATCTTATTCTAACTGAGTTGGAAATATAATTTTTTCCTTCAAATTTATTTTGTATCTAATAAAAAACTCAAAGGACTTCTTGTTCATTAAAATGTTTTCAGCCAGTGAGTTCTGTGGACATCATGGTTTTAGTTTTTCTATAAGTTCCTGGAGGCAGTGATGTAGCAGATGAGTAAAGCCTGAATTTTGAATTTTGTGTGGTCCATTTTCAAGTCCTCATCATCAACTCCCTAGCTGTGTGGGCAATTTTTATCAGCACGGAGCAGCCTCAGTTTCCTTATCTGTAAAGTGGGGCCACCTCACTGGTGGGGATTGCAAATTCTAATGTGTTTGCAGGGTGTAGCTCAGTGCCTGGCATGTAATGACAGCTCAAAAAGTGAGTGGTATTTGTTTAATAATTATTACTCTTATTTTTTGATACACTGATGACTTATTAAACTTACTCCTTCTTACTTCCTCCCCTGTGGTCCTATCAAATTCAGTATCTCCTGATAAGGAGGTAACATGAATGTCCACAATTGCCAAAATATGGAAGGAGCCCAGATGTTCATTGACAGATGAGTTGGTAAAGAAGATGTGTATGTTTATATAATGGAATATTACTCAGCCATCAAAAAGATTGAAATCTTGTCATTTATAATGACGTGAATGGAACTAGAGAGTATAGGCTAAGTGGAGTAAACCAGGCAGAGAAACACAAATACCATATAATTTCACTCATATGTGGAATTTGAGAAATAAAACGGATGAACATAGGGGAAAGGAAGGAAAATTAAAATAAGAGGAAACAGAGAGGGAGGCAAACCATAAGCAACTCCTAACTATAGGGAAGGAATTGAGGGTGGCCAGAGTGAGGGTGGATAGGGGGATGGGATAACTGGGTGATGGGCATCAAGGAAGTCATTTGATGTAATGAGCAGTGAGTGTTATCTGTACTAAATGATGAGTCACTAAATTCTACCTCTGAAACTAGTAATGCAGTATGTGTTAATTAAATTGAATTTAAATAAAAATGAAAAAAAAGAAAGGTAAGGATGGATGTCTATGTCTCATTAGTTGATTTCTGTCAATTCAGAATGGAGGAGGGGGTAGGGAGACAAGAGAGAGAGGAGAGGGGGAGAAAGAAAGAAATTTCTGTAATTTTTCAGTTCAGAAAAATATTTGAACAATTATGAAGGAGAAGTGGAAAAATATGGAAAGAGGCTGCTCATAAAATTTATTGGAAGATCTGACCTATGTTTAGTCTATTTCTTCAAAAGTAATAATGTAAAAAAAAAAAAAAAGCTAGCCTGTAATTTTGAGTAACCATGATTTGCGATTCTGGTGTAAGACACAAATTGCTTGTAAATTGCCACAAACAGTAAGAATTTCCTGTTTTGTTTTGTTTTCTTTTTCTAAAAGAATTTCTATTTTGTTAAGAAATTGTCTTATAGGGAAAGCAGTGTGTCTAGAAAGTGTCAGCGGGCATGGTAGACCTACAAATTTACTTAGCTGTTGACGTAAGCCTTTTCCCAGAAATAATAAATTTGGAAAGAGATGCTGTAATAAATAGTGGTTAGATTTAATTTGAGGCATCACTACCAGATAGTATTTAATAATGGCCTTTGAGGAGTGACACTGTGAACTGAAGTAACCTGTTCACCTAGGAAGTCTTTGAAAACAGGGGATGCAGGCAGATGTGCAGTGTAATGACTGATACCTATTCCAATCTCCTTTTAGTTTTAGGAGAGGATCTGAGCATTGATCCACTGCATACTCATTACTTAATGAATGAGCCCAGCCCCTTCTACCTGGAGAATGTAACTCAGGAGTTAAAGAACTAATTCAGGGCCTTTTTATATTTTTTTATTTTATTTTTATTTTATTTTTAAGTAACCTCCACATGCAGTATGGAGCCAAACTTGGAGCTTGAACTTATGACCCTGAGATCAAGATCTGAGCTGAGACCAAGAGTTGGATGCTTAGCCACCAGCTGAGCCACCCAGGGGCCCCTAATTCATTGGGGCCCCCAATGGAACTGGTGAGTCTCCCTGATGTTCCAATGATGAGGATGATAATAATAACAATAATAATAAATAATAAAAAAATAAGCTTTTATCAAATATTTTTATATGCCAAGTGTTTATTTAAGCACTTTATATAACTTAACTCATTACTCTTCACTATGATGAAGGTAATATTATTAAAGGAGTCAGAATATGACTTCGGACTGTTTGACTCTTTTACTCATCTACTATACTCATACTCATCAGTATCTCCCCAGTGTAGGATTTCTCCAACTATATCCAATAGAATACTTATTTTTTCCCAAGATGTCAACAGTTAAACCTGAAGTATAAAAGGGAAAAATAGGCCAGTCTTGTTCACAAATAAGCTCTTGGATATCACAATAGTCATAATTTTAAGGCTCTGAGAAGTCCTGTAATAAGAAAACCTGTTTAATTTTGTTTCTCGTAGAGTTTCCCAAAGAAAAACATGGCCAGAGTCAGTAATTACTCCTACATGTATTTCTTGTATTAGGCTGTGAGCTTTTTTTTTTTTTTTTTTTAAGTAGGCTCCATGCCCAGTGTGGAGACCATCATGTTGGGCTGAGACATCAGCCTAAGATCAAGACCTGAGCTGAGATCAAGAGTCAGATACTTAACCAACTGAGCCACCCAGATGTCCCTAGCCTGTGAGCTTCTTGAGGATGAAACTGTCTTTTTGCTTTGTTATTAGCTCTGTTCACTGTGACATGATGGCTGTGCATAGGTTTCTTATCAGGCTCTGTTCAGGAATGTGTCAAAGATACTGTTTCCTCTCAGAAGGGAAAACTGGGCATTGAGATAACTGACATACTGGACACTGGTGACTGGTTGACCAATTGTGCCCTGACCAAACCACAGACATGAAAGACAGGTAGACTTGTCTGACACCAAGATGTTGGTGATTAGTATAAAAGCTCTTCAGTAAAGACATACCAGATGTGTTTTGTGGAGATCTCCAGGGAAGTTTCCCAGGATTGAGTATTTTATTCCCTGAAGATGAATTCTTAAGATCAGTGAGTATACAGTTTGAAAGCTTCTTGGAAATAATTCTCTGAGTCAATAATTTTATTTTATGGATGAAAATGTTGGGGCCAAAGAGAGGAAGTAAAATGTGTAATGTCACCTGTGACTGGCACACCTGGATTAGAATGACCAATCTGATCTATTAGTAAAATAAATAAATAAATATCCATGTAACAGTGGCCATAAAATAAATATATGAGAGATGGATGCCTTTCTTTATGAAAGAGGGCAGAAGCCAGCACAGATGCCCTTGAGAAGTATGTGGGTTAAGAAGAAGCTTGGCTGAACCATTGATTGACCCATCTATAGAATGTCCATCTGGCAATCCAAAGGCCACTTGGTAATTTGCTAGCTTGTGATGCGGACCTGGATGCAATAGGAGTAACCAAGCTATGAGCCAGGACTAGAAAGCCTTGGAGATCCAGAACTTCAGAGGGCTATAAGACAGAATTTGCTGGAAGAAGTTGTTCCAAAAATAATCTTGTTACCAAAAAAAAAAAAAAAAAAATCTTGTTACATGGGAAGACAGGAAATATTCTCTGGAAGTGGCTTTGATTGGAGAAGACATGCCACTTGGAGATGTTTATTATCTCTTACTCAAACATTGTAAGTAAAACTACAAGAGCTTTTTGTAAATTAAAACTGTAGATTCCCAAACACGAAATAATCATTAACGATGTTGAACAATTTATATGTCCTAAGTGTTTTGTTTATATTAACTCACGGCACCCAAAGAGTGACTTCATGAGGGAGCTATGATTACTATCCCCATTTTACAGATGAGAAAATCGAGGTATAGACAAAGAACCAGCCCAAAGTCATACAGCTAGTAGTTGATGGGAGCCAGAATGAAAGAATTTGCTTGTTTTGTTTCTATCATTACTGCACATTTCCTACACTTCTTATCTTGTGAGCAACATTTTAGCAGTTTAGGGCTGGATTTGCCTAAGTAATTTAAGACTGTCATATTGCTCTGCATATAAGTTTGAGCTATAAAATGATGACAGTTGTGAAGGGTGCTGAGGAGACTTACAGCCATGGCGCACTACACCTATGGGGTAAGAAGGCAAACGTCAATCTTGGAGGAACTGGGAGAACCTCTACACGCCTCCTGGGACTTGTAAATCTTGGGTCTTGTGGAGTGGGATGTTGTTGTGAAGGAACCAGGAGGGGGGATATGTGAATTCATGGAAACTCATTCTTTCATCAAAGAAATGATGATGAAATGATGACACTTGAGGGGTCACCTACTACGTGCAACATGCATCAGGGCTCTGGTAACATGACTGGGATCAGCTCATCCCTTGGATGGTTTAATATCCAGTGTCCATGCACACAGAGAAGTGCAGGAGTAGTAACCCCTGAACAAACAATTCAGAGAAGGAGACTTCACATCCAACTTAGGGACTTGGGAGACTGATTATGGAAGAATGGATCTTTTGGCTGGAGTTGGAGGAGGAGGAACTTTGATTTGTAGATTTGGGGCAAAAGATAGTCCTTGTGTTCTAAGCAGAGTGAACCAAAGTCCAGAGGAGAAAAAAATGAGACCATGTTTGGAGAAAGGGGAGCAGCCCTGCCCAGAGGCAGGGTTTGGAGAATGTATGGAGAAGTAGGGAGGTCTCCTACGTGGCTGTCCCCGAATGTGTAGGAAACCACATTTAAGGTCATGTGTCACATTTCTTTGACGTTGGTGTCAAATGCCCATCACAGAGTACGTGCTCAACTAGTTTTGTGGACATAATGAATGGATCCCACATCGCAAGAAGGTGAAGTGATTCTGTGGCATCCCAGGACCGCCTACCGATCAGGTGGCCAGAGGTCAGATGGTGAGCAGAGCCAGAGAACACGGCAGCCCTCAATTCCTGAACCAAATTTCCGACACTAAAATCCTGGCCTTAACTAATGGGGAGTGTCTGAAAATGACCTTGGACACTGGTAGCACGCTCTCTTTGGCCCAGCCTCTATTTGCTGAAGTGAACTATCTTTTGGGGGGCTGTGTACCATTTTGTTTTGTTTTGTTTTTTGTTTGTTTGTTTAAAGCAATGAGAAGTACAAACCCCAGCATCTTGGATTTATCCACATGTCCATAAAAACCTAGCAACCAAAGGTATTATCTTTATTCGGAAGAAGTAGAGCACTTTTAAGGTTCAGAAATATATATATATATATATATATATATATATATATATATATATACTGGGTTTTGAAATGGTCATTTTTCCCCCCCTCAGCTATGCCATTATAGTGATCAGCCAAGCTCCGGCAAGGTAAATACTTTTGGAAAATAAGTGGAAATTTGCTGCAAATCAGTCCCTTTTGTGCATGGCCGCGGGAGCATGTTGAAATGTTTGGACACTAATACCCATTCATTTTCTTGGCTCCATAAATAAAAGCCGGCAGCTCTGTGGCGGCCGTGAAATGGTATTCTTCAGGGCCCAGCAGGGACCCCCATCCTTATTACCACCGCAGGGGGCAGGACAGGCCCAAAATAGCAAGACAACTAAATCAAGACATTTTCAATGTCTAACAAAATGACTGTGTTTTAGAAAGAACCAAAAGGTTGGAAAAAATTGGACAGCTTTTGTACTTAGTGTAATACCTTTGTTAAAAGAGTTCAGATGGGAAAAAAAGAATCTTTTAAAAATGCATCAGCATATTTCAGAATATCATTTAAAATCTCCAAAGATCTTATGAAACTGTACATCGGATGCCCTGATGTAGTCATCAGAGGATGGGAGCTGGAGATATATTCCGTTTGGGGACCTACAGCCCACGGATTTTCATGGGGGCTGTCAGCAGAATCCGGCCGGTCTTATTATGTGTATGGGTTTGATTGGGGGAGTAACTTCAAAAGGAGGTCAGAAAAGCTTTTGAAGGAAGCTGAACATTGGCCTGTAGATCATTCTCAAATTAGGATTTTTTTTTTCCCCCTAAATAGGCTGGTAGACCTGGACATGTTTTACCTATTACCCTTTTCTTTCATCCGAGAGAGAAATTACCAGAAGTGTTTCCCAAGAGTATTAAAGGCATGGCACTAACTGGGTGAGGAGCAGAGCCTGGGAGCCCAGAATCCAGGAGATATTTGGGGATTTTCTCCCTTTCAGTGCCACCCCACCCTGAGAGCTGAGAAGGGCTCACCCATTCTGAAGAAACAATTAGCTCCTTTTGTTGGCATATTATATCTCCCATAAATAAGTATCCAGTCCAATAACAATTAGTCCTGAATTCTTTTGCATGGTGTAATGCCACACCACCGACATTATTATAATTAAGCGTGTAAATGTAACTCATACTTCTGACACAGACCAGTCATTTTCTGGAGTAGTGTAACTCAGAAAGTTTCCTCAGAGTGTAAACCCCACAAGACTCTTGCCAAATCCCTGCAAGTGAACGTGCCACAGCGATCCAAACCACAAAGTTGATAAACAAAGTTGATAAACAAAGAGGAAACGATCCATCCCGCATCCCCCCCCACCCCGCCCCCACTCCCCACCATCTCATCTTCAGCCTTTTATGACTCAGACTTTAATTAGAGCCATAAACATTACCTTGCCTAATAAAAATTCCGGTATTTCAGAGCTGGCTCGGAGAATGTGAACCACATCTGGAGACAACTGGAGCTAATTAATATCTTTATAGGTGTCTTCCATCCACTAGAGTTTAAACAGGAATAGTCAGGGGTGCTTACATCAAAGCCCGAGGCAATCGAGGGCTGTTGCTTGCTTTCCAGTCTGAACTGATAACAAGTAGACCAATTTTTATAGGCTAGTAAAAGCCGAGCGTGGAGACGGTTCACGCAGAGAAGCACTTTGCTCTGCTGTGGCTGCGGTTCCGTGTTCCTGTCCCTGGTTTGGTCTGCTTTAGGCTAGCCAGCTAGTAAGCTCGACATAGGCCCAGGCAACAGGGAAAAAAAAAAAAAAAAAAAAAAAGTAAAGCAAGATGGGGGCCACGGGGGTGGGGGGCGGGCTGTGGGGGGAGTGGTGGGTGGGTGGGTAGCACATAGCTCTCTTAGATTCAGACAAAGCCCATGGGGACCCGTGCAGACCACATCTTCTTCTTCTTCTTCTTTTTCTTTTTCTTTCTTTCTTTCTTTCTTTTTTTTTTTTTTTTTAAGATTTTATTTATTTGACAGACAGAGAGAGAGAGAGATCACAAGTAGGCAGAGAGACAGGCAGAAAGAGAGGGGAGGAAGCAGGCTCCCTGCGGAGCAGAGAGCCCGGCTCGGGGCTCGATCCCAGGATGCTGTGTTCATGACCTGAGCCGAAGGCAGAGGGTTTAACCCACTGAGCCACCCAGGTGTCCCCAGACCACATCTTCCTATAGAGATCTGCAAAAATCTGCTCCGTGAAGCATTTGCTTGTGGCCCAGATAAGGCTGATCTAACAAGACTGAGTGAAAATTAAGAAGCGAGCGGGAGGAGTCCACTGTGCTAATATCTGTGTTTTGAAGCGCGCCGACGGGCCTAGCGCAATGTCATCGCTCCAGGCGAAACATGCAGGTGGTCGAAGGGGCTTCTCTTTCAAAGGTTACCCTACAAAGAGCGTGCCAGCCCTTTCCCGTCAATATGGGCCGGTACCCCGGGAGCTCCGGGACAATCAGAAAATAATGACATCAACCTGGCCATGGTTAAGTACATAACATGCTGAAGGTTCACGGATGTGTAGTCCGCAACAATAAAGAAAAAATAAAGACGCTTGCTTGGCGGGCCCCAGCTGTTATTAGCCATGCTGGGAGATCAAGCAAAGGTATGATATGGACTGCCATTTCAATTGGGACCAGGTTAATCTCTCAATTGGTGGAGAAGAAAAACAACAACAGAAAAGCAGCTCTCCGAAGGAACAGAGGGGACCAACGACAATATCTTTATTTGCATAATCTGTGTTTAACCCTTTGCTAATAGAGACCACATTTCCTTCCAATGAGCTTAATTTTCTTTAGACGGGTGGGCAGAGAGCCCTAACACCTCAAAGTTCAGTCCATGAGCGTACTATCTAATATTCATTGAATATGTATTGCGGAGACGTTCGGCTTAAGGGGTAAAACTGTAACCGTGTAGATTAAAAGTGACAGGCATCTCTTAAAGGAAACACCGCTGGAATTTATTCTGGCCCGGCCTCCACTGCTGACTTTGTGATCTTCAGAAAGTGGCTTAATCTCTCGGCTTTAGCTTCCTCACTTGAAGAATGGGTTAGAATTAAGTAAGAGAGTTGGGGATTAAGGAAGCCTCACACATCCAATATTGTTTGAGAAATTTCTTTTCAAACACAAAGAGCTGTCTGCATGCTCTTAAAGGCAACCGAATGGCTGATTGCGTTGCACACTCAAATGTCGAGGCAGTTCTGTGTGAAGGAGTGTGAGGGTGTGGAAGATGAGGGCAATCGTGGGGGTTGCTGGTAGCAAAGCAATGGGTGAGCTCTTGCCAGAAATCTTGCCGGAGATTGGTTCGTGGGTTTTTTTTTTTCATGTGGAAGGACTGAGTTTTGAGTTCATTTTTAATTTAATTTAATTTATTTTATTTTTTTAAAATATTTTATTTATTTGACAGAGAGAGAGAAATCACAAGTAGGCAGAGAGGCGGGCAGAGAGAGAGAGAGGAGGAAGCAGGCTCCCTGCAGAGCAGAGAGCCCGATTTGGGGCTCCATCCCAGGACCCTGGGATCATGACCTGAGCCGAAGGCAGAGGCTTTAATCCACTGAGCCACCCAGGCGCCCCCATTTTTTTTTTTTTAATTTTCCTGTTTTTGTTCTATTATTTCCCATCCACATGCCTTGTACCTATCGTTTTAATTTTGCAAATACAATGTGAGGTCAAGGATCTCGGCAAATCTAAAATATACTATTTCACACCATGCCTTAGAAAAGGAAATTGGAGAAGATGTTCCAAAATTGTTTCTAGTTGGGTGAAGGAAGCTCCCGTTAGGTTCCCATGTCACTGTTAATTTGGTCCATTGATGCTTATGGTATTCTCGACGTTGCAGGTTATAGGCTGAAAACAGGTTATAGGCTGAAGACGTTACCTGTGGTCTCATCACTGCAAAGAAACATCTCTGAACAATCACTGTGAAGCATTTCTTCTTTTTCCCTCAGCTATTTACTTTTGTTTAATTATCAACATACTGCAGAGGAAAATATATGAGAGAAGGAAAAAGTTTACAGAATCTTAGCTCCAACTCAAACAAAATGACTGTTGTGACACAGTTCATTCTCTTCTAATTATTCTTGCATTTTTCTTCCTTATGGAGTCAAGAACGTGTCATATGTGAATTGTGTTAAACTTTTTTCTCAGTTGGTATTACTCTGTGTTACTAGACTCTTTAGAAATCTGACTTTTAGGGGCACCTGCATGGCTCAGTGGGTTAAAGCCTCTGCCTTCAGCTCAGGTCATGATCCCAGGGTCCCGGGATAGAGCCCCGTGTCGGGCTCTCTGCTCAGTGGGGAGCCTGCTTCCTCCTCTCTCTCTCTCTGCCTGCCTCTCTGCCTACTTGTGATCTCTGTCTGTCAAATAAATAAATAAAATCTTAAAAAAAAAAAGAAATATGACTTTTATTTGGCTGGATGAGATTTTTTCATCTTCGGAGCTGGGTTATAGCAAATGTTTAATTTCATGCTAAAGTAACACTACTATAAATAATGATTCAAGTAAGTCATTTTGTTTAGGGATTTCCTTCATTTGAGATTTTTTTTTTCCTTGATATAAATTCTGGCTGGAAGAACAGAGTAAACTCCTGAAAAGCAACAGGTTTAGTTAAAGATCCTCCTTACAATAAATCCTATTTAAAAAATCACCCGAGTATTTATAGCTTTAGCTCCAAGAATAGAAAGGAAAATATTATCATACTTAAAAGTTACTTTTTTTTTTTAAGATTTTATTTGACAGAGAGATAGATCACAAGTAGGCAGAGAGGCAGGCAGAGAGAGAGGGGAAAGCAGGCTCCTGCTGAGCAGAGAGCCCGATGCGGGGCTTGATCCCAGGACCCTGAGATCATGACCTGAGCCGAAGGTAGAGGCTTAACCCACTGAACCACCGAGGTGCCCCTTAAAAGATACATTTAACCAGAATTTTTATACCTAGTAGTCAGATTAGGCAGTAAATCACAAATAGAAATTAGGCTGTGTGAGGACTCATTGCTTCATTCTTAGACATAATCTCAGGCAACCTGCTAGTCTAAACCCAATCTCTGGTTACTAGTTTCATGGTGCAATTGACTGACTATTTAATGAAGCTTGTGGTAGAAGGATCTCTTTTACTATCCCCGCGGTTAGATATATCCCTGAAAACTTCTGGGATTGTGGGGAGCTTTATATTTATTGACTCTAACCCACAGAATTATATATTAAAGTATATTGGATTTTGACCCCATGATCATAGTCTGGGAACATAATGGATAAGACCTTCTCTTATTATATACTGTTTCTCTCCTCTGGGCTTTACTTGGGATTAGTGTCTACTGTCCTGATAAGGTTTTAAGTCCCCAATGTTTCCAGTAGAGGAAGACTAACCCTGTGTTAGTTAACACAGAGAACTTAAATCACAACAATTTTGATAAGTAATAGGAAAGTGTTGCCTTAAACCAAGGTTTTCTTGATAAGCTGATGCTCTATTTGGATGTATTCATGAAGACTTAGGCACATTGCTTTTGTATTCAAATTCAGTACCATCATTTTTATAAATTCCTTCTTAACAAAACCAATTTTTTTGTTCGTTTGTTTAAGTTTTCCATTTCGATTATCTGAGGTAGATTTGAATCTTTAAAAATGCAATGTAGGGGCACCTGGGTGGCTCTGTTGGTTAAGCAACTGCCTTCAGCTTGGGTCATGATCCCAGGGTCCTGGGATCGAGCTCGGAATCAGGCTCCCTGCTCAGTGGGGAACCTGCTTCTCCCTCTCCCTCTGCTGCTCTGCCTGCTTGTGTCTCTCGCTCTCTCTGTCAAATAAATAAATAAAATCTTAAAAATAAATAAAAATAAATTAAAAAAAAATAAAAACGCCATGTACCAAGGCTGGTTGGCTCCTAAAATTAAATACACACTCATTAAACATTTGGCAGTTTTATTCAAGATGGAAGCTGATTGCAGTCGTCACAGTTATGGATGCGCTAAAACAAAAAGAACAAACCCCAGGAATCATAAAATTCAATCTGATAGGAAAGTAGCCTAAAAGAATACATTTTTTTTCCTTCAAACAAAAGAATCATGGCTCATCTCTTTGAATAGTTTCCGTTAAAGCTCCTCTTTAACGATATCTGATAATAGGTTAAAATGTCACAGATTAGATCAAAGTGAAGGAAGAAGGATAGGAAGAAAAAGTAAGAAGTGGAGAATCAGAAGTACTAATACCTTTGTTTGTTTTAAAAGATAAAACAAAAGCCTATAAAATGAGTTTGTTAAAATAATAAGTTGAAGATGAAAAATTAATTTTTTAGGCTATTTGCCTAATGATTTAAGAAAGAAAAACACATGGGAAAGAAATGGTAGACTCATCTATCATTAGTGAGACTCTCTAGTTCTTTAGTTAAAGAAGAGATGACCAGTCTTTTTGCTCCTGCCTTTGGTGAAAGTCGATGGAAAACAAAAACTTACATTTCTGGGATCTTGGGCCAAATTTCCTGTTAGAGCAAACACTGACACTAAAAACTATGGAATTCCCTCTTTGGGGGAAATCTAAAGACCTTTCTCCAGCACAGGGTAGCTTTAATTGAGGATTGGTCAATAAATGAATTATCATAGAACTTGAGAGAAATCTATGTTATTTCTTATGGAACTGTTATTTTATAGAACTACCTTGGAGTTGTTCCATTAAAAATGACCATCCCTTTGAATGAGGGAACACTTCGTATAATAAAGAATGTAAGATAAGTCACATAAGCTAAAATATCCTTTCTCAGCTTTCCCCGATCTAATCCTTTGCCACTCATTCATTTAGCTTTTCCTCAGATATTTATCATAGGGGAGTTGCTACTGTCAAGGTCTCCATTGGAGGAACACAAACAATTATACTATTCTACCTTCTAATATCAAAGTAGGAATTCTTCTTCATTAGTTAAAAGAAGGAATGGGAGGTGGGGTAAACAAAAATAGAAAGAGGCAAAGAGGCTCAGAAGGGGAATTAATATTCATTGAGTGCACGCTGCACTTTAGAAACTTTAGGAACTCTGTGCATTGTCATAAAATCACCACTGCAACATTCATAGCTGGAAATCATCACCCTTTTAGAACATGGGGCAGAGATACTCCAAAAGATGGGGTCACCTGCCAGAGAGCAGAGCTCCAGTGGACCAGGGTGGGATCCACTCATGTCTCCCCGACCTCAACGTAGTATCTGCTAAGAAGAAGTGGCTTGCTACTGCTTGCATTTTTAGGGAATATTAAGCAAAACACATACTCATTCTTTTTTTCTTTTTTGCTAATAAGACGGCCAAGACTGGAGTTTATCTTACTATCTGGTTTTGCGATGATGTATGACATAGCAAATACAGACTGCCTTCCTATACTCCCAAAGTTTATTCCACTGTGATTATCTTGAGCCAGTAAACTTGTGTCCCTCGGCATCCTCTATAACAATAGTATCTCTCCTGAAGGTATTTCTAAGGTGGTGTGCACCTAAATAAAGCAACGATGGAGCTCCTCAAAAGCTGGAGAATTTGTCCTCATAGAAACTATCTCCTCTGGTCTGCCCATAATGACCTCCAGAGTTTCAAATATGAGAGGTTAATACAAATGATAAGAAGGAATTGAAATGTATTTTTTTTTTTATCATTCAGTTTTTCGTGTTGGCGGACTTCAATTTAAACACAATTTTCATGATCTGAGAAGGGAAAAGTAGGAAGGAAAAAAAAAAAAGAAAAAAGAAAAACCCAGATGATGGATTTATTTATTGCTTTTCTCTTTAAATCATCACTTGCACCAAGATTATCTTTTCTTTTATAAAGAAACATTTGAGGGTGTATCTCTGGTTTTGAAAGAATTTAATGATGGGTTGTGGGGGGGAAACTAATGAAAAGAGTGGAACCAAAAACCCTGAGGATAGAAACATTGCTGTTCACCCAGAGGACTGCATCAGCACGATTCCACAGCTCCCTGGACAACCCCCTCCCCCCACGCCCATGGGAGGCCACCTGTAAGAGTAGAACAACTTCTGCCTCCGGGGGCTCTTTCCTCTCCGAGCTTTACATTCAGATAGCCGGCGTGCGTAGGGAGCCAGCAAAAGCTGGTGACGGTTCTTCTGAAGTGTACACCTGTCCATTAGGAATGGCAACGAGACTCCCAACTCATTTTACATAGGCTACTGCACACCAGTGGATGTTAATGACTTTGGAGTGTTTTGTCTTTGACAATAAGCCGAAATCTTGACTACGCAATTGACTGCAACTGCATAAATTGCTATTTGGAATGAATCTTAATATATACACTTGTGTATATGAATACGGCTAGCTGCACTTTCCCCATACGATCATGGTGGTTAACATTCTACCCATTTTAAGTGAGCAAATTTGAATAAAATGGCTGCGTAATACATTCTGTGTTAACATCAGCTATTTAAAGAGCCCAAGGATTAAAAGTTAATTCCATCCTTTTAATTCAAGGGACATATAAATGGCATTATGGGTAGGGCCAACCCCTCTTTTATCAGTCCTTTCATGCTGCCTCCTCACTAATTCTTGGTTGTTCAAATGCTACCTACATAATAAAAGCCTTGAGTTAATTTACTAAGATTTTACACCAGTGCAAATGAAAGAAAGGAAAGTGCTAAACAAGGCAATTAGCACTCTGTTTAGTGCACTCCCAAAATAAATGTAGGCAATTTACAATTTGGCAAATGGCACTCTATCCAGATCCAACTCATTTATGCCTAAGGGGGTGGTACAGTTCATTAGGGGGAAAAAGTGTTTATATATATTATGCTATTGAGGCCCAACCCATTTTGTACTCCAGCAACAGATGCGACTCCTCCTGAGGTTTATTAGTGTTTCTTGCTGAAAAATGCCAAACTATTATGCTTTCAAATAAATGGTCCAAAAAGAATGCCTTTTACTACTGAGTATTAGTAGCTAGCTTTACAAGATGGGGATGTGTAAGTGTGTCGGGGATGGCTTGCAAAACCTATAGTCATGGGTTGGAGCCTCTTTTGTGGCTCTCGAAGCGTGCGTTTCCACTCGGATTCCAGTTGCTGAAATCTGCTGGAACTGTTCATTTGAAGTACTACTGACTGTTTCTTAATTGACAGGAAGGTTGCTCCAAGCCTTTCATGTTTATTCTTGTAAGCCTCTTATTAGTGCAAAAATAATAGATGTTGTTAATGCAGAATCACAACCAACATTAATATTTAAGATGCTAGAACGATAAAGGTTAAACATGTGTTTGTACTGCTTTCGAACAAAGAGCTTTACAAAATAGTTCAGAAACAGAACGATGGGCCAAACTTGGAATCTTGTGCCCGAAGTCTGACTTTCTCATTCTCTGGGTTTTTACTCTTGATTTGAGGAAGAGGAAATTCTTATACGTCCCTTTTGCTGAGTACTGTCATCTGGAATTTGGATTCCTGCTGGAAAGAAAACACGAAAAATTGATACCTGAGCAAGGAAGTCACAGAAAACTCCACCAGCCTCCCCTGTATTTTTGTTTATTTCTGAGTCTATATAGTTCCACTTGGTTTGGGGGTGGGGGAAGAAGAAGAAGAAGAAGAAAAAGAGTGAGAAGGCAAGGTAAAAGCATTCTTTTGTGCCCTCTAGCTGCTGGAAGCACAAATGGAAAATAAAATTCTCTGATGATTAAATTCACCTCCTCTGGATTGGGGGGACCCCCATTATCCCTAGGAGTTAAAGTTTTTCTTTACAAAAAGGTACCCAAATAAATAAAAGTTTACCTTCTTGAATTAACTGTGTTTTTATTATCACTAGACAAAGCAGAGTAAGAATTCAGGAGGGACTCTCAGAAAATTAAACTGGTCTATCACTTCTCTCAGGCAGTTGATTAATAGGACATATACATTTCGGACTATGCATCTCTTTGAGTATTGGTCACTGGTTTTAATTCTATTGCTAAAGGAAGTTGAGTAAGGATTACAATCCAAAGTGACTTTGGTTTGTTTGTTTTAAGAATAGTGCAATGGCTTGGAGAATTAATGACAAAGTTAGGATGTCCACGCACGTTTACGAACGTGAACGGCTGTGTACTTCATTGACACGTACTCTGCCACTTTAAGTGCTTTTATGGCATGAGAATGTTATCAAAATCAGTCTTTAATAAAATATTGAGTTTGTGGTTGGAATCCCTGATAGCAATTTGGGCTACAACCCTTTAACTCTGGGCTACATTTCAAATATAAAAGTCAGCATCCCATGTGGCTCCCTTGCCCCTTAAAGAGGAATCAATGGCATATTTGTGGGATGATTCCACAAAGGAAAGACCCGAATGACCGATTTACTGCGCGGTTCACTCACAGGGAGGCAAAGTCTTACAGCCTGGCATACGCATGCTGCCCGGAATTGTGAAAAAGTAAAAAAGATACCTACTTTAAAATCTGAGAATTATCCAAGGGGAAAAAAAAAAAAAAAAAAAAAAAAGAACCAACTCTCGAGTTTTCCTAAGAAAATGGTTTCCTAGGTGCCCTGCCGTTACCAGTGTGTTTTGTGGTTTGTGTGAGTGTGGGGAGGGGGCGGGCGGGGTGGGAGGGAGTTGAGCTGTTTAATGATTCAAGGAAATACACAAGAACACTCCCCCCGCCACCTCCGAAGTGAATGCACAGCTCAGAGGACTTAGCTGACGAGTCTCAGAGCCATCCCAGTAATTCCCGGTACAGCGGAGAGTTCACCAGAAAGGGCTCGGTCTCAACAGATGTTCTAAGTGGCGCCTCCTGAGTCGCTCTTGTGTGGTGGAGAAATACAGAAATCAAGCTAAATCAAATTAGTCAGCAGAGTAAGAAAATAAAGGTCAGGTCCACCAGCATCTGAGTAAACAGCCTATGCCAATATGGCCCTCTTCAGTCAGGAACTAATTAAAGGCTGATTGTCCTTCTCGGCGAAACCTCAAAAATGCATGGTGTTGAATTATTAAAAACAACACACACGAAAAATAATACAACCCACCCCCCAGCCACACACACACACACACACACACACACTCACACTCACACACACTCTGCAGTGTGCCAGATGAAAAGATAGGGAGCCATAATATCCCACGGAACTGTGTCTCTTGGAGAGACCTATTCCCTAAATCCCCGGCACTCTTTGTTTTGATTACAATTTTTCCTCCTTTAAGGGAGCAGAAAGTATGCTCGCAGACTGTCTTGTGTTACAGCTCCTTTACCTTTGTCTGCCTATCTCAGCTGGCATTTAATTGGTCAGCAATAGGAGGGAAGTCTCCTTTGAGGTAATGAATATTGACTGTTTATGTTGAAATGTCACTGTGAAAAGAAAGCCCATCACCAAAAAGAGAGAACCCAGTGTGAGAGAGTCTCCCACACAAAAGAGACACCACTGGAACGAAGCCATTGAAAAGCAAAGCAGCTGAAACTCAAAGAACACATGAAACAGAAATGGCTTACATGTGTGGGAATTTTAAGCCAGCCACTGACAGGTGAAAAAGTCATATTATTTTACCTGTTACGACTAAATGTAATTGTGTGTTTTTCAAAAAAAAAAAAAAAAAAAAAATGACATTGGGGCCATGACTCATAGAAGTGTTTTAATTGAGAAACCATCCTCATCCCTGATGAATAATTTTCGTTCCACAAAGGTAATGGGGCAAGCCTAACAGTTAATAATTACACGGATTCGACGTAGCAGGAAAAAGGACCAGGAGAGAGGGAGCGATTTTGCAAGGGACGGTGTTCTCCGGGAATGGTTGGGTCCTACCTTTTCAAAAGAACCTGCTGGATCTGAAAAGTCTGGAGCGTGGTTCTTACAGATGTGAGGGTAAAAGGAGAGGGAGAGTGGTAACATGGCCAGGAAGAATCTGCTGATTCGCTCGGATGGGTTGAAAACAGGACCATTGATTAAGTGGGGACGTTGCTTTTGGCATGTCTGTTGTTCCGAGGGTGATCGTCTCAGCCCTGGCCGAGCACTGGTACGCTGCAGTTGGCTTTTGCTGGGACGTTTGGCTTCCTTCAGCCACAACGGATTTTATGGGACTGTGTGAATCGAATTTTCCATTCTTATGTTTCCCCCGCATAGTGACTGGCCGGATGAGTAATATCAGAAAAAGAGAGCAAACAGAGAACGTCTAAGTGATGGAAACGCGTAGGAAGTTCGAACGTTGCCAAGTGTTTCAAAGCTGGGGGCTCCTCCCCACCCTTTTTGCTCTTCATGACCATTTTGCAAATTAACGATAGCCACCAGCATTCTATTTCTTGCCTTTTTATTGTGTCAAAGGGGGGAAAAGAAACAAAGAGATAACTATATAACTATTGAGTCACACTCATGGGAAAAAGAGAAAGGCTGAAGGACCCAGATAAACAGAAAACTGGAGTTTCTGGTCCCCATGAATAGGCGGTTGTATTTACAGTGTGGGTTTAGTGTTCACATATTAAAAGTTCACATATTTGAACTTTATCATAATTGGGACCCCATCATCACAAATTTCTGAGGCAAGAGCATTCTCGTTGGATTGCTCCCAAATGCAGAAAGGGTTCTCTGTTTTTATGGTCCAACTATCCAATTATGTTTTTTTTTTTAAATGCCCCATAAATAAAAGATGACATCTGAGTCCCACCCGATGTCATGCTTGAACCCTAACCCGTGACACTCACCTAACTCGAACTAACAAGACGCGTGCCCCACGAAGAGCGATACTTCTTCATTAGCAAGATCCATTTCACCTTTAAAAACCCTAGGTTTCCCGTTTGCATGAAGCGAGATTGAGACGTCTTAGGTCTCTCAATGGCATTTAGGAACCCTCCAAGACAAAAAAGGAAGTCATTACATCTCCGGTTCACCTGCAAAGAAGATGTCATTAAAAGAGGAAGCAAAATGAAACCCTGTCAACTTGTTAGGGCCCAAAAGGTAATTCTGCCATCAAGTCTGGAGCAGGGCGGGGGGGATGCTACAGAATCCTATTATTACTGACACGGAAGAGCCTAGCGGTGTCAAAGGTGTCCGGTGCCAGAAAAGTTCAGGTGTTGCTAAATTCATTAATGTGTCAGTTTGAAAAGATGTGATGTCATTCCTGTTGTCTGTAGGGATGAAAACTGGAATCTACTTGCTCCTATCAACACACTATCGTCTTAATTCCGTTCGCTCTGCACCTGATTTGCCATCTGTAAGGGGTTAAGGGCCATGGGCAATGACTCTTTAAAAGGCTACTAATATTTGACATATATCATTTTAATCTTCCCTCCCACCACCACTCCCTTCCACCAAAAAAAAAAAAAAAAATAAAATAAAATAAAAGAAGAAGAAGAAGAAAGAAAGAGAAAAAAAAAAGTTAAGTCAGTATTTCCTGTTTGTTACAGCTTGCTTCCAGATTTTTGCTAATGAGGGGAGTATAGAGATAATGAATCTGTTCTGCCCTTTTTATTTATTTATTTTTGTTCTTAAATACAGATACACTTACGTTCCTTTGTAAGAATATGTACTTGCAGGTAACCATGATACATTTTTGTAGGAATTTGGTATTTAAATCTCCAGACCTTAGAGAGGTCTCTCTTTCTTCATTTACGAATATTTTCTTCACATTTTATTTTGATAGGTTCTTTTGAAGATGTGAGGGGATGTCCTCGAGAATGTCTTGATAAGCAAGATGTAAATGAAAGCTGCGCATTTGACGTGATAAAAATATATATTTGGCAACTTGTATCTGGAATTATTCAAGGGGTTATTGTGCAGAAAGCAAAATATAGAATCAATCATTGTGTTGAGTAAAACACGCCATATTTAATAGTGATATATTATCAGAAGAGGTAACACTATTTTTCTAAAGATATGTCTTATAGATGATGTTTTTAAAGATAGACCACATTGTCATAATTTAATTTTTTTTAAATTTGAAATATCATACCAAAATCAAATTTCAATGAACTATGTGGATTGATTAAAAAATATGAAATCACCTATTTTTATATCTTGATTCAAACCAATATTTATCAGCTTAATTCTCCTTCCAAAGAATGAGGTAGAATTTTTTGAGGTTCTCTTCTAGAAAACTTCAGTAATTAAATGATAAGGGGAAAGTGACAAGTACTCTTCCTAGCTACGATCACAGTGTCATTTCTATTAAAATAACTGGAATGCCATTCCAGGTTCGGTTTTCCTATTTATTCCTATTTATTGTATTTGTAAGGAGGTAGCGCTTGGGAAACATGCTGCCTTGTTACTTCCTACTTTTAACATTAATAAACAACATAGTATATTTTCATGCCTGGGAAAATAATTGTTCTTTTTTTAAGTTTGTTGGCCCCTGTTGCTGGCGAATGTGGAACCTGGTGGATTCACTTTGTGCAAGTTCAGATTCTTTCTTTCTTTTCTTTTTTTAAAAAGATTTTATTTATTTATTTGACAGACAGAGATCACAAGTAGGCAGAGGCAGGCAGAGAGAGAGAGAGGAGGAAGCAGGCTCTCTGCAGAGCAGAGAGCCTGATGTGGGGCTCGATCCGAGGACCCTGGGATCATGATCTGAGACGAAGGTAGAGGCTTTAACCCACTGAGCCACCCAGGAGCCCCACAAGTTCAGATTCTATGCCTGGACTTCCCTCATCCACCTCCGCTTCTCTGTCCCACCATCCACCTGCTTCGCAGAAAACAGAAACTTCCTTCAAGCACAGAGAATAATCCTTCTGCAAACAAGAATTTTGTCGCTGCCCATTAAACCCCGCTTTTCCCTTTCCCCAACTGATTCAATTAAAAACCCGAATATTTTCCTAAGGCTGTCAAGCTTGCTTTAAAAGGGCTCTTTTTGAGTTCTGAAATACAAAAACTTTTATTTTGAAGCACTCTTGCTTATGTGGTAAGTCAGTGTGTTGTAAATAACCACAAATAACAATTTTAAGATGTGTCTGTCTGCAGGACTGCATAATGATCTTCTAACAAATCAAAGACCTGGTTATTTTTTTTAAATTATTTTTTAAATTTTTATTTTATTTATTTATCTATTTATCTATTTATTTATTTATTTTTACTGCAGCCCTCGATCCTGAAGTGATTTTTCAGGCCTCATTTTTCCAAATTCCATCCTGAATGTTCATGTGCGCTCTGATAGGCTGTGTATAGACCTTCTAGGCAGGAGACAAAAATTCAGCTCCAGATAAGTCCGACTGTGGCTGTTGTGGGAAGGCGGGTTAGCAGGGCTCGGCTTCATTGATATATGGAGCACTTAACCTAGAGAGTATCTCAGAGGTGGTGGGAAGGCTCCCCCTGGATGAGTTTTTCAAGTTGATTCTGGTGGTTGTATTGTTGGTCCCTCTGGGTAGAAGGCGGGGGGCACACACTCCGGACTTTCACTTGTAGGAAGAAAGAAAATCAATCTTCGTGCCCCAAAGATGGAGCCGCTGATGCAGAAAGTCACTGAGGCATTGGAGTCTTGTAAGGAAGATTCTCAGGAAATGGCTCCAGGCTTCCAGTGAGATGCTGCACTCCATCAGTGCTTCCCGGGGACACTGGGGGCCCTCAGATAAAAATAGCAAGGGTGTGGATGGGCACTGGCCCCGAGCTGGTGTGCTTTTTTGATCAAGAAAGAGGAAAAAATAGCTGAAATTGGGGCTGGATCTGTATATTGGAAAAAATAAATATAACTGAAATGCTTTGTTCTCTCTTCCCTAGAGTGTGGCCTGTACCCTATTCAGGAAAAATCATGCTCAGATTACCATCAATCCTTTTCTAGAAGGGCTCTTTTAGCTTGTCTGATATGTATCAAAGTTTGCATATAGCACTTTTTGTCTAAATGTATTATTTGATATTGACGGTTACTTGCAGTGATATAACACGCTTTTACTGGAAGGTTGCCAAAGCTGTCTGCAGCTAAAATCATTTTTAAAAGTATCCCAGATTATATACAGTAATATAATCAGTGACTGAATTGTTACTACTTGAGAAGGGATGCATTTATTGAAAAGAACCATTTTAATGAAGTGATCATTTTAAGACCAGAATAAAGGGTGCGAGGGCTTTTCACGGTAGCATTCAGGGTAAACACTGGCTTTGTTGCTGAATTGTCTTGCCCTTTGAAAGGCCAACCATTGTTTTGAGAGCACCCATTTGTGACACAGGAAGGTCAAGGATTCCAAGACCCAGGTGAGGACACCTGCCTGCTCTATCTCCTAGATTTTGAGATTTAAGCTTTATTTTTCATTCCTACAAAATCATCCACAATTATACAATTTCACTGGCTCTACCTCTTCAGTGTAACAGAAAAGCAAATTGTTTGTGCTCTCAGGAATCACAACAGTGATGTTCTCTTTGATTTTTTGCTATGGTTAGAATTTCCAAAATTCTTTTCCTTACCCAATTGCTTTACATTAAGAAAGGCAGGACCAAAAAAAAAAAAAAAAATTAATGCTGTTTTCCTACGCTTTTCAATGCCTCTGAACTGTTTCTACTGTCCTAATGAAGAAGGTACAAGGAAAATGTTTCTCTAATGACGCAAGGAGAATATTCTTTTTGGTTCTTAAACAAAATAGGTGAATTTGGGGTGGCAACTTTGGAATTCCACTTTTCTCTCACTGCTGCAATGTTCCTGGGAAAGGGCCCAAGAAGAGAACTCTGTAGATGCTGATTTTTTTTTTTTTTTTTTCACAGTAGAAAAATCTGGACTGTTAGGATCATGAAAGCAGCAAAGCCGGCAATATTTGATATGGCCAGGGCATTCTCTGATTTGACCCCACTCTCCTTCTAAACGTCATCTTCAGACTAACCCCTGCAGGATAAGGTTCTTCAAAAAACCTATGAAGTGGAGCCAGGGCTTCCCCCAGACAGATTTTTTTTTTCCTCAAAATCTTCATGCCCGCTTAGTGTGGGCTCATGGGATTGAATGCAAATTCTACTTACTCCAAATTCTACTGGTGAGAACCCTGATAGTGGCTACATTTCTGTTCTTATTCCGTGAGTAAGAGCAGCCAGTTTCTTGGTTTGTTTCTGCTTATAAAACACAGCCATTAGACAAAATATATTAGGTCAGAAACGGAGTATTCTGGTAGAACAGTGGTGGAAAGCAGTAGTGTATCAAGCCAGACTGATGCTCAAGGTTGGAGAAAATAAGGCATGAACCTCAAGTGACGCTCGTTTATTGCCTGTGCTAAGCTGTGCTTCTGACATTGGCTTTGAGGAGGAAATTATGACATTTAAAAGAATCTCCCAAGCTTTATAAAAAGCATGCGAATATCTATAAATATTGATCCAAAATGAGCGCAATGAATAATTTATAGCGAAATATACTTTCTTTGTCTTTCTGTTTTTAAAGCAGCTTGGGTTTTCCTTTCTCTAAAAAAATTGTGGTGAGACCAGCATATTTTTTCTCTATCATTTTCGAGCCATTTCTTATTTTTAGAAAAAAAAAAAAGTGTGTTATTTTCAAAGGATGTTTGAAGTTGGGGGGAAAATCCCAACAATACACACATGACCAAAATGGAAACATGTTGTAGATGTTCTAGTGTCAGAGAAAAATAGAACTTGAGCTTGAAAAAAATGTATATAATTTGTTGTCATAATTTTGTTGTCTTTGGTGCATAGTCTCAGTTTGCAGAATCATTTAAACATCTCATATGTTTACTTGAATGAAAACAGGGATTTCATTTGTTGGAACTAATGATTCCAACCCAAAATATACTCTTGTGTAATGAGAGCAAAATAAACAGGTGTGCTCAGCATCACTCACAGTATGCCTGACAAGGGGGCAGCCCATTTGGAAGATGCACGAATTATTCTAAAACCTCACCAGGAGTTGGGCTTTAATTGATCACGATTCTGGGTCTTTTTTGGAATATCTATCAATATTTTCACAAGAGGTCAAAGTGCCTTTTGCTTTCTTCCTGTCTTTCTATACCCTTAGACACAGATTCAGAGAAATTCATACTCCACAGTCTTCCTGGAGAAGCCATTGGTTGTTAGTTCATTAGGCTTTTAAGATGGCTTTTATCCACTTAGATAAAAGGGCTGTATTTTTGTTGTTGTTGTTGTTGTTTCCTCCCTGTTGAATTTGCCATCTTAGATGTTTTGATTTTTGTTGCTGTACTGTCTTCAAATTTTGTTAGTTTTTTTCATTGATTCGTGGTGGAAAGAGAGACAAGGAAGGAAGCATGTACTAAGTGGGGTAGTTGTCCCTGTTGGAAGATGTTGACAACTGTGGGTTTTTCCACAACATCCCAGCACTTTTAGTTCATTGAGCCCCTTGGACTCACTGGAGGTGTTGTATGCAACAGTGATGTGTGAACTGTTGTCCTGACACATGTTGAATTCATGTGTCCCCTAAAATCTAACAACTGTGCACGACTATTTTCCTGAAGTCCTCTTGTAAGTCTTTATGCAAACTTACTTTTTTTCCCCCAAGGGGGGAAAGAAAAAAAGGAAATCATAAAGTTCGGTTGAATTGCACAGACTACCAAACTGAAGGGCTTTGTGGGCTTTTCCAGAAATAAAACAGGAATTCTGTTTAGGTTCCTCCAAACATAGTGTCCCATAGTCCTCTTGAGGCAGCTTGGCTCTGTACCGCAGCTGGCCTGGGTTTGGAAGGCTGAGCAGAAAAGGTTTCCAATTCGGGCTCTGTGCTGGTTGGCTGGGAACTTAGGCAAATAACCCAACTTTCTCCATACCATATGGTCTCTTGTGCGAGAATTACACACAACAATAATAATGAGGTCTCATAAAGTTGTTCTGAAGATCAAATGAGAGTGTGTATTTAACCTATTATAGAAACGCTTCAATAAAGGTTTTTCTCTTCCCACCCTGGTCTGTAGTAGTAGCTTCCTAAAATTTGCCTAGTAGTTCCCCCTTGATAAATATATTGTGGAAAGAGACAGCTTTCTGAGGTACCTGATTCTGCAGATTCTCTGCTAAAAAATCTCTCCAATTTCTAGTTACTCCAAATAGGTCTAAACTCCTTAGCTAATGTTCCAGGCGCCCACTGAATGCCCCAGGCTTCCTGTCCTGGGCTGTCTCTCCCGCACGTACCTGACAGTCCAGGACAATCGATGCTATTCCTTCCGCACCCCAGTCCCGTTTTCCTGCTCAGCTCCTTCGTGAATTCCCATAATCAGGATTAATTTCTCCTTCCTCTCTGTTCCCATTGCATTTTGCACATGCAACTGTCTGCCCTGCCTCTTCCCCCCACTGTCTTGCGAATCCCTTAGGTCAAGGGTAGTGTCTTAGTCCCTTGTCCAGAGCCACTCGGCATCCTCTGCGTGTGTCATTGCCTTCACACTGTGAGTACTAAAATATACCTCTAGGTAGAGAGACCATATGATTTATCATCTAAACCAGGACACTTGTCCAAGAAAAATGCTAGACTTGATGAATGCTGGGACCACGGGCAAACCAGGTGGCCCATAACTCAGAGGTGGGAGGAAGAACAACAAAATAACGTTGCCACTCCATATTCCAGCGGGTTTCAGGAGACAGACAATTCAGCATTGAACAAATTAGCCTACAGGCTCTTTGCTGGCTGTGCAAGAGTTAGTTCTGCCTCTTCTTAAAACACTCTGCTGCTTAGGATGGCAACGTGGATCTAGGTCTGTAGATGGTGAGTTATTTCCCTTATTTTTCTCAGTCCACCAGTCGTGCTAGGAGCATGCTGATAAAGACCTGCTTCCCCACAGTGGGTGGGACTTAAATCTGTGTTCGAGGAATGCAGGAACACCTGTAAGCATCTGAAAAGTTGGCTGGGTAGCATGGGTGTGTTCAGAGCTGATTTAAATCGAAGCATAGCCACTATAGACAATCTGTTGGGGGGAGGGGTGACTTGGAAAAGCATTTGGTGACATATTTGATAAATGGTTGGGTTTTAGAAATGATTAAAACCCAATACAAGATATTTAACCGGGATCACCATTCCCAGAATACTTCCATTTATGACGTAAGAGACCACAGAAGGGGAAGCTTCCATTTTCCCTGTAATAAAGTTCATGACAGTGTGGGGTAAGTTGTCTTTGTCCTTCTTATTTAAGTATTGGCAATAAATATGGAGTTGACTACTTGAAAGGGTGATGGGTCTGGTAAGCAAAATTACGCTTGAGATCCACGCATTCGGCTTTCATAAAATCTGTAAAATTTCCTATGTAAGTCTCGTACTAAGAAATTCTCTAATGTTCTATGTTAATTCCGTTATCTTTAATGGATTGATTGTTTCTAAGTGCTGTCGAGGGGGACAGATCTTATGCGAAGACTCTCTGTCACTTGAATACACTTGTGACGGGATGAAAATGTGACAATTGAACAATGCCATTTGCACCATATTTATATAAGGTCCACATCTGTGCATGGGCGTATTGTTTGCATGGCAAGTTTGGACATCAAACAACAGTCTCATTTTCCCCTAGCTGTCCACTTGAACAGAGGCAAGCCTAAAGGACATAAATGCCACGTCCCTCAGACAATTGTGTGAATAATTCTCCCTGGGTCCTCTCCTTCTGGGTTTTGGCCTTGGCTCCCGGTGTTCACAGCATTAAGAGGGTTAAAGGTTCTGGCATGGTGAATTTATTGTTGACATCTCACAGTCCTTAAAGGCAGGATCACTAATGGGTGACCTTGGGGTTCGACCGTTCCAGACCCGGGGAGATCAAGTCTCATCCCCCCCTCCTGCAAGTGCAGTGACCCCTCTATTCTCACTCTCCCTGGCCTAACCTTTAACTCACTGATCTTTGACCAAAATATTAAGCAAACACCTGCTTGGGTCTGTGGTCAAAGACTGTGGACTTGAAGATCTCCCATAATTTCATGTGAATAAGTTGTGGTAATAATAATGAAATGCAGAGCAGACCTGTGGACAGACTTACAGTAAGTAATTATATTGTTACTGACCACATACAACACAGATTCTGTAACAACCCACGTGTATGGTGAATCAATGTTAATCAAGTTGACCAGAGTATTAATGAATTGTCAGTGGATACACTAAGGCTTCTGCTATTTGCATTAACACTGACAATAGTGCAACAATATTTATTCCCTATTACTGAAAGAAACCAAGGCTAAAATTAATTTTAGAATACCTGTGATTTACCATCGGCAGTAATGCAAAATGCATTAATGTTTAACAGAGGTACCAGGAATTGTTTAAATGATTAGATGGGAAAATATTTGGTGAGGTCAGCCGAGATGAATTTTGCATTTTGAGGGAAAGAGGAAGGAATTTTATGTTGAAAAAGACTCTGAATAAAGAACAAAAGAAGCAGAGCATTTTGTGTTGCCCTAAATTGTTCCACGGATATTTTATAAAAGCAGGTTCCTTTGAGAGGATGAGATATCCTGAAAGTTGAAATCATAACGGCAGAAATTTCTACAAAGGAACTAAGACTTTCTGTCACTGTGCAGAGTGAAATGTAACTAAAAAGAAAAAAATTATGTACTTAACTAGCCTTCATTAGTCTAGTATAGATGAGACTCATCATAATAAATCGAAATAGAATGAAGTAAATAAAAAAAATAAATTAAACCAAATAAGATTTAACTATTGCTTGTCCAAATGTTTTAAAAATAAACAATAGGTTTATGAAATACTACTTGTACTCCCTACTTAGAAGCCTTTCATTAATTTACACACCAGTTTTAGCTGGTAAACACGTGTACCTCCACTCCCAGAGAACACCAACATCTGGGGTGTTCAAACCCAGAGTGAAATCATATGAGGTACAGAAGAAACTACACACTGTATCATATATTTGCACCTTTTTTTCCCTTTATACGATGGTACTCACGACTTTGAGGGAAATAATTGATAGTACTGCCAAATCATATTATATCAAATTATATCAAATCAGATTTTTTTCCCTTGAAATTAAAACATAGTGTTTTTATCAGTGCATATTGAAATTGATTTTGTCCTATCTCCCCTTTGATTCTTTCAGAGGATGTCACTGTTTTCTGATTTTAAATATATGTCATGAAGCTGAGCCACAATTTAAAGCCTTGGATGTCATCCCCTCTCTCTCTCCTGTCTCCAGCCCCATCTTCACGGTATTATTCAGAACGGTCCTGTTTGCCTTTTTCGCCGCCCACCCCATCCTTTCCCCCTTTGCCCCCCCTACCCCCAATTTAGACTCACTACTCCTCAACTAGACTAGGTGACCTAGAGAACGATTTGCATCTTCGTTTTAGAGACAAGGAAACTGAAACGGACGTGACACAGTTACTAACCGGCAGAGCTGAGATTTAAATTCAGGCAAGCTGACCCCAGGACCTTTCTCCTGACCTCTGTGCCAACTGCTTTACAACCCAAGTAATAACTCCACAGAGAAGGCCACACAGCTTGGTTTCTCCCTCTGCTGGGCAAATTTATTTTATTTTATTTTATTTTTTTAAGATTTTATTTATTTGAGAGAGTGCACTGTGGGCACAAGTGGAGGGAGGGGCAGAGGCAGAGGGAGAAGCAGACTCCCTGCTGAGCAAGGAGCCCGATGCTCAGGACCCTGAGATGATGACCTGAGCTGAAGGCAGACACTTAACCCACTAAGCCCCCAGGCACCACCTCCTTATTTTACATTGAAGTAGATTCAGGTGGTCATTGGGCTATGCCTCCTATAACTTCCTGGTACCTATAATGGAGACGACCCACCTTCATTTTCCCCAAAATGTCTGGCACTCACCTGACATCAGAACATGTATGGATGAATAAAACAACAGAAGACGTCGATATAAATTATAAATTTTTCTTCCCCCATGTACATCGTGTATGTCAAGTATCTTTCTTTATTACCTTGGCATCTGGGTCCATAGAAGAAATTTCATTGATGAGAGATCTTTCCCCTAATGAAAGAAACATCATGGTGGCTTTGACCAAAAATTAAGGAGATGCAACGTCTTGATCTTGATTAACTTGGACAGATCCTTTGGGCATACATATGCGTCCTTTTCTGGCAATGGTCTCGTCTCACACAACCTGGATGAAGATGTTTATGTGGATCTTTTTGCTTCTCTATAACAGAGCCCAAGAACGAAGTGATCTGGAAGCTGTGGGTTCTCATGCATAAAACATAAAATGCCAGATAAGTTAACTTGCTTAATTAAGAAAAGAATGCACATGGGTGTGATTACGTGGCACTGGAAAGAATGGTGTCCTGATAAATTTTAGGATGGCTCTGGAGGGAAAAAAAAAAAAAAAAAAGTTTTGCTTTGCTCACTTTATTTCATAAGCTCCACCCATATGTCCTCAATTTCAAATAAAAAAATATATATCTTTAGAAGTGATATGGAAATTAATTAGAGACTTGAGCAAGGGGAGAATAGGAAGGGAAAAATTGTTGATCTATTCATTTCCCTTTGTTATAGGCAGTAGTTAGACCATGGTTTCTGTTTCATTGTCGAGACTCATTAGAAACTGCTGATCTGACAAAATCCAGTCTGAAGAGGGACGTGATGAGTTCTATGACTGAGCCTTAAAAACACTCATATGGGAACCCTGTCTTATTTGCCTCCATGAGAAGACTCTCACAAGTAAATTCTTGTGTCGGTATTATATACCGGTTCCTCTTTTCCCCCAAATGTGTTTATTAGTAAAATGACTTAAACCACTTTAAAAATGTTGTGAATTAAATGAAAGTGTCTGCTATAATACAGCAGTAAAATCCTGAAATATATTTAACTAGAACTCATCATGGTTAGACACAAATATAATTTCTTCTCTGGGAGAAAAGGATTTTAGATATAGGCTTATGGAGCGCAGGAGGGATATAGAGAGTCATTGCTTGTGACAAGTGGCTTCAGAAGCAGAAAGGGTTCTGCGTTTTTCAAACCAGAAATTGTTAAAAGGAACCCAGAATTGAAAGCTTTCTTGATGGCTACTTATGCATACGCATATATAGATGTATATATGAACATGTTTTAAAAGACTGTAGCTTTGGGTTTTCAAAGAAAAATTCAGTGATATATGAAGGATTTGAAAAGAGCATTCCTGAATGAAAAATGCGCATCAGTCAAAAGCATCAATAAATACGTCTTTTTCATATGCAAATGGAAATTTCTAAAGTAAAGAAGGCATTGTTTTATAAATAGTGAGATAATATTCTTGAAAAAGGTTACCAGTGATTACATAAGTTATCTCCTTCATAAAGAAATTTAGACTCATGGTTGCTCTTTTCATTAAAGCAAGCTTCCCACCCAGACTCATGCTGAAAGCCAAACTCTGAATTTTAATTAGAGATAATAAATAATTATATTACTTAGGAAACTGAAACTATTAAAGACTGCTGGTACCATACTACTGTATTTGAAGGGTGGGTAGTGATACATAAATCACATTAAAGGCAATAAGTGGTAGGTGGAAAATTGGCAATAAGCGTGGATAAATTTTAACACTAACCAGATTAAAAATAAAAGTAAATACGCATTGGGCCAGTCACTGGAATCCTCAAGCACTCAACCCCTCATTTTGAGATGACTAGAGCATTCTCTGTTCCCCAGGTTAAGGTGGTTATTCTTTATTTTTGATGGGGGAGGGGAGAAAGGGCAGCAAGAGCTGTAATTTATATTCCCTCTAACTAGAAAAATTAAACTTTTTGTCCCTGCCCCCTTTCTTTCTTTCTTTCTTTCTTTCTTTCTTTCTTTTAAAGAAAGCACGTTGACATCTCGAGAGAAATTACTACCCCAGAGTCAAGGGCAGAAAAAATGGAGAGACAGACTTCCCCAACCTACACAGCCCAGAGGGACCAGCTGACGCAGAGAAAGCAGAGACTTGAGCCATTAGAGCCAGGATTGGGGCTGACACTGACCTAGCCGACACCCGGCATTGTCCCGCCATCTGCACAAACGTGAACTTTGCCTCCAAAACTTGGCTTCTCAATTAACATGTCCAGCTGGGGGAGAATTCCGTCATTTCCCTAATATCCTTATTGCCACTGGCCTGACATATTAATATTAAAAATATATGTGCACAGATCAAGGATTTTCTTAAGCACTTCTGTTTTTATTGCAGATAATAGGCAGGAGGTGAAAGCAGACACAATATAATTTGAAAAGCATAACCCTGATTAGGCGCTGATTGGAACGCCGTTATACCTTACATTTAAAACCTTTTTATTATTAGAACTAGCTGTCAAAACCGGGCTCTGAATCTCCTATGAGATAGATTCAAGGGCATGCGATGCTTCGCTACTTCCGTGCAAATAAATTTATAGTTCAAAGTGCCATTTTCTTTGAATATGTCCTTAAGTATCAGAGACCTGTCATATGCATTGCTGAGGTGTTGGTAAAGATGTGTCGTCTGGCTTTAATTTGTTCTCTTTTAATGGACACTCATCATTATTCTCAGTTATTGTTCATTTCAACGTGTTATGCATTGACATAGTAAAGCAGTAGGACCATAGTATTTGCTATTGGATGATAAATGGACAATGCTAGTGAGTGTGGGGAGAGGGAGCAGTAATTCCCTTTAATGCTGGAAGTGAGAGAAGCTTGCGTTTGGTATTAGCTTTAACAGGGCCATCTGAAGAATCTCTTGGATCAAGGCATGGCTTCTAAAGCCGGACTCCCATGGGCTCAATGCCTGGCTCTTGCCAGTGAGCCCTAGGACCTTAAGCAAATTTCGTAATCCCCTCTAGCCATCAGTTTTCTCATCTGTAGGATGGGGTAGTACCCCGTGTGGGACTTGAAGAAAAGATTGACTGGGATGTTATGTGGAAAGTCTCCAGAAGAATACCAGGCACGTCATAACCCATCAGTCACGTGAGCTATCATTTAAGCATTTAGTTTTGTTTCGACAAGGTTACTAAATGGGACAAGGAGCTCACTGGGTCGTCTGGGCAACCTCTCCTACGGTTTTGCTCGTTACAAAGCTTCTTCAGGTGTTTTTATGCACCTTGTTTCAATTTCCTCCCTTTACCCTGTTCTGTGCTCATATCACAGAGAAACAAGCTCATGCTGCTTCTGGCCGAATATCCAAGAAAAGGAAAGCATGAGGTCTATCCCTCTGTGTCTAGCACCTTTACATATTGTCTCTCCTGGGACAATTCTCCGGGCTCTTCAAGTCCCCATATCACCCAGATTAAAATTCCCCACTGTTCAGAGTTGCCCAGCCCCACTTTACCCCTCAACAACCTTGACTTTTTCTACAAACTCAGATGACTTTGCTAGAAGAGCCTGAACAGTGTAGGAACGATGGTCCAGGCTCCCGTCCGGTCCCCATGACTTCCAGCCATGTGACATTGGCACATGGTTAACTTTCCGAGCCTCAGGCTTACCATCCGTAGAGTGGGGATGATGTTTCCATCCTTGCTGGCTGGCCAGGAGACGGATGACTGAAATCCAAGGAAATCAGTAAGAGATGAATGCGTGAGAGCCCTTACTCTGAGTCCCGTGCTTTCCATTATGTAGGGCTGGATTCTCTTTGCCCTCCCTTCTAAACAATGCTACAGTTTATCTTCTTTGTGTTTCAGTGACAACAGGATAGGTCTAGTGTGAATTAACTCTTGACACCAAAGGAGATTTGACCTTCCAATATAGCACATAGTGGAACAGTCAGAAAGAAGAGCAGAAACTCTGGTAGGCAGACTTTCACTCACAGTGGGATTCTACACAGTGGATCGTAGGCCCGGCCCAAATAAAGAAAGGAGGCATCCTGGGATTGCTAACTCCGGTCATGCAAAGGGAGCATGTTATGAAGAAAAGGAAAGCGAAGCTAGGTCAACTCTAGGGAGATCGTCAGCCAGAGACCTAGAAATGTGGGTCTAAGTGACTTAGTGGAAAAGAAATCTAGCCAAGCGGATTCTAGTGGGCGTGTGTAAGGCCTGGAGAAGGACACACTTACAGCCTTGAGAAATATTTTGAGGTCAGGAGACTAGCTGCCGAAGCCATTTATAGTGAGCCCAGGCAGGAGGTAGACTGAAAGCTGTGAGGGTCACCAGCTAGGGCATTTTGTGATGTGAATTGTCACAGCCCTGTTTGGGCTTCCTCTCATTCACTGTTGATAGACTGACCCCACTGCCTCCCACCAGGGGGAAAATGACGCAGGGAAAAGAAACTAAAGGGAAAACCGAAAATATAAACAAACTTGAGCTGCTTGCTGAGCTCCATCCAAATTTACTTCTCCAGTCTCAATTTTTTTGGGCACATCTCCAGTTGGGATCTTTAGAGTAGAGTGTAAATGTCAATTTTAATATGTAGGAACACTAGCTATCATGCCATCCTTTGGTTCAAAAGATCACAGAATGTGATTCTGAAGAAAATTACATTTGAATGCAGTTTGACTCAGTGGGATTCTGTCATATTACAGCAGTTATCACTCTTGTAGTTTTGTTCCTAAAGGGGACTGTGTTTATTTTATTATCTGAGATAATTTTTGTTGCTTCTCTTACTTTTACTGGAAGGTTGACAAAGTTAAATCTTCATATTTAATTTTACCATTATTCTGTTGGTGATCAAATACCTCTTGCATCTGTGCACATATTGATCAAGCATGACATCTAGACACCCATTTATTCATAGGCATAAGCTCTTTAATTTTGAATATATGTATATCGAATTAATACCTACTTATCCACCACCTACCTTCCTATGTATCATCTGTACAGAATTTCAGACACACAGAAATTCTGTTATTCACATTTCAGGAGTGACTGTGGGAGAGAAAGACAAATTCTTCTCAAATAGCTAGAACCAATTGGCACTACAGTTGAGGGAAGGGAAAGAGAAGGTAGGGAGCTCATTGTGGTCACACTCTTCTTATATGCTATGGATCACACTGGACAATTTTATATATGCTATTTCTACTTAATTCTTTTTTTATTTTTATTTTTAAGCTTATTTTTTTTTAAAGATTTTATTTATTTACTTGACAGAGAATAATCACAAGTAGGCAGAGAGGCAGGCAGAAAGAGAGAAGGAAGCAGGCTCCCTGCCCAGCAGAGAGCCGGATGGGGGACTCGATCCCATGACCCTGAGATCATGACCTGAGCCGAAGGCAGAGGCTTAACCCATTGAGCCACACAGGCGCCCCTCTACTTAATTTTTACAACAGTCTTAAAGCGAAGATATCATTATCTTCAGGATAGTGATGAGGAAGCAGGCTTTTGGAGGTAAGTAACTCATGGAAGGTTATTCAGCTGGTCCGCGGCAGACCAGTCTTTGAACTCAAGCCTGTCTGATTTCAAAGCTGATCGTCTTTCTCCTGTAGCCTACTGCTTGCTAAGAAAACGAAACCACTGGCTAGGGAGACACAAAACTCCAACACGTAGAAAAGAATCCTTACTAACATCTACAGCAGGCAAGGAAATAAATATATACACGGCAGGTGTATCATCTCTAACTCATATTGTCTTTATCCGGCTAAGTGACCTTGAGCAGGTTAATGCCCTTTTGAAGCCCCAATTTCTTTATCTGTAAAATGTGGGGTTTTGCTAAATTAACTCTAATGTCCCTTCATCTCTAATCCTCAATAGCTTTTTCATTATGTCCTGCTGTCCTGGCCCTGGCGTGTGTTCCTTGCTCCCAGGAGCTCTCTCTGAACGTGGTGTGCAGGTTTGCCTCTGTGTGACAAGCAGTGCCCTGAAATGAAAACTGGACTGAGTTAGCAATACACATAGAGTTTCATCCCACAATGGCCACTAATGATCCCTAATCAAGACACAATCTGAAAGGTAAACAAACCAACAGCTCCTTTGTTTTTGTGAAGTGAGAACTAAGGGTTATTGATTATTCTTCTGACCCAGGACAGATCTGTATAGATCTGGGGAAGATTGATGGCTCTTTTGATCTGAGAATCAGCCAAGCCTGACAACACAATGCCACGTAGAACTGTACTGTCTGTACGGCCCCTGACGGCACTCTGCCAGTTTCCTCTTCCTCTTCTTCATCACCTTTGAGAAACTGGTCAATTCCATTCACCCCATCACAAGGTGCGTTCTAATGAAGGGCTCCTTATCGGGGCATGGTTCTCAGTCTGGGTATCTCTGACTCTTAGGGTTGGAAAAAAATATACAGTAAAGATGTCTTTAGGACCACAAAACTCCTGCATGGATTTTACCTGTTTTTTGTTTGTTTGTTTTGTTTGTTTTTTAAAGAATTTTAAGAAGGAACACAAAGTCTTATAAAAATGCAGGTCTGAGGTCTTAAGCATTTACTTGCAGTAATTTGGAGATATTGTAAGCCACACATTTATTGGATCCTACTAGCAAGTTAGACATGATAGCCCATACCTACATATGTTTATCTGTTATTGTAGAAACATGCTTTGTATTTACATCCATGCTTTCCCCCAGTGGGATTGTACTTACCTAATGAGAAACTTTGCACTGCAGTAGTTAACTACCCCAAATTGCTGAGCACAGGTTAGCTCAGCTGTGTAATTAGGGATAGAGAGGATAGAGTGGTAGGGGTTAAGACAGGGGGTGAGAATCACCCACTCATTCTAGAAATATTCCTCTACTGCTGAGTGTTGGTATTTTGGGGAGTCGTGGGAAGAGTTTGGTTAAAGTTTTCAGTTATTCTTGATTGTGCAGTGGTGGGGTCAATGACCATTGTTGTAGACAGAAGACAGATTGCTTACAGATCTTTCAGTGGCCGGTCCACTGTTTCTCTCGGCCTGCCACGCTGCTCCTGGGCATTTGAGATAAGTTAGAAGGGGTATCCCATGTTAGGGAAATTATTCAGATAGGATAGCTCAGCAATGATTTGTGGTGTTCTATCCCCTCCGCCCTGCTCCCTCTCTGGCTGTCATCAGAAGACCCTTAGAGTTTATTTAATGATCCCAGGAAGTAGCAAGTCTGTGCCACCAATAGGGCACTCCTCATTGACTTTTACAAAAGCGCGAGTTTCCCGGAAGAGGACAGAGCCCCACCCCGGCCAGTCAGCCTGCTCTGTGGGAGGTCAGATGTGACTGCCCTGTGGCCAGAGTTAGGTCATTGATGAACACAGAATGTGATACACCTTCCAGAAGGCGTCTGGACTAACAGACTGTTTTGTCTGTGGGCACAATCGTGGGGGAAACGTTTTCAGTCTCGCAATATGGCCAAACCCACTAGTCTGAAGCATATGTTTGGCTGACATGTTTATAAAGTATTTCTGGTTTCACCATGAAGTAAAAGCACTATTTGTCTTTCTAAAATGTTTTTTGTGTACTTTTCCTGGGTCTATATTTTCCTTCTATTTCCCCCAAAGGATCAGAATTGACTACAGTAAATACAGTGCATGGTAGTAAACCATTAACAACAAATTAAGGAAAAGAAGTCAAATCAAAGGGAGAAAAAATCTTATCAGTGTTGAGGAAGGTGATAGTAATCAAGCATAACATTTTCCTGTGAGCTTCCTAATGGCCACAGCAAGGAGAGAAGCTTGATTGACTCTCTTTAATGAAAGGAAGCCTGTCTGCTCATAATGAGAGAAATACTACTTCCCTGGCTTTGTCCCATTAAAACAATAAAAAATAATAAAAATAAACAATAGGAGGTAGAAGGCAAATAGCAAATTACGTAGGGACACTGGACATTTAGTGTCTTCAGTGTAACTTAAATAATTGTTGTAAGAAACTGAAGGGCTCCATTAACATCCCACTTATCCAGGGATGACTTCACAGTGGAAATATTTGGCTATATGGTATGGACACATGGGGGTGGGAAAGCCTCTCTCCCCTCTCCACTCATATCCCCAACCCCCATTTATTTGATTATTGTAGACAGCCCACTATCAAACTATGGTCTCCAGGCCAATACCAGCCCATCCCCTGTTTTATAAATAAAAGTCTTATGGGAACAACAACCTACCTATTTATGTATTGGCTACAGCTACTTTCAAGCTACAGTGGTAGAAGTTAACAACAGTGACCACACAACCTGTAAAAGCTCAGATAATTACCACCTGGCCCTTTACAGAAAATGTTTACCCAGCCCTGGTCTAGAGAAATACCTGAAAAATCTGACCTTAAAGCTAAGAATTACTTGGAGTTACTTGGGAGCTGTAATACACTAAATCATTACCAGCCAATAAGAACTTTGTGTAAATGCTTTTTTTGTCGAAATATTTTTGTATACCAACTAACTAATTGAAAAGAATGGAGGAAATGGAGCTCAGGTCAAGTAAGCTTTGCTTAGGAAGATGGTGGGGTAGATAAATCTGGCTGAGGTTTCATCGTGGAGGGATCAGGAAGACCAGCAGGTAGCAAGATGGTGGTAGATGGCCGTTGGGGTGAAGAAGAAGAGAGACGTAAGACATGGTTTTAGAGAAAGGAAATCCTGTGAAAGGAGGATGAGGATGCTCCTCCGTTCTGAATTTTACCTAGGAACAACTCTGGAGGGGTACCACGTAGACTCTGTCATTTTTCTCAGTTCCCCGGGTAGCACAGGGTGGCCTCTTCGCGGTCCATTTACCGGAAGTTGCCTAAGGATGGAAAATCAGACTAGAAAGCACTGAGAGTTCATAATGAATGGGGTGACTTTAGGGTACATCATGGGCTCATATATCACATTCTGCTTATCTTTAAAACATATATGTAAAATTTAGTCCCATATACAGTGGAACTAGGACACTGTTATTTATTTATTTATTTTTAATTCTACCTCAGCTCTGTTAAATTTGTAATATTCATGAAGAAGCAAATGAAACTGAAAATATAAAATGAGACCAAAGGGTTTTTCCTTTAACTTATATTTTTACATACTTTATACTTTGAAAATTAGGGGTGTGATGTTTCTCTTCTCCAAAAAGGTCGGTAAGTGGACAGAATTTTTAAAGAAATCTATCTAAAATCCGTCTCTCTATTAGAGACCTTTTTGGCTTCATACTCAGTTGATTTAAAATGTGTGAAATATGCAGGGTCACTTTCTATATCTAATTTGGGAGGGAGACAAGCTTCAATTCAAGCATATGTATTTTGAATATCATGGGCATATTTATTATATTTTGCTTAACGAAACTTTCTATTGAAATGATTTTTTCTCTGTAATGTAAAAATCCCTTAAAAAAATCATCCTTCTTGTTTAGCACTTAAAAAGAAATCCACTACAGTTTTAATGAATCCAGAATTTGGTAATTAAAAAGAAAAAGGCAGAAGAAGGCAGTTCTGACATAGAAACTTTTAATCAAAAAGAAATGTGATTTTGAATTCCTCCTGCTTGCATTATGTTAGCTGCTGGGGAAATAGAAGTCTGAGAAATTCTATTCTTACAAGGTTTTTCAAAGCAATAAGGAAAACCAAGCAAATGGAACTAAAACTGAAAACCAGTGATTGTTGAATTGTGCAACATCTACTGTTAAGTTTAGTAGAAAGTCTAGATGGCAGAAATTAATTTTGGATAAATCAGTTGGAAAAAATGAATGGAAGACTCAAGGCTAAGCATCACTATAATAAAAGGTGAATATTAATGATTTGTATAATCTACCCATTATAGAAAAATGGACAAACCCTCTTAGATGTAAATAAAATAATAATTATTATATTTATCAAAAATGTACTAATGAAGGCAATTTGGCAAATACAGGAAAGAGCAAAATACTGAATATTATTTTATATGTTCAATTTTTAAACAAAAGAGGTACCTTCTTTGATTCTTGGAAATATGTTGAACTTCAGGTGACATGAAAAACAAGGTCATTTCTTGGACACTATGCTTAGAAAAGCTGTGCTCCTATATGGCTCATCTCATTTTATAGTGTTAGAAATTCTGCTGCTTGAGGCAGAGGTATTATTGCTGTTTTGTCTTCTTCACTTTTATATCCTCAGACCTAGAAGAGTCCCTTCTACAGAGTAGGTACTCAATAAATATTTGTTGAATGACTCAAGGCAGGAGTGGGTGCAAGATGAAAGTTGTATGAAATACAGAGTGCTGTAGAAATGCAATGAAGGTAGATGGACAGTTTTTTTTTTTCAATGAAAATATCCCTCTTTCCAGTAATATCATTTTACCAGACATGTAGCATATATTGGTGGAGACTAAAGAAGGTATTATCCACTTCCTCATAGACAATAAATAAAATTGTGGGCTGATGAGCACGTGAGCTACCTGTTTCTAATTTTATGCGTAATCCAGAGGTTTAGGTATTATTCAACAAACTAGTTATCAGAGTTATGAATTTTCATCCTCTGAAATTTGATATTCAAAAGAATTATTTTTCAAAATCTGAGACTTTTCTGACTTCATTAACAGTGAAAAATAAAAATAATAAGGTTAAGTTTTGGAATTGTATTCACTCTGCTTTTATTGAGGTAAAATTGGTATATAGCATTATGTAAGTTTCAGCTATATAATATTATAATTTGACATTTGTATAAAGCACACAGTGATCTCTACCATAAACCTCGGTACAACCATCACTAGAGAACTGAGCTCTTTTGCCCATTTTACCCACTGCCCCCACCACTTCCGCATTCATGACCACCAATCTGTTCTCTGTATCCATGATTTTGTCTTTTATTTGATTTGTTTGTTTTATTTTTTAGATTTCACACATAAGAGAATGTGGTATTTGTCTTTCTTTGTCTAACTTATTTCAGTTAGCATAATACTCTCAAGGTCCATCCATATTGTTGCAGATGGTAGGATTTTCTTTTTTTATGGCTGAATAGTATTCCACTGTGTGTTTATATGTGTGTGTGCACATGCATGTGCATATGTACACACATATATACATGTATATATCCATTCATCCATTGATAGACATTTAGATTATTTCTGTATCTTGGCTTTTGTAAATGCTGCAATGAACATAGTGTTGATTGCATCTCTTCTGAAATAGTGTTTGGATAAATACCCCACAGTGGAAAAAATGAATCGTATGGTAGTTCTATTTTTAATTTTTTGAGGAATCTTCATACCATTTTCTGTAGTGAATGCACCAGCTTACGTTTCTACCGACAGTGTATGAGGGATCTCTTTTCTCCACATTTTTACCCAGCACTTCTTATTTTTTTGATAATAGCAATTTTAACAGGTGTGAAGTGATATTTCATTGTGGTTTTGATTTGCATTTCCCTTATAATTAGTGTGTTGAACATCTCCATGTGCTTGCTGGTGATCCTTGAAGCTTGTCTCTTCAGATCCTCTGCTAATTTTCATTTTCTCTGCCCATTTAAAAAGCAAGTTATCATTACTATTATTATTGTTATTGTATGATTTTTTTCATATGTTGGCTATTAACCCTTTATTGGATATATGATTTTCAAATATCTTCTACCATCTAGTAGGTTGCCTTTTTATTTTGTTGATGGTTTCCTTCTCTCTGCGAATGCTTTTAATCTGATGTAGTCTCATTTGTATGTTTTTACTTTTGTTACCCTTTGGAGTCAGGTCAAAAACAATTATTGTTAAACTAATGTCAAGGAGATTACCATCTATGTTTTCTTCTAAAAATTTTAGTTTCATGTTATACATTCAAGGCTTTAAAACATTTAATGTTATTTTTTGTGTATGGTGTATGATAGTACATGTACATGTGGCTGTCCAGTTTTCCCAAAACTATTTATTGAAGGAAGTGTTCTTTCCACATTGTATATATTTTACCTCTTTTGTCAGAGATTAATCTACTATATACATTTTGGTTTAATTTTGGGCTCTCTATTCAGTTCCAGTGATCTGTGTGCCTGTTTTAATGCCAATACCACACTGTTTTTATTACTATAGCTTTGTAGTATAGTTCGAAATCAGAGGGTGTGGTAAATCTAGCTTTGTTCTTTCTTATGATTGCTATAGCTATTCAGGGTCTTTTGTGGTTCCATACAAACTTTTGAATCAGAGAATTATTTGCTCTAATTTTGTGAAGAATGCCTTTGGGATTTTGATAGGGATTGCACTGAATCTATAGATTGCTTTGGGTGACATACACATTTTAACAATTTTAGTTATTCCAACTCATGGAATATCTTTCCATTTCTTTCTTTCTTTCTTTCTTTCTTTCTTTCTTTCTTTCTTTCTTTCTTCCTTCTTTCTTTCTCTTTCTTTCTTCTTTCTTTCTCTTTCTTTCTTTCTTTCTTCTTTCTTTCTCTTCTTTCTTTCTTTCTTTCTTTTTTTCTTTCTTTCTTTCTTTTTAAAGATTTTCTTTTTAAAGATTTTATTTATTTATTTGACAGACAGAGATCACAGGTAGGCAGAGAGACAGGCAGAGAGGGGGAAGAGATGGGGAAGCAGGCTCCCTGCCAAGCAGAGAGCCCAACGCGGGGCTCAATCCTAGGACCCTGGAATCATGACCTAAGGGGAAGACAGAGGCTTTAACCCACTGAGCCACCCAAGTACCCCTCCATTTATTTCTGTCTTAATTTCTTTCACCAATCTTTTATTTTTCAGAGAATAGATCTTTCACCTCCTTGGTTAATTTTATTCCTAGGTATTTTGTTCTTTTTGATGCAATTACAGACAGGATTGTTTGCTTAATTTCTTTTTCTGATTATTATTAGCATATAGGAATACAACAGATTTTTCCATATTCATTTGGTATCCTGCAGCTTTACCGAACTCATTTATTAGTTCTGACAGTTTTTCTGATGGAGTCTTTAGGGTTTTCTGTATATATCATCTGCAATATCATCTGTCATCTGCAAATAGTAACAATTTCACTTCTCGTCTGATTTGGATGCCTTTATTTATTTTTCTTGCCTTATTACTCTGGTTAGGACTACCAATACCATTTTGAATATGATGATGAAAAGTTAGCATCCTTGTCTTGTTCTTGATCTTAGAGAAAAAGTTTTCAGCTTTTCACTGTTAAGTAGTTATGAACTTGTCATGTATGGCCTTTACTATATTGGGGTACAATCTCTCATACTCATGTTGTTGATAATTTTTAATCATAAGTGAATGTTGGATTTTGTCAGATTTTTTTTTGCATTTATTGAGATGATCATAAAATTTTTATCCTTAATGTTGTTAATGTGATATATCACATTGATTTGTGGATATTGGACCATCCTTGCCTCCATGGAATAAATCCCATTTGATCATAACATATGATCCTTTAAATATATTGTTGGATTTGGCTTGTGAATAGTTTTTTGAGAATTTTTGTATCTACTTTCATCAAGGATATTGGACTATAATTTCTTTCTTTTTGGTATCCTTGTTTGCTTTTGAATCAGGGTAATGCTGGACTCCTAAAATGAGTTTGGAAATACAATTTTTTGGAAGAGTTTCAAAAGGGTAGTTATTAAATCTTCTTTTAATGTTTGGTATAATTCACCAGTGAAGCTATCCAGTCCTGAACTTTTGTTTGTTGAAAGGTTTTGATTACTGATTCAATCTCCTTGTTAGTAATTGGTTTATTCAGATTTTCTATTTCCTCATGATTCAGTCTTGGAAGATTTTATGTTTCTAGGAATTTATCAATTCCTTTAGGTTGTCCAATTTGTTGGTGCATAATTACTCATAGTAGTCTATTATAATTCTTCATATTTCTGTGGTTGAGCCCTGTCTCTTTCTTCCTTCATGAGTCTAGCTAACAGTATGTCAATTTAGTTTATCTTTTAAAGAATTAGCTCTTAGTTTCTGTTTTTTTTTTTTTAATTCTCTATTTTATTTACTTATGCTCTGATCTTTGTCATTTCCTTCCTTCTACTAACTTTGGGTTTCTTTTGTTTAAGTTTCTTTAGGTGTAAATTTAGCTTGTTTGAAATTTTTTCTCCTTTCTTGAGATAGACCTGTATTTCTAGAAATACTCTTCTTAAAATTGTTTTGATGCAGCCCATAGATTTGGGACTGTTGTATTCACATTTTCACTTATTTTCAGGTACTTTCTGATTTCTCCACTGACCCAATGGTGGTTCAGTAGCATGTTGCTTAATCTCCACATATTTGTGATTTTTCCACCTATGGTTGATTCCTAGTTTCATACCATTGTGGTATGATTTTAGTCTTTTTAAAAATTTATTGAGAGTTAGGGCACCTGGTTGGCTAAGTTTGTTGAGCATCTGACTCTTGGTTTCAGCCCAGGTCATGATCTCAGGGTCATGTGATTGAGCCCTGTTTTTGGCTCCATACTCATCAGGGAGTCTGTTTGAGATTCTTTCTCTTCCTCTGCCCCTGCTCTTGTTCATTCTTTATCAAATTAATAAATGAATCCTTAAAAAAAGTTTTTTGAAACTTGTTTTGTAGCCTAACGATAGGACCCATCCTGGAGAATGTTCCATGTGAACCAGAGAAGAAAGTGTATTCTGCTGTTTTCAGGTGGAATGTTCTGTATATACCTACTAAGTCCCTCTGGTCTAATGTGTCACTTAAAGCTAATGTTTCCTTAGTCATTTTCCATCTGGATGATCTACCCATTGATGTAAGTGGGGTATTAAAGTTCCCTAGCATTATTGTATTGCTGTCATTTCCTCCTTTCAGGTCTGTTAATATTTGCTTTATATATTTAGGTGCTCTCATGTTGGGATAGATATTTACAAATGTTAGATCTGTTAGATTGACCCATTTATTTTTATGTAATCCCTTCTTTGTTTTTTTTTAATAGCCTGTTTTTTCTCTTTTTTTTTTTTTTTAAAGATTTTATTATTTATTTGACAGAGAGATACACAACAAGAGAGGGAACATAAGCAGGGGGAGTAAGAGAGTGAGAAATGGCTTTATACCAAGCAGGAAGCCCGATGTGGGGCTCAATCTCAGGACCCCAGAATCATGACCTGAGCCAAAGACAGATGATTAATGACTGAGCCACACAGGCGTCCCTATAACCTTTGCTTTAAAGTCTATTTTATCTGACATAAGTATAGCTATACCAGCTTTCTTTTAGTTTTGGTCAGTTTGACATATAATTTTCCATCCTTTCACTTTTAGTCTGTGTGTCCTCACATATGAAGTAGCTCTAGTTCCTACTAGATATAGGATATATAGATATAGATATAGATGGGTCTTGTTTTTCCGCCTGTTCTATCTTCTGTATTTTAAAAACTATATATTATTATTCTCCTTACCATGTATTCTGTTTTTGATATAATGTTTTGTATCTTTGTATTGTCTGTATCCCTTAATTAATTAAGGATGTAGTTAATTTTATAATTTTTCTTTTAACCTTCATATAACCTTTACTGAATATTTATTTTTACCAGTGAGATTTTTTAAAAAATATTTTGTTTATTTATTGGACAGAGAGAGAGAGAGAGATCATAAGTAGGCAGAGCAGCAGGCAGAGAGAGGGGGAAGCAGGCTCCCCACTGAGCAGAGAGCCTGATGAAGGGCTTAATCCCAGGACCCTGAGATCATGACCTGATCTCATGAAGCAGAGCTGAAGGCAGAGGCTTAATGCAATGAGCCAACCAGGAGCTCCTACCAGTGAGATTTTTACTTGCTTATGTTTCTTAGCATGAGTTTATGACTTTTTTTTTTTTTCAGCTAAAAAAACTCCCTTTAACATTTCTTATATAACAGATTTAGTGAAGATAAACTTTTTTAGTTTTTGCTTCTCTGGAAAATATTTTATCTCTCCTTCAATTATGAAGTATAAACTTACTGGGTAGCGTAACCTTGGTTGGCAATTTTTTCCTTTTAGCATTTTGAATATACCATGCTTCTGCCTTCTGCCCTGCAAAGTTCCTCCTGAAAAATCAGCTGATATTCTTATGGGGATTCCCACGTATAACAAGTTAGTTCTCTTTTGCTGCTTTTAAGGTACTTTCTTTATCTTTAACTTTTAATTATAATATGTCTTTATGTGGACCTCTTTGTGTTTATCTTATTTGGAATTGTCTGTGCTTCCTGGAGATAAATGTCCTTTTTCTTCCCAGGTCAAGGAAATTTTCAGCCATTATATCTTAAAATAAGTTGCCTATCCTTTTCTTTCTCTCCTCCTTCTGGGACCCCACTAATACAGAGGCTATTCTTCTTGATGTTTTCCACAGATCACATAAACTTTTTTTCATTTTAAACTCTTAAATTTTTATTTTAAATTTTAAATTCTTTTTTTTTTCACTGCTCTGACAAGATGTGTTCCACTGCCCTGTCTCCAGCTTGCTTCTCTGTTCTTCTATTTTATCCAGTTGGCTCTTGATGTCCTCTAGTGTATTTTTTAGTTTAGGGATTGTATTCTTCAGCTCAGTGGCTTCTGTAGGGTACTTTCCTACGTATTTTATCTGTTTGTCCAAGTTCTTATGTGTTCATCCATTTTTCTTCTAGGTTTAGTGAACATTTTTATAATTGTTACTTTTAATTTTTTATCAGGGAAATTACTTATTTTTGTTTCATTGAAGTTTTTCTGTGAGATTTTTCTCTTGTTCCTTTGTTTTAAACATTTTTACCCATCTTCTCATTTTGCCTGTCTCTCTGTGTTTGTTTTTATGTTCTAGGTGAAACAGCTAAATCCCCCCCAAACTTTTTTTTTTTTTTTTTTTTTTTTTTTTTTTTTTAGAAAAAGAGAGTATATGAACATTGTGGGAAGGGCAGAAGGTAAGGGAGAGAGAATCCTAAGCAGGCTCCATGCCCAGCATGGGGCCCAATGCAGAGTTCAATCTCACAACCTTGAGACAATGACCTGAGCCAAAAATCAAGAGTCAGATGTTTAACTGACTGAGCCACTCAGAGACCCTGCATATTCCAGTCTTGAAGCAGTGACTTTGTGTAGGAGATGAACTTTATTGTTCAACCTTGCCCTAGCTTTTGGTTGCTCCTTGGACCTTTATGGTTGTCTAATAATCTGATTTGTCCTTGATAGCTCCCAGTTGTTAAAGGTGTTCCAAGATCTGTCAGTATTCCAAAGGGAAGGGACTCAGAAACTGCCTAATTTTAAGCTAATTTTAAGGCAGTCCCTCAGACAGCAGCTTTCAGGTATGTAAGTATATACATTCTTATGGTTCTGTGATCAAAAACACTGCAGACTTCCAGACCATACATCTGGCGGTGTTTCCTGGGTGATAGCTGCAAACATGGTGGCTTTATGTGTGTATAAACTACTATCTGGGAGGTGTCAGTGAGCTCTGACAAGGCCAAGGGAGGGCATTAATCTGGTGTCTCTCTGCCCCTGTGTCCTTGGAGCACTCTTTTAACCTATGGATGTGAGAAAAACCTAAATCCTGTCTTTCACTCTGGGAAGTGGTGGCCTATTAAGGACTGTTTCTCCTATTGTTTCAGGCCCACAGGGCCCAGAAACACAATCCTTCCTGGCCACCAGAGCCAGGAATTCAAGGGGCATCCTCTGTGTAGGTTGTACATGCCTGCTCGCAGTAGTAGAGTGGTGTGCAGGGCCAAGGAACTTGGTCAGACTGACTGAGCAGGCATGCAGGGGTGAGGTGCACCCACTGGAGCTAGCAGACTAGGTGGGGATGCAAAAATGGAGCTTGCCAGTCCTGGAGAGTCCCAGCAGGATCCTGCCTCTCTGGCAGATGCTTTAAGATTAACAAATCAATTTCCTTCATGTGGTCTAGGTCAGGTCTAGGTCTAGGTCAAAGGCACATATGGTCTAGGTGCCTTTCAAATTGCTAATTTTGACTGGGTCCTGTGGTGAGTGGGTCTGTATATGAATCCTCTAAGGTCAATTTTCTGTTTCGTCTAGCCCTGCAGCTTTCTTAGAAGTAAGTCCCATTGGTATTCAAGGGTAGTTGCTTTGGGGGCTCATCTCCCTACTGTAGGTCCCCAGGGGTGGGGTGCCTGATGTGGGGCACAAAATTCCCACTCCTCAGGGACAGGCTCTGTACTGTGAGATCCCTCCTGACTGTGGATTGCTGTGCCTGGGTAGGCTTTCTTGAAAGACAATATCTCTGCCTCTCCTACCTGTCTGCATGTAGCCTTTTAATCCTTTGTGGTATAGGTGTTGTTCAGCTAGCTTTCAGGTTCTTTTCCAGAGAAAATTGTTCTATAGATGGCTGAAGATTTGTTGTGCTTGTGGGAAAAGCCAAGTTCAGTTTCCTTCTATGCCTCTATCTCAAACCCTCCCACATTCACTATATTTTTAATCCCCATTTACAAAAACATGAAATAAAAATGTTCAACCTTCACTTTTTAACATGAAGCCTGGGAAATATTGTTTGGAAGGAGTGTTAAGGATTATGCTTTAAGCAACAGGAAATTGGTTAACCAAAGGGAGAAAGTATTGACTTAAAATATCATGCACAGGAATGAAGGAAAAATAGAACTCAGCCCTGAAAATGTGTCTAAGGCAAAGAAGGCAGCATATTCAATGCACCCTACATACTATGCCCTGTTGCCTGAAGAGGGATTTTTACTTCTTCCTTATTCCTAGTAGGAACAAAGTAGTAGAAGTTACTCACAACAGCAACTATTCCTAACCAGGGAAGAAAGAACTAGAAAAGCAACTTTGATGCCGGTGTTACTTATACTATTTGGTGATCTGATTTTTATAAATGCATTTCTTTAAAAAATGCAGAAACTCCTTTCTCATTGTTTAAGGCCTAGAAAACCAAAACTTTTATTGAAGGAATGTTCTTGTCAGTGGAGGGAAAATAGAAAATAAAAATGATTGTAAGTAAAACAATATTTTATATAGTCTATTTTTCTCCCTTAAGATTAGCGAAGCATTCAAAAATAACTGGCAAGCTGAATGGTGCATAAGATGTATTTAATTGAAAAACTTTTGTAATTTTTTTTAGTTGTTTATATACACAGAAGTGTCAAGAGTTATATACTTAAACCTTATGTGATACTAAAAATCTTACCCCTTTGGCAAGTTACCTGATTAAGAAATGTGAATTTTACTGTATCTAACATTCTTATCAGGATCTTAAGCATGCTCCTTGCCACAAGCTCCCAAATGGGTCAAAGTCCAGGATTTCTAGCTCATGAAAAATGTACAATACTGAGTTTCAAACTATTCATATCATTTGGGTGCAGTACAAGCTGTATCTTATGCCACAGACATTCCATTCAAATGTTTTGGTAGCAGGATTTTTTTTTTTTTTGCTAATTCTCTATTTCTATTTTAAAATAAGGAGATTCAATTAATGCATTTCACTAAATCACAGAAATAATACCTATTCATACTAAGACCTTGAGAGTTTCAAAAGCCATAGATTTTCTTTAGTTCTCTAAGGTTTTCTTTTTTCTTCTTAAAAGAAGAGTTATGTGATCAAAATAAGAAGACTTCCATGAACTTCGTCTAGAAATATTAACCAGCTAGAAGAGCTGTCTGACCGTTTTGGAAATATGCAGATAATGAATGTGCATGCGTTTGGGATATGCAAAGAAAAGTGATGCACAGCAATGATATCTTTGATCACAGAAAGAACTCAGAAATAGGAGAACTGTGTCGAGGATGGTTATCATCAGCCCATTTTCTATTCCCTGTGCACAAATCATTTCATGCATTCTACAAACCAAGCCCCGATGTTGGGCTTCAAAAGCAATTTCAGCAGCAAAATAAGGTGCTTTTCTTCAATTTTCAAGCCATTTGTACGAGGTTAGTGTTGTTTACCCACCTGGTACACTGATATTTACATACCCCTTTAAAGAAAATTGGTAGGTATGATTTATGGAGTACTGTAAGAGCACAATTTTCCATGTAGTGCACCTAATCTGAAAGGGCACTTGCAAAGGTCACTCTGGCCATACAAATACCAAGTCTTCTCTTTGGAATAAGTTAGGATATTCATTTTTCTTGGAAAATGTCAGCGGTACCCTACTCCAGGGGTTAGTTTATGCAGATAAATGCGTAAGCCTTTAATCTTAGAGCAAAAATACTCTACACAAATGTAAAAGCAGTCCATCTATCACTGTTAAGACCTGTAATTTGTTTTTATTTAAATCTCAAGCCAGGGCGGAGTGGGCAACAGGACCGTTAACACAGTATCTCACACATAAGCCAAGATCAAGGCGCATGAATATGCTTCGACTCTCAGCCCAGGTGGCTGGCACAGCGCGTGGCTCCCACAGCCAGGACTACAGTTCGCAGCGCGCCTCTGTGCACGCGCTCCTTCCGCAGCTAGAGGCATCCTGTCCAACTCTGTGCATGGGAGACTGTCAGGTAACTTTCTTCTCCCCACCTGCGTTTTCTCTGCCTGTGAGAAAGCACCAGCCAAAATTCAGGTGGATGAGACGTTACTCTTTTCTGTGTTTTGGAACTTAACGGTTCACTTCCACTCAAGGAAAGAAAAGCCAACAAATCATATTCTTTGTGAATTTGTTTTCTTTTCCCGGAAGAATGGTCCTATTTAGAGAAAAGCTCTGACTTTCCCCATGCATACCCATCCCCAATCCTGAGATTTTTGCACTTGCAACGGACAAGAGAAACTGAATAGCCAAGTATATCGAATATATGTTGTCACGTTTGTATCTCTTGCCTTCTTTTCATGCTGTCTAAACGCTATGCTTGAAATGTAAGCCTCAGCCCTAATCATTGTTGTCTGAAGACCACTTCCTAATATTAAGTGTAGCAGACATGAAGAGAAAGTAACATATTATTATGAAATGTTTGCCTTTATTTCTATAAAGTAAGGAAGGGGCGGGAATTTGGGAAGAGATGCTGTGCCTTCTTCCTCTGATAAGATTTTGCAAATGAGCATTCTGAGTTTAAGAGAAGCGAATGGTGACCCAAGGGTGATCCCTGGAGTCTGAACCAACAGCTGACATTGATTTTGCCATCTCGATGTTGTCAGAGTGGAAGATTACAACCATCTATGCAATGAATTCCTTTTTGAGAATGTAGACATCTGTGTGGAGAAGCAATGGAAAGTGGTGATAATTGATGACACCACTTTCTGTTCTTCACGGAGAGAAAAAGCAAAAATATACCACCCATTTGGATTCAGGAATCATGCTAAAAATAGCTTTAAAGATTTAAGTGGATTTGGTAATTTGATCAATGTACATTAGTACTTCTCGTAACCTGAGCTCAGTGATATTAAATGCATTTTAAACATCAAGATTTCAAAAAGACCATCACTGAGTATAGGTACCTGAAAGAAAATTATAATGTGCCAACAGTATAGAATCTTTAATCTTTAGGTAATAAAATTAAGCCCAAATTCTCCATTCATCTTGCCAAACATTGTAGTGAAAGGAGTGCACAAAATTTCTAAAAGGTGTTAAACTCAGATCAGTAGATCCTGACCAAACTTCCAAGTTACAGAAGAAAAATTAACATTTTTCACTTAACAGTGAGCAGGTGGAATGGAGGTTGTACAGATGCGTTCTCAATCTGTAAGCTGGACCAGGATGGGGGCGGGTGTGTGTGTTTGTCTTTCTTTATTCCTCTGCTCTTATTCCTGAACACGTGGTATACACCACACTGGGGAACTCTGGACTCTCTCTGTTTGGCATTCCTGCTTTGCTATCTGCTAAACAACTCAAAAGTTGTATCCCAAAACAAACCCCTTGATCTTCCCTAGCAGATTTGCTCCTGCCATTGTCTTCCACATCTTAGTTATGAGCAATTCCATCTTTCCTGTTGCCTGGGGCCAAGAGCCTGAGGGTCATCCTTGGTTTCTCCTTCTTCTCCTAATTCATAGCTGTGGCCCTCACATCTTGCTGCCTTGGACTTCAGCCCGATCCCTTCTTACTGTCTGTGATAGTCTGAATGTTCGTGCACCCTCCATTCATATGTTGAAATATTAACCTCCAAACGATGGTGTTAGGAAGTGGGGTCTTTGGGAGATGATTAGGACGTGAAGTTGGAGCACCCATGAATGGTATTAGTGCTCTTAAAGAAGAGACTCCAGAAAACTCCATTTGTGAGTCAGGAACAGTGCGTTCTTCAAACACTAGATCTGTCAGTTTCGTGACCTTGGACTTCACAAGCTCCAGAACAGTCAGAAATAAATGTGTTTATTTATAAGCCCTCCCCCACCAGTCAGTGGAGTTCTGTCTGAATAGCCCAAAGCATCTGAGATACCACCTTTATAGCTACCACTGTGGTTCAAGATCCCCCTTTGCTCCCTGAATGACGGCAGAAATTTCTATCCTCGGTTTCTTACAATTTCGTTTTCATATAGCTTCTGGAATGATCCTGTTACATTATTTTTTTATTTAAATTCAATTAGCCAACACATGGTACATTATTGGTTTCCGATGTAGTGTTTCAGATGTAGTGTTCAACAATTCACCAGTTACCTATAACACCCAGTGCTCATCCCATCACATGCCCTCCTTAATGCCCATTGCCAAGTTACCTCATCTTCCCCCACTCCCCACTCCCACTCCATCAGCCCTCAGTTTCTTTCCTGGAGTTAAGAATCTCTCATGGTTTATCTCCCTCTCTGATTTCTTCCCATCTGGTTTTTCCTCCCTTCCCTTATGGTCCCTTATGAACTGTTTCTTATATTTGACACATAAGTGAAACCATATGATAATTGCTTTTCTCCAAATGACCTATTTCCCTTAGCATAATACCCTCCAGTTCCATTCATGCCATTGTAAATGGTAAATATTTATCCTTTCCATTATATATATGAACCACATCTTCTTTATCCATTTATCCATTCATCCATTGAAGGACATCTCGGCTCCTTCCACAGTTTGGCTATTGTGGATATTGCTGCTATGAACGTTAGGATGCAGGTGCCCTTTTGTTTCACTACATCTGTATCTTTGGGGTAATTACCCAGTAGTGCAATTGTTGGGTCATAGAGTAGCTCTATTTTTAACTCCCTGAGGAAACTCCATGCTGTTTTCCAGAGTGGCTGTACCAGCTTGGATCCTGTTACATTATAAACGAAATTACATTATGCCATTCCTTTGCTTAAAACCCTTCAATGATCCCCTCAGAAGTTGCCCATCGGGCACCAAATCTCTGAAGGTTCTGCTTTGTCTGCGACTCGGCAACTCCCCTCCCCCACCCCGCCCCACCCACCTGCCTCAGGTCTCACTCTTCCGCCCTCACTGGCCTCCGCCCCCCGGACTCCCTGTCTCCTGGCAGTTCCTCGCGTGGGCCTCCTTTCTCTTGCTGGGCCTTCCCCCTACAATCCCCCTTCCCTGGAAGGACACATGACAGAGTTTCTCCTTGAGGGTTACCTTTAAATACCACCTCTGTGGTGATATTTCTCTGACAAGCTTCTTTAAAATTGTGTCCCTGCCTCCCTCTCCCAGTGCCATACCAGGCTGGCACTCCCAATCACCCTTCACTGCTTGGTTTATTCCCACAGCACTTATCACCATCTGACATAGCATATGTTTTACTTATTTTATTGTTTACTGCCTGTCTCCCCCCCGTATAACATAAATCCCTGAGAGCAGACATCGCTGTCTATTTTGTTTACTGCTGCATCCTCAGTGCCTAGAAAAATGTTTAGCACAGGGTAGATCTTTAAATATAAATATTTGGCAGTTGAACTGACAAATGCCTTTAACTACTTGTGAGATGCCAATAATTTTATTATAGCTGTATTCTTATACTTACAAAGTCTCCCCCAGAACACGTAAGCTTCAGACCTCACTCTTTTGCCACCATGCATCAATATTTCTTAAATAAAACATACGGACCACATGGGAAATTAGAGACCAGACATGGCCTCACATGAGTGCAAGCTAAGTTTGGTCCTAGTCCTGACTGATGGAATTAAGGTCTGGACTTTGAGTCTGGCAGACTTGAAGGGATGAGCACCCTTGCCAGAGAACAGGAAAGCATGGGTTCACATTCCATCTCCGCTGTGTACAAGTTGAGTCCACTGGCTCTGGGATCCTCAGCTTTCTTATCTGTGAAATGGAGCTGTTGCTGTGCCCCTGCCCCTACCCAAAAGATCTGCAGTATGGATTAGCTGAGATCATGTCAAGGCCAGTGGAAATCTTAGGAAGTTGTACCTGTCGTGCTTACCACCAAAGTAAGGCCATGCACTTCATACATTATTTAAGAACATGTATGCCTTATCTTGCAAAGTGCCTGCCATGTCATAGGCGGCAGATTGCTACTGAACATAATTACTGCACGTATTTAAACATCTCCTGGATCACACGGCCAAGCCATCAGAAACACTTTCTATCTAGGATCAGTACTTAGGATTAAAAAAAATTTAAATTCCACTACCATCCCATAATGCTGTAATTTTAAATGCTCAAACTCGGGTTCCAAAAAACACGTAGGAAAGGATCGCCCTGGCTCCGTATGTCCTAAACTGGGGTCAACAAATGGGAGCCCACGGAAAAAGTTCCATACCTTCCCTGTTTTGGACAGCCTGAGAGTGAAGACGGCTGCCTGCATTTCTAAGGGATTATAAAAGCCAAAAGAACACTAGTAGTATTTTGGGACAAATAATAATTTCATGAAACACAAATTTCAGCACTTTTTATCTGACCACAGATAAAAAGTGTTACCAGGGGGCGCCTGGGTGGCTCAGTGGTTAAAGCGTCTGCCTTCGGCTCAGGTCATAATCCCAGGGTCCTGGAATTGGGCCCCACATCACACTCTCTACCCGGCAGGGAGTCAGCTTCTTCCTCTCTCACTGCCTTCCTCTCTGCCTACTTGTGATCTCTGTCTGTCAAATAAATAAATAAAATCTTAAAAAAAAAAAAATGTTACCAGAACACAGCCAGGTTGTTTCAACCCTATATTGTCTCAGGCTTTTTTTTTTTTGTGCTACAGAGTTGAGACTGAGAGGGCTAAAATGTTTACAATATTGCCCTTTATAGAAAGTCTGTGGACTCCTGGTCTCACAAAATTGCGTGTCCCAGTTGAATGGTTATCCTGGTTTTTTTCTGGGCTTGAGTAGCAAAGAGCAGTGGAGGCGGGCTGAGTTCCCTGAAAGTATTTCTCTGAATTACTGCCAAGTATGTTACATGCGTTGCCACAGAAGGATATTCACAGAAACTGCTCATGTTCTCTCTCTCACTTGTGTGCTTTTCTCCCCCTCACTTTGGGAACAAAATGGCAGATCAAGTTTTACGTCTTCCGCGAGGAAAGCCCAATATGGGCCGAAGAGTTTATTCTTGGTCTCACGCTGCCTTCCAGGGTGGCTCTGTGCTTCTAGTCTTGGCCTCAAAATGTAGTGCTTTTTCAGATTATTTATTCGATTCCTTTCCTTTCCTTCAGAGTTTTGCATACTGTCCTAAATGCGTGCTTTTCCAGAGATGTCAAGGCCTACTCAATTTAGGAAAAGTAGGTGGCCTTCTCCTAGCTTAACATTTTTATTTTTCTTTCTCATCCCCTAATTTAAAGCCAGCATTTCCCTGCCCCACTCCCTTCAGAGCTCGCCAATTGATAATTGCTTAAAAGAGAAGAGCACAGTGTTTTTCTTTCTGCCAAGGGTGTGGGTGGGTGAAAGATAGCTTTTGGGGGAGTGCTGGGGAACTTCCACACATGCGCAGGACCGACTTTGGAGCCCTTAATTGCCAAGTGTTCTTTCTCTTCCTGTCGGTGGGGGATTCCCATGGATACAGCTGCTGCGCTGTAGGCCTAGCGAGGGTCCGCTCCTTCTCTGCTGAAAGGCTCTTGATTGGGAGACAGGGCACTTTCTGAGGCCACATGAAGCTTGCTGCCCTCTATTATGAGCCCTGTGACAGCGGGGAAATACCAGCCCTACTTTCCCAGCTTCCCCCTGAAAAGGGCCCTTGCAGCCAGCAGACTGACATTTCACTGCATTTCTGCTTTAATTAATGTCTAGGAGATGAACTCCGATTCCCACCCACAGCAGCATCAATTAGATGGAATTAAATGCAGTGCTTCTTTTCAGTCCTGCTATTTTTACCTGCTGCCACCATTTTCCCTCTCAGATAAGACAACCATGGGGTGGATTTCTAGACCGAGGCTCAGAATGAAACATCTGGCCCCAGAAATATGTTTCCTGAGGCTGGCAGGACTTCATGTGTATTGGATTACCCCCTTGTCCCCACTCGCTCTCCCCAATCTGACTGTTGACTGCATGGGCAAGTACAGAGCACGGGGATCCAAGAGGGAGGGATCTCTGGTGTTTCTCACTGGGCAGTACTGGTTCTGGGAGCAATGCTCTGCTTCTGGTTAAGGATGGTCCACCCTGCCATATGCAAAGGAACCAGACACGTGCATGTTAAGGACGCCTTTCTACTAACAGCCAAGGTGCCACCGGGACTCCCCTGAGCCCCTATCACTTTGCCAGGGGGGCCAGGGCAGAACGGAAAGCATGAGTTTCTGCAGATCTTCGAGAGGCCTCAATGCTGCCATCACCTTGGTGCCTAGATTCCCCTCCTTGTTCAGCCAGAAAACATGCTCTTAACAAAAGAGACAGCATGAAGCTCAGGGTTGCCAGCAGGTTCTGAGCTTCTGCCGGGGAGGCTTTTGCTCTTGAGTGTGCCAGAGTCAGACTCACCATCTCCTAGCTCTGTGGCAGTAGGCAAGTTACTCACCCTCTCTGGATCACAAATTCCTTATCCGCAAAATGGGGAGGGTGGTCCTCCCTACTTCATAGGCTCTTGGTGAAGACTAAGGGAGATAAATCATACACACGGTAGTCCTGTCTCAGCCAGTGAGCACGTGCTTAATGATGGTTGGATTTCGCTGGCACTGCTGTGATGATGGTCAGGACACGCCCAATACTTGGCGAGGTCCAGGGCAAAGAGCAGGCCTTCTCTTGGCTCCTGAAGACTTAAGACTTCTTGAGATTATAGACCCTTTACCTTTGTGAGGAAGAAGAGGAAGAGGAAGAGGAAGAAGAAGAAGAAGAGGAACAGCAACAATAACATGGAGGGAGAGAGGGAGAGGAGGAAGTATGACGTAAAAATAGCAAACCAAATCGATTTTAGTTGAAGGAATAAGCCTGATTTTGTTTCAAAATATTTTATTTATTTATTAGAGAGATTCTATTTATTTATTAGAGAGAGGGCACAAGCAGGGGGAGCCGCAGGCTGAGGGAGAAGCAGGCTCCCCGCTGAGCAGGGAGTCCAAAACAGGGCTTGCTCCCAGGACCCCAGGGTCATGGTCAGAGCCAAAGGCAGATACTCAACTGACTGAGCCACCAGGGGCCCCGGAGTAAGACTGGCCATAAACTTCTTATGTGACAACGAGAGCATTCCTGCTCCTAAATGTGCTAGAGTCTTCTCGGACTGTTTCTGTATGACTGTAACATCCAGAGTCCCAGAAGCAGTGATCCCACTAGGAGAACAAGGTCCCATTCTGGGGGCAGTTGTGGGTGTTTCAAAAGGGTCGTGGACTATCTGGATTGACCCAGGAAGGTGGCCAGCAGAACGAGGGGGCATCTGAGAGTCACACCTAACGGGGATGAAAGACAGAATGGGACCAAATGGGAAGGGGACTGTGCTTTCCCTGGGGACCAGGAGACGAATAGGCAAAGACATTACTGTCAGGAAAGGAGACAGCATTGTGCTTCCTGCTCCCGTAGAACAGCTTAGCACCCATCAGAAGGAGTTGCAAAGGGGTTTTTAGCTCAGATTGTAATTAATCTTTGAATCAACAGATTGGCCTCTTAGTATAATTTTCCATCCTGGGGAGTAGTGGAACTCTATTCGTCGGAAGGAATGTCTCTCTGAGAGGTCTTTAAAGATGCATTCTTATCATGGGAAGGTGACACTGGCCGGTTTCTGAGATCCCTTCCTATCTAAATTCTGAGAAGACATTTTTGTTAATTTGTTTGCTCATTGCAGGAGGGGGCTTCCTTCTACTGTGGCTTGGTCCACCCAACATTGTTCTCTTTTCTCTAGTGTCTAGATGCATTCAGAGGGACTGAAATATACATGTGCGTCATGCCTGTCAGAGAAACAGCTTTTCCACTAGGAGATGTTCTTGGGAGAAGTAGAAGCATTAAAATGTGCATTTCCCCATCTAAGAAATAAAGCATCCCTTATGTTTTTCAAAAGCAAAATACAGGGAAAGATTTCCTCTGGAAATCCCAGTCCTCGAATGCAAAGTGTGACAGGCACTTCACGTTGTCGCCACACAGGCGCCCAGAGCCGTACAAGCTAGATGAGCGTCCAAACAGGCGGTTCGTTTGCCACTGAAGCGTAGCCAATGCCTCAGCTACAACAAGAAAACAAGCGGCTGAACATGTTAACATCATTTTCTATCATTTCTACTTGATACGGATTGGGTAGAAAATCTGGGATGCAAGCCATGATGTAGATTTTCAAAATTGATTAGCATTTTCTGGACATTAGCGGCCATCTCTATGGCACTGCAATGTGAGTTAAAATGGATGGGTGCTTTTGGAAAACTGTGCCCAAAATTGCTGTTGCAAATTGAGGTAGCTCCTCACATGGGCTGGTGACAGGATACAGGTGCGGGACAGGGTATGAGGTCCCTGCGACCACAGCCACTCTAGTGAGACACAGTCTTAAAGGAGAGGGTGTGAATGGTTCTGTGCAGTTTTAGATTAGCTCTTGGTACTTGTCGAACACTTAGACTCTACTTGTGACAATGTGTGAAATGGGTTGCATGCGTGTAGGGGAAAGGTTGTTGGGTTCTTTGTCATGACATTAATCATGGCAAAACTCATTTTAGTTGTTAATGTGAAGGCACTCTACACATTGTGCGGAACTCTCTGGGTAAACCTGTAGATGTCCACTCTCTTTCAAGTTTCAGAGGTTTTCACAATTGCCAGAGCAAACGTTCCACTGATCCCAGACGGTTGCTTGTAGGAATGATAAACTGATGGCAGTTTTGCAATTTCTTGATTCCCCTCTAGTTTGCCACACCAAACGACAATTCATCGAGCCACTGTGTCCCTTTTCTGTTATCAAACACAGACAGAAAGTTAAGAAGTGAGTCCTAGCAGGGCGCATCTCGGAAGAATGAGAACCTTCAAAGGTCAGCTTTTCTTGCTTGTCAATAGCTGACATTTAAGCGTTTATTTCAGACGTTGCTGATAATGTTTTTTGAGATAGTCAAGAAGAATTGCTGTGTTGGTATGCAATTATGTTCATAATGAGATGCAAAAATGCAAATACGGTGGTACGTGCCGGTTCTTTGGAGTGCCTTTTGTCAGAATTGCAAGCACCATGAGACTTTGATAGATACCGTGTCACTCTGCAGAGTTGGAGGGCTGAGAGCTTGAAGAAGCATCTATAACATGATATCTCCAGATGCTAATTAGCAGCAACCTTTAGCAATGATAAATGCAGAGGTCATTTGTTTTTTTCTTGGTAAATTTTGACAACTTCATTGAACCAATTGTATCAATAGGATTGTCAGTAGATGTGGGGAAAGTTTTTATCCTTTTTTAATTTAATGTGCCATACAAAATACATTGTATATTCATAAGCGTATCCACTAGCAGGCTACCTTGCATGATTAATTTTTGAAGTTCATTTAAAATGTAAATAAGAGGAAAGCCCATTAAGTAACTCCATCAAGTACTTAAAAACTATGATATGTTTTCAGTATTATTTCCATTTTTGCATTTTATGCTTCGGTAAAAAAAAAAAAATCAGAGTTTATATAGATGACGGCTTTGAAAATTATTGTATATTATGAGTTATTCCAATTGTTAATCTGTTGTAATTTTCAAAAATCACAAAGTAATTACAGCTAAAGAAATGGCATAATGAAGGAGGCATAAAGCAGACTTTTATTTCTAGAGCTTCCTTTTCCACAAGCAAATTATTTAAACTGAATTCTCACAATGGAAACAGGAAGTGATGACTTGGAACAATGAATGATTCTGGCCAACAAACCTTGTAGAGAGAGACGAAAGCTCAGCCATGTGTTCAGCAAACATTCTGTGAATATCTTTTGGGTGCCATACTCTGACTAGATATGGGTGAAAGTAACACAGCCATTCCTTCTCAAGAGTCTTGGATGTAAAGGGACATCAGATATGAAAATGACAATTACTTTACAAAATGCCAGGGGCCACCTGAAGTTCATGCAAGAGATAAGAAAGTTCTGAAGAAGGGATCTTTTTCCCAGATGGCCTGCCTCTCTTGCTGAATGTCTCTGCCTATGGGCAGTCCATACTTTTGTCAGCTTCCCACTTCCTGCCTCACCCATTAACTCTCTAAAAAGGGGGAGTGATCTTCTACTTTTTGTCTGCATTGTAGCGAGGGAACCAAGCAGTACATGCTGGCGCCATGGGCACGGTGGTAACAGCTTTCCTGAAGGAGGAACTTCTTTCTCAATTCTTTTCATTATTCATAGGATGTGAAGGCCACATCCTTCCAGGGATTAGTTTGAGCCAATGACCTAATTAGAAATAATCACCCCATGAGGGCAGAGAAGGTGTTGTCATGAACTATGACTCCAGTGCCAATCTAACACAGGCCCTGGCACAGAGAAGATCTTAATAAATATGGGGTAAAGGAATGAATAATCAAGATGTTATTGAATATTCTGATTTGTGTAACTAGTATGGCTTAGCAGACTAAAGAAAAGCCATAAGAATAAGTGATTTTTCAGCAGTGGAAATGAAGTCAGAGACATCCAGCCTAAGACATTTTCCTAAAAATTTGCATAATAATCAATTGTGTGCACAAGGCTCATAGCTAACTTATACTAGATCTGCGATTATGAACTACTTTCTGGGGTAGAGTTATTCTGTCAAGCAAAGGTCAAGAAGCCACATTAGATGCTGGAAGGGACTGGGGTTATTTAACCAGGAACTAAAGAGATTTTGTAATTCAGGAATGCCAACTTGAGCTATTTGGGTAAAGAACACATAGATATCATATCGTTGAGAAATTTGTTTAATTTTATGTAGCCTCAATGGCTCAGATTTATGATTAAGGCTACAAACTTATAAAGAAAGATTCAGTATAGGAAAGATATTTCCAAGGGTTCCCCATAAGAAGAGGAGCAGAAGTACAGAAAGGATGACCCTTCGTTGACCTGCCAAATGGGGGGAGGGGAAAGTAGGCACTAGTTAGATGATGTAGTGGTTGGCACAATTAAAAGTTAGCAGCTACTAAGTTAGCAACTGGGCACACAAATGAGTTTAACTCTACTTTTACAGGAGTAAAGTGTGATAGAGTAAATATGTCCAAGAAAGGGCAAACCAAGGGCAAACCTTCTCAGGAAACAAATTCACTGGAAGTGTCATACCACTGCCTAGACTTCATAGAATAGTTAGCCAGAACCCATGGATTGTAATACATCCTATATAGTAACTTTCTTTGACTGGGTTTCTGTCATCAAAGTTTTGGCTGTCTCTTTTCTTCTTCCACACACTTCTAACTCTGTTCCCTCCCCTAGTGAAATTGATTCAACATATAAAGTTGTTACTGCAGACACACATTACTAGCTGAATATCTTTCATCTTGGGGAATTGGGAGTGAGAGTCCTAAGTGTCCTGACTGCTGGTCCCCAGCCCTTGGGTTGAAAACCCATTTGGTGTTATACTAACTTCAGGTGTTAGCTAGGATTTCATTCATGCCATGGCTGTCTATTTTGGTAATATGCAGTTGTGCTGGAGAATATTCTGTCTGCAAAATGAGGAGTGGAATATAAATTTGTGCCTCACATTCATTAAATTTCATCTGAACACTTCACCATCAGCACCCACAATGAGAGTAAGGGCAAAAAAAAACCAAAAAAAATAAAGGCATCAACCATTCAAACAGCTATGGTGATGTGTGGGAAAGAGTAATCTTATGAGAAAGCAAAAGAGTTTGGGTGATTTTTTTTTTTCTTTTTAAAATGATCCCAGTTCCACTGTTAATTATGAGTTAGTTTTCACATTCTGGACACACATATTTCTGAGTGGCTGTCAGGGATGCTATAGTAATAAATTGTATGCCTAGGTCTCCACTTGGATGTAAAATTTCCATTTCAGAAAAAAATGATACCTCAGACATTGCATTTCAGGGTGATAATTGCACTTCTTCGGTGGTTAAGAAAAAGATGATCTACAAATAATAATTAAAAAGTTGTGCCCCAAGGGAATGGGGATGTCAGATATAGAACTCAACCATATGAAATGTTAGACTTACGGTTTGACCTTGTTCCACTGTATTCAGTGTTGTAAATTCTAGATACATTTATGCTTCAATATTTGGAGTTGACAATTGGAGGGTGCACTAAGTGGAGAAAAGGGAACATTTAGACTAGTGTATTAAACTACCCCTTTGATGACAAAGCTTCTCCCCAACACTTGAAAAATGTCATGCTATTAACACTAGTAATTAATCAACTCCACGGTCTCCTCTGCAGTTGCGAGACACGTGGCTGGAGGAGGGGAAGAGTCGCTTTCCCTGTCCCTCCCTGGAATGCGATTAAAAGAGGTTGGGTAAGGCTGAGGTTGAAGTCCCACAAATGTGTTCTACTTTGGTCTACACATAATTTTAAATGTTTTTAGATTCGTTTCTCTCACTTAAAAATCAGGAAAAATTCACACAAGGAATCTGGATCTTTGGAGTCCCTTGGGTTAGCAGGTGAGGGTTGGGGTGGGGATTGACGGATCTAGCAATACTGAGTCCACATCCTGCATAGCCGTCATGAGCCGAGCTTTAACCACTTTGTTAGAGTAAGTCATGAGTTCTTTAGATTATGAGTGTGTCAGCTTACTGCTGTCTCCATTGTTTGCACATTATTCTTTTAATTTCTGCTGCTCTCCCAGCTCCTGTATGAATTCGAGTTTGTGTTTGACTTTAGTTCTGAAGGAAATCCTAGCCCTGCCAATGTTTCACATACCTGGATACAGTCAAAGTTCACAACATGAGGACAGAGGGTCTACTGTGTTCTACACACTCTGCCAGGGAGCAGAGCAAAGATTACAAAGATGTGACCCTTCTCTCAAGGAAGTCAGGTTGGCTTAAGGGTCACATATCCAGACAAATAATGATGGAACAGCAGAAGTTGTACTGCATGGATGCCTGTCCACAGCATTATGGGAACCAAAGGAGCAGTGAGTCCCTGTGCTACAAAGTGGGGAGGCAGCATCCAAACCGGGCCTCGAAAACTAGACAGATGTTTTCTGTGCAGAAGGAGGAAGAATGGCATTCCAGGGAGAAGAAACATCCTAAGCAGAAGCATGGAGGGGTTCTAGAGAGTGGTGTATTTGGGGATTGGTGAGTAGCACCTTATAGAGAGAGGATGGGAAGATAAGGGGAGATGACTCATGTGCCAGGTTATACCGTGGAGTTCGGTCTTTGATGTTTATGAAATAGAGGGGATCTTGAAGACCTCAAGCAGAGAAATAACCTGTCAGGTTTACCCTTAGAAAAAAGTCTTTTCACAGTTGTTGAAATGTAGGTTCCTTGAAATGTGAGCTATGTTAGTGACACGAAGGAAATCTTGTCTATGTGTTAGTATTAAGGTTAGTCTTTTTTTTTTTTTTTTAAAGATTTATTTATTTATTTGAGAGAGAGAGTGCATGAGTGGGACGGGCAGAGGGAGAGGGAGAGATTATCTCAAGAAGACTCTGTGCTGAGTGTGGAGCCCTATGCAGGACTCGATTTCATGTCTTGGATGTCACAACCTGAGCTGAAACCAAGAGTCAGATGCTTAACTGACTCTACCACCTTAGTCACCTTTCCTTATTTCCGTTTTCCTTCTTTCTTCCTTTCCTTTCCTTTCCTCTTCTTCCTTCCTTCCTTCCTTCCTTCCTTCCTTCCTTTCTTTCTTTCTTTCCTTTTCTTTTTCTCTCTTCCTTCCCTCCTTTCTTCCTTCCTTCCTTTTCTATTTGTTTTTAAATTAGGCTCCACACCCAACACAAGGCCTGAAGCAGAGCTTGAACCTATGACCCTGAGATCAAGACCTGAGCTTGCGTCAAGAATTGGATCCTTAACTGACTGAGCCACAAAGGCAAGCAGTAAGGCTAATCTTTTTTTTTTTTTCTTTTTTAAGATTTTATTTATTTATTTGACACAGAGAGAGCACACAAGTAGGCAGAGGGGCAGGCAGAGAGAGAGGGAGAAGTAGACACCCCTCTGAGCAAGAGCCTGATGCAGGGCTTGATCCCAGGACCCTGAGATCATGACCTGAGCCGAAGGCAGATGCTTAACCCACTGAGCCACCCAGGTGCCCCATTAATTAATCTTAATCAATGAGTGTATCTCATATGATTTAAGAGGGTTTGGTTCCATAGAGCAGAGACATGTGTTGTTTTGTTGACTGCCATGGTGTCTCATAAGCCGTGTTGCCTCCATATACAGCCATCCAAGTGTATCAGATGACTGCCAATGATGGCAATTCACAACATCAGCGCATAGGTACTCTCTTTGCCATCACCATATGCTGCCACTTGAACAATAGGAATAAACAGATTATGGGGAGTTTGTGTGTTGCTGCCAAGAGAATCAGCTGGGTTCCAAGGAGTGCCTGGGAATCTCATTACTGCTACTAGAGCTTTCTGAAAATTCAGCTGGAGGTGATCATTTTAAATGAAAAAATCACACAAATGATGATGGCATGAAGACAGGAGAGCTCTGTCCATTAGCATGGCCATCTTGAGAGGTGGCAGTCAGTCGGAGGAGGAATAATGTGGCTGGAAAGGACTCATGTGCGGAAAGGGAGGACCATGCTGCTGGTTAGTCATGCCATGGAGACAGACGTGACCGGGTAAGGCCACCATGAGAGCAGAACACATATTGTCTGACTCTGTGCCAGTCTGAGGGCATGGGCAACTACTCCCTGGTTGGAGACAGATGGCAAACAACACCTGGAAGTGGCCCCAAGCAGTACCACAGTGCTCAAAACCAGGTGCTGAAAGTATGACTTTCTGAAGCCATGTAGTCCATTGTTATAGTGCATCAAACACCTTAGCTTGTTTTCAACCTCCCTGGCAGGTGTTACATTAGATCATTGGATTTTCTGATTGTATACTAATGTTCACATAGGAAAAGAAGACTATAGCTCTGTCTCTGGCCCACAGACCTGTGTAATCTGCTCTCATAACTTTTATGAAGCTCTGCTATTTCTTCATTTGTCATCTCTCTTAGATCATTGAGTACTTGAGGGTGGCAATTTTACTCTTCATCTCTTCTTTCAAAAGACTGTGTTTCTCAAGTTGTGGTGTGGTGGGTATAGTTTGTGTGCCAAAGTGTTTAGCAAAGTGGGGGTGCCATTGTATGCAAATATTTTGGAAACACAGCATTTTATTTTAAAATGTTTCGACGTATTAAAAGGCCCAGTGTCCTTTTTATTGGCATGCTGAGATGAAACAGATATTTCTAAAACTTTAGCTGGGATTAGACTACTTTAGAGCCAACTCTTAGACCTTACTCTTCTAAGGGGGAAACACAATCCAGTCTTCTGTTATTGGGGGCTCTTTTGTACATCTAGAAACAATCATCAGTTGTTTAGTACTTTCCTGTGGGAAGGAGGGAGGAAGGAGAGAAGAGATTGTTTTTCACAGAGTCATCCCTTCTTCGTATATGAAACACATTGTCAATATCTGCATGGGCCAGTTGGCCAGTTATGCTCCAACATTAGAGACTCCACTATAATGATGGCAAAGCGAGGCCAAATATATTGATTTCAAAGTGGTCTGAGTAAGAAGAGTGACTGGGAAAGCACAAATTTGTCTCTCCTATAGGTGAACGAAGTCAGAGGCATGCCTTTGGAGGTCATTTTGTCTCCAAATAAAGGGTATCAGATTCCATTAGATGGAAACCTTGGGACTTATTATGCATACTTTCTGGCTAAATATAGATGCTCCTCTACCTTCTCACACTATTTAGTTCCTCACTACTAATCTTTCTCTTCTAATGTAGATTTTCCATCTGTTCCCTAGAAGCAACAAATCCCTGACCACCTGCTTACCTCTTATCCTGTCCTCTCCTATGGAGACTGAAAGTAGGTAGTGCTATAACATTAAGAAACTGTCCACTGGACACTGTAATTACTAATCTTAATTTATTTCAAGCCTGAATCCATACTTTAATCCCAGAAGTATATAGATATGGTTGTTGGCTTCTTGTTTGTCAACCCACTCCTTCAATAAAGATTTATTGAGTATTATTACTTAATTTTTTTTTTTTTTTGAGACAACACCAGCAGTACACAGGGAGAGGGAAAGAGAATCTCAAGCAGACTCCATGCCAAGCATGGAGCCCAACATGGGGTTGACATGTGGCTCAATCTCATAATTATGAGATGACCTGAGCTGAAACCAAGAGTTGGTCACTTAACAAACAGACTGCACTACTCAGGGGCCCATCGACTTCTAAAATTTTTTAAGCAGTAGTTACACAAATAGCATTTTGAAAGCACAGATGATTCAAAAATATAAGTAAAAACTATGCATAACTGTGAATATTTCCTCATTTTTGCGCATCTATTTTTTTTTTTTCCTGAAGAGAAGGGCTAAGTGGCTCCTTATTGGTGAGTGTGGGACTCTTCCATTAGTCCATCCTTATCTGTGAGGTAGAGAAAGATTGCCACCGATTTCGATGGGATGGAAACTGAGGTACAGGGAAGGAGAGCACCTTCATGTTCTAAATGCCACCAGTTTTCTTACAGAAGTTTCTTTTTGTTTTCCCTCTCTCTTTCCCCTATTATCTGCCTCTCCCTACTTAGAAGTCAGACTAGACCTAAGCATGACACTTACTGACCATGTAGGAATAAGTCCTACTGGCTGGCTGCAGATGTCAAAGGAGATGAAGGAACGCTGTGCAAGCTCTCAGTTCCATGCTTGCATAGAGGACCTAGTCAATGAACATCAGGCCTGGTGTACCCCCATGGAGTTGATCTTGGAGCCTGGGTGACATGGTCAAGCAAAGGGGGCCCATTTCAACAGCCATGCTAGTGTGGACAACTTAAAATCTCTGTCTTCTATGATGACTACTCTTTAGTGTTTTTTATTCCCTTTTTGATCATCTGTGGACCAGAGCCAGTACTATCAACATTATCCGTCTGAAGGAAAACAGTTATCTTCTTTGACAGATTTAATCCTCATTCATTTACCCCACAATCCGCCTTTGTCATGGCACCAGCACTTTTTGCTAGCACCCAAGCTCAAGGCCTAGAGCCATGTTCTGTGTCTTCCTCTTGCCATCCACTACATCAAGTGAGAGGACAAATATTAATTCCACTTCTCTTTCCCTCTTTCCACCCCCAATCTCTTCACCAAACAAACTCCTTATCATTACGGGTTGGCTTGGATTATTGCTGAAGACATCCTGCTGGCCTCCCCATTCTTAGCTTGTTCTCCTGGCACAATTTTATCAGGTTAGCTTTCTTGAAGCACAGCTTTTATCCCCAAATTGCCTAGCATATCCTTGCTCACAGGCTAAGTCCAGTGTTGTAGATGTGGCATTAAATGCATCTATGCTTTCCAACCATGCTTTCACACTTGGCCTCCCTGAGAAAATACCCCTTAATCCCAACCCGTTCTGTCCTTTCTCATGTTTTTGCTCATGCACACGAAGTGCCTGCCACTCTGCATTTCTCTAGGCATACTTCTAGTCTCCAAACTGCCTGAAATGTCACCCAGTCCACACAACCTCCCCTGATCCCCACTCCCGTGCATGCTCTCTCCTCCGAATATACTTCAAGGGGTGCCTAGGAAGCACTGGGTAAATGAATAAAAAATAAATTAGTGAGTAAACAAGTAAGAGGAAGAATAACTCATCATACATCACAGCCTTTGAATGTAATCAACATAGTATCAGTCTAGATGTCTCCTGCTGGAAAAACAAAATATCAAACATTCCAGGAAAGACAGCAGAAAATCAACATTCTGTAACCACAGCAACACCAATAACGAAATCCATTTTCCTGACATTTGCTCTCTTAGAATTATGCATTTAATGACAGGATACTTGTTCATGAAATTATTTCCTTTATGTCAAAATTTCATTCCATTCCATCCATCTGTATATGTCTCTACACAATATCACACTATCTGGATTGCTCTGGCTTTTTGGTACATTTTAAGATCATGTAACTTGATTTGTTCATCTTTTTCAAAATTATTTTGGCTCTCTAAGGTGTTATGTTTATTTTAATTTCCAATACTCGAAGACATTATGCTTTTAGAGGAGAGGAATGATGAGTAGATGCTTCACTATTAGCAGAATGACCCTGGAAGGACCCTTTAAATTCATGGGTTTGTTGACAAAAGCTGCTATTTTTTTTTTCAACAGGATGCCTATATTGCATGTGTGAACATTACTATCTACTGCATACATGAATGTATATATTGCATTCTTGTGTACGTGTATATTGTATATAGGTATATATTGTATGTATACACTTAAAAAAAAAGAAGGAGTTCTCCACCCCCTGGTAGATTGGTGGTGGTTGGTACTCAGGATTCTGTGCAAGTGCCTGTTATGTCCCCACCCGGCCTCTCTGTGAGTGGCCCCCATCACTGCTGGTAGGTAACTATGTGATATATAACTTGCAAGCAGCCCTGCTGTTTGTTACTGGCCATTAATCTCTCTGGTGCCTTTCTTCCATTCAGACTAAGCCTTTATGTTCTAAATCCAGCTATTCTAACGCTCCCCACTTGTGCTGTGTAGAAAAGACTCAGACTGGCAGATTATCGCAGGGCAGTTAAGCATGTAATTGCTCAAATGAGTTAAAATCCCTTCAAATATCTGTCTTTGTACCTCATCACACCACTTCACGGACTCAAATATTTGACAATTGATGAAGATAAACTAAAGGGGCCTTCATTAGCTACCAACCACCGTGACAAGCTTCTTTCAGCGAAAGGCTGGTGAATTTTGGAACTTATTATCTACTTTAAAACTGCAGGAAAGCAGAAAAATACTTCAGTGAACTTCAGAATAGAAAAAGCTAGAAGCTTTGCAGGGAAGCAGGGGTCAGGGGGAGAAAAAAAAAAACACAAAACTGTGGTTTGCTAATCTAGGGCTGTGGGGCAAGACGGGCAGATGCACTTATCCAATAAAGGAAGGGAAATATTATCACATTCTCATGGCACCATCATTAATGACCGTGTGTTAAATTTAGAGGTAATTACAGAAATGGAGAGAGGGTGGCAGAAATCCAGTGCTGTGCAGAGGCTGATCTGACTGTGGGGTTGCCTGGCTGCCAGGAGCCACAGCCCCCTGCTCCAGGATGAAGTCAGGTGCTGTGCTGAGCGAGCGTCTTGGGAAATGCATGGAACTTTGCTCTGGCATAAACCCCAGCAAATCCTCTGACTTTCAGGAACCTCACTGCTCTGTATTAAGCCGTTCAGATTTGATGCCAAGGAAAACAGGTGCTAACATGACCAGTGCACATTAGGGTAGAGTAGTTGCCGGGCTGGAAGTGTGATGGTCTTGCGTCTTACCACCGTGATATGTCAGGTAAATGATAGCTTCAACTGTCTTATGGACAAAAGGGGCCTACTAATTCATAGTGTATATGATTTTTCTGTGAGGATTACATCAGAGGAGTGCTTGAAACAAATATTGGTTGTTACTTTATAAAATGGGAGCAGTTCAAATTCTTCACTCTATGTTTCACAGTTCACGAGAAACTACAAACTCTATTCTTGTATAACAAAAAAACAAAAACAAAAAAACAGAAACAAAACACAAAAAACCCAAACAACAAACATGGAAAAATGGTAGACGGAAATCTAGGAAGAATCACATTTTCCTTTTTGAAATTGGTTTCCGTAAGCTTAGCTTTGGCGAGGCTGCCCTGACTGCTGCAATAGGACAAACACTGTTGGTTTCCAAGCGATGTCTGTGGAGCACAGACCCACCCACGCAGACCCTTGGCTACCTTGGGCCTGGCCAGATGTTACTCTCCTGTTTAGTTTGGTAACATGGCTAGTTCTAAACAACAGCGGTGAGTAGACATCCTTGAATAGAGTCTTAACTTCACTGGGAGTTCTAGTGTGTTAGTTTTTAATATGATGTTGGCTTTTGTTTAGACATTTAGATCTAATTAAACATTTAAGCAAGATGTTCAAAGAGAGTGACAACATTAAAACAGGATTAGCTTTTATAGATTATACAGTCTGTCTTTGCAACATACCCATCATTTATCTGTTTCCGCACATACATAGTCATGCTCACGCATTATGTCTACAGTAGGGCTGCCCCAAAGTGCAGCCATAGTTCTAATATTCTGCCCCAAATGACTATTTGATTTTGCTTTGAGCTTGGCCTTTGAAAGGATAAAGGCTTTGAAATGGAATTTTCTGGCCTCGACGTGTAATTGGTAATCAAATGATCGCGTAGATTACTATCATATCTAATAAGGGTAAGTCATACAGTGTAATACAATGTAAGTGATACAAACTAGGTACATTTTTGAAGATACTGGAATACTAATATTCACTTTTTATAAGGATAAGTGTTCTGCATGCAAATATTTTTTAAAATTTTATATTTTATATATTTTATATTTAATATGTTGAGTTGTTATTAGTCAAGTACAAAATAGTACAAAGGATGCAACAGTAATTATGAAACTTGTTCCTTTTATGTGCAAAAGAATTATTAAAAGTTTACCAGCTAATAAAAAAATAGATTGATGGTGGATATAACTATGATCAAATTAGATAAGTAGATTAGAACTTTTTGTAGCCAACAGCTCTTTATGAAATTTTACTGAAAATACAATAGAAATAAGAATGATAAGGATAATATGATCATGTCATAATTCCAGACTTGATGGAATTCTTACACAATCTTGGGACACCTGGGTGGCTTGGTTGGTCAAGTGTCTGCCTTCAGCTTGGGTCATGATCTCAGCATCCTGTCAGATCAAGCCCCATGTTGGGCTCCCTGCCCAGTGGGGAGCCTGCTTCTCCCTCTCCCTCCACTGGTTCCCCTGCTTGTGCTCCCTCTCAAACAAATAAGATCTTTCAAAAAATGATTAAACACAATCTTTAGGAACGGACTTGTCTTTAGCTATTTATTCAGTTCCATTTATGTGGAATTCTCCAAAATGTGGTCACCTCTTGTGAGGATGAACTGAAAGGATATGAATTTTCAATTCAAAATTTCTCAAATTTTGAAAATTTTGAAAAATTTTCAAAAGCAATAATATTCACAACAAATCATATCTTTTTTTTCTTTTTTCAGAAATAAAGACTGTAGGGTCTAAAAAAGTTTAGAGACATCGAGACGCTGCCCCAGGTACCTCTAATGGGTTCAAGTAAAGAGCCCATCCGGTACAGCAAATTTGCAGCAGAGCGACCAGTATGATCTGGCTGCTGACAGTCCTAAGAAATGACTGCTCAGAGGGTTGATGGAAAGAGGTGGGGGCTATGGGCTAAATGGGGGTTGCCCTCAAAGAGGGCACTTATGATCACATACAACAAATAAAACATTTTAAGATAAATTTCCGTAATTACTCCCTAATCTGGAAGTGTGTTCTCCGTTGATGATGTGATGATTCTCTGATGAAGTGTATTCTGCGATGATTCTCTGTTGATGGTGCACCACTCTCGACTTTGATTAGTCTGATATAGACAGAATGTCATGGATTATCCACCAGTTCTTTTTCTACCAAGTTTTATTTCTTTACTTCAGGAGGGGATCTGAATTTTTAAGTTACTTCTTGGGCATATATTTAGGTCTTTATATAGTTTTTAATCCTTTGATCTCTCTTTTTAATTTTTTTTTTAAATTTATTTGACAGAAAGAGAGATTACAAGTAGGCAGAGAGGCAAGAAGAGAGGGGAAAGCAGGCTCCCTGCTGAGCAGAGAGCCCGACGTGGGGCTCCATCCCAGGACCCTGAGATCATGACCTGAACTGAAGGCAGAGGCTTAACCCACTGAGCCAGCCAGGCGCCCCTAATCCTTTGATCTCTAAACAAAGCTTTTTAGAGGGAGAGAGCATGCGAGAGTTGGGTGTGAAGTGGCAGAGGGAGAAGGAAAGAGAGAATCTTAAGTGGTCTCCATGCTCAGCGCAGAGCCCTACATGGGACTTGATCTCCCCACCTTGAGATCATGACCTCAGTTGAAATCAAGAGTAGGTTGTTTAACCTACTGAGCCACCCAGGTGTCGCTATCCTATGATCTCTTAGTGGACCCCTGAGGTATTCACTCCAGATTTAATTGCTGGAGGTGAGTCTTTAAAACATTGTCATTACATTTTAAAATTATTTTATTATCATTATTTGTGAGGTTGGTCCTTAATTTGCTTTTCTCTGCCAAGCTTGTTTCTTACTTGAATTAAGGCTATTCGAGAGTCACACAATGCTGTTGAGTACTTTTTCCTTTTCCAGGTTTGGAAGAGTGTGGGAAAGCTCATCATTTCTAGGAAGGTTGTTACTGTTATACTGGAAATTTATTCACAATTCTGGCCAAGGCCCTTCTGTTTACTTTGTTCCTTCCAGGCATGTTGCTTTTCCAGGTGCCTGTCTTCTCTGTTCCAGCTCCTATTCCCACCGTGTTCTCACTATGCTTTTCCCAGTTCTGTGGAAGCTTCTGAGTTTCATGTTCTTTCCTGTGTCTTAGAAGACCTTTATTTCAGTGTCCACCTATTAGAATTCCAGAAACTCTTTTTTTTTTTTTAAGATTTTATTTATTTGACAGACAGAGATCACAGGTAGGCAGAGAGGCAGACAGAGAGAGGGGGAAGCAGGCTCCCTGCTGAGCAGAGAGCCCGGTGCAGGGCTAGATCCCAGGAACCTAGGATCATGACCCTAGCTGAAGGCAGAGGCTTTAACCCACTGAGCCACCCAGGCGCCCCCTCCAGTTACTCTTCAATATCAATGCAAATATTCCCTATCTTAGGAAGATCTGATATTCCAAGTCTATTGGAGGAACCAGGGAGAGAAAGCTGAATGAGATGCTCTTCTTATAATTCACCTCATTTCTAGTGAGATGTGTTCATTATTAACAGCTTTGAGTGACATCATAGTAGAAACTGCAGACTATGTCAGCATTTTGCACATCTGAAATTTATAAACCACAAACACAAAAGAGGAGCTGAGTCTTTATCAACATGATAACCACACAAGAGCAAGGTCAGTATCTATGGGGTTCAGTGCTATATCCCCTGGACATCGAACAAAGTAGCCACTCAGACAATATTTGTTGTATGAAAGAATAGATGGAAAATGTGCTGATAAATGAATTATTCAAAGAATCGGCATGAGTCTAAGCAGCCCTTCAGTATGTAGTAAAATTAGAGATAAAGCTTATGGATATTATAGTGCACTAGCAAACACACACATGCACACACACTTTTTTTTTGTAGACTATATTAGCCAATCCTTTTTTCTCCTATTATTTCTTTTCCTATTTCTATGTTATGTGTCACAATATAAATTGTTCTTTGGAATATACCAAAATATAGGCATGGGATTATCCTTGGAATTAGATACTGTGTTTTTGTTTATAGTCTAAACACAAATAGAGCACTTATGTAACTAAAAACTAATAAAATAAAAGCTTTCTAAATTATTACAAAAGGTAAAAGGAAATAGAGAAAAATATGCATGACTATCTGATCGTAGGTCATGAATAAGTCTTCAAGCATAAAAGAAGAAACCATAGTTTGACTACATTTAAAAGTATAAATTTGTCTTTATTTCATATATAATATACATATCTTTATAAATATGCATTTATTTATATTTTTCACATATGTATATACATTTATATATAAAATTAAAAATAAATTTAAATAATGATGGCATTTACAATAAATACTATTTTATCTCTATCTATCTCTCATCATAAACCATGGATGCCACAAGGAAATTGCACAAATCTTTCAATTGCTAAATAAAAAGAATCATTGATTTAAAATCCCGTATCCAGCAAAAATATTCTTCAGGAATGAAGGGGAAATGAGGACATTCTCAAATGAAGAAAAAATAATAGAATTTGTCCTCAGCAGACTTACTCTAAAAAATCAGTTAAAATAGGTTCTATATACACAAATGAAATGATAAAGGAAAAACCATAGCAACATTAGGTAGGAAAAAAAAAATAACATGAGTTTTCTAAATTATATTTTTACAGTTAAACTAAAAATTTAACACTCTGATGCAGTTCTAAATGTGCATAGAGGAATTGATTAAGACAGCTGCCCTTTAAGGAAGCAGAGTAAAGACACGTCAAGGGAGGTAAGATTTCTGTATTTTGCTCAAACTGGTAAAATGAGGATACCAGTAGACAGTGATGTACATAGAACAAAACAGGTACAGAAATTACTAAAATAACTATGTAAAGTGAAACAGGAAGGCAGGGAAAATAAGCAAAACAGTAACAACATCAATAATTACATTATATGTAAATTATATAAATTAAAAGACATAGATTGTCAGACTAGGACAGAGAAATTAGAAGTTTATTATTGAGCGATTCTTATAATGTCATTTAAAGGAAAACTGGGATGCATGGTGGGCTCAGTTAAGCTTCTGCCTTCAGCTCAGGTCGTAAGCCCAGGGTCCTGGGTTGGAGACCCACATTGGGCTCCCTGCTTGGTAGAAAGTTTGCTTCTTCCTCTCCCATTCCCCCTGCTTGTGTTCCCTCTCTTGCTGTCTCTCTCTTTGTCAAACAAACAAACAAATAAATAAATAAATCCTTTTTTAAAAAAGGTAAACTGTTAAGAATTAAAGATGCACATTATAAATCCGAGAGCAACCATTAAAAAAAGCAATAGTGGAGGTGCCTGGGTGGTTCGGTGGGTTAAAGGCCACTGCCTTTGGCTCGGGTCGTGATCTCGGGGTCCTGGGATCGAGTTCCACGTTCGGCTCTCTGCTCAGTGGGGAGACTGCTTCCCCTGCCCCCTCTCGTGATCTGTCTGTCAAATAAATAAATAAAATCTTTAAAAAAAAACAGTAGTGGAAGAAAAATCAAGTAAAAATTGTTATTCAAGATAAGCAGAAAATGGGAAAAGAAAAATGAGTAGCAACAAAGCAAAAAACAATGAAAAATATTAGGTGGACTTAAAACCATCCATTTAAAACCAGCCTTTCATTAACTATGTGATATATAAATGGTTTAGACAGCCCTATTAAAAGGAAGAGGTTGTGACACTCTATAAAGAAGCAAGGCATAACTGTATGCCATGTACAGAAAACCCACTTTAAACACAGAGATATAAGTAAAATAGAGTATACAAACACTAATTAAAAGAAAGCTGAACTGGCTATATTAATATTAGACATAATAAATTTTATATAAGGGAGTATTACCAGGGATGAAGGAATAATTTGTGTAATAATGGATCTAGTTATTAAGAAAGCATAACAATCCTAACAGACCTTTAAAATACATAAAGCAAAGGGGTGCCTGTGTTTGACTCCTGATCCAGCTCAGGTCTTGACCTTAGGGTCATGAGATGGAGCCCTGCATCAGGCTCTGTGCTTGGCATGGAGCCTGCTTAAGATTCTTTCTGTCCCTTGCCCTCTGCCCCCCTTCCCCCAACTCTCCTGCCATCCCACCCCCTTCTTATACTCTTTCTCTCTCAAAAATAAATACAATATGTAAAGCAAAAACTGATAGAACTAAGAGGAGAAGTATACTATATTCTGGTCCATAAAACAAACATCAACAAATTTGAAGTCCTTGAAATCATACAAACTACTTTTTCTGGCCACGATATAATTAAACTAGAAATCGATAATAGAATAGTAGAATAGTGTCAGGAAAATCTTCCAATAATAGAAAGGTAAACAACATGCTTATAAATCACACATGGGTGAAAGAGAAAGTAACAAGGAAAAATAGAAAATAATGTGGCTGAAAATGAAGTCACAAATTCAATAATAAGAAAACAACCAAGTTGTAAAGTGGACAAAATATCTGAACTGACAGAGAAAATATACAGACGAAAAATGAGCTTAGGAAAAGATGCTCAGCATCATATGTCATTAAGAAATTGTAAATTAAAGGGGTGCCTGGGTGGCTCAGTGGGTTAAAGCCTCTGCCTTCTGCTCAGGTCATGATCCCGAGGTCCTGGGATCCAGCCCCACATCGGGCTCTCTGCTCAGCAGGGAGCCTGCTTCCCCCTCTCTCTCTGCCTGCCTCTCTGCCTACTTGTGATCTCTGCCTGTGAAATAAGTAAAATCTTTAAAAAAAAGAGATAATTACGAACAAAACAAAACAAAACAAAACAATTGTACGAAACCATCTACAGGGCGCCTGGGTGGCTCAGTGGGTTAAAGCCTCTGCCTTCGGCTCAGGTCATGATCTCAGGGCCCTGGGATCGAGCCCCACATCCAGCTCTCTGCTCAGCAGGGAGCCTGCTTCCTCCTCTCTCTCTCTCTCTCCCTGCCTCTCCACCTATTTGTGATCTCTATCTGCCAAATAAATAAATAATATCTTGGAAAAAAAAAAAAAACATTTACACCTGTCAGAATGGTTAAAACTCAAAACACCACTAACACCAAATTCTGGTGTGGATGTGGACAAAAGGAATACTCATTAATTGCTAGTGGGAACGCAAAGTGGTACAGACACTTTTTAAAAAAAACTTTATTTTCCTGTTCCAAGATTCATTATTTATGCAACACACCCAGTGCTCCATGTAATACATGCCCTCCTTAATAGCCACCACCAGGCTCACCCAACTCCCCACCCACTCCCCTCCAAAACCCTCCGTTTGTATCTTAAGAGTCCACAGTTTCTCATGCTTTGTCTCCCCCTCTGATTTCCTCCAACTCACTTCTCTCCTTCTCCCAATGTCTTCTGTGTTATTCCTTATGCTCCACAAGTGAAATCATATGATAATTGACTCTCTCTGCTTGACTTATTTCACTCAGCATAATCTCCTCCAGTCCTGTCCTTTTTGATATGAAAGCTGGATATCCATCATTTCTGATGGAGGCATAATATTCCACTGTATATATGGACCATATCTTCTTTATCCATTCATCTGTTCAAGGGCATCTTGGTTCTTTCACAGTTTGGCAACTGTGATCATTGCTGCTATGCATTTTGGGGTATAGATGGCCCTTCTTTTCACTACATCTGTATCTTTGGGGTAAATACCCAGTAGTGTAATTGCAGGGTCATAGGGTAGTTCTATTTTTAATTTCTTAAGGAATCTCCACACTGTTTTCCAAAGTGGCTGCACCAACTTGCATTCCCACCATGTTGTTTCCTGTTTTGTTAATTTTGGCCATTCTAACTGGTGTAAGGTGGTAGGTATCTCAGTGTGGTTTTTTATTTTAATCTCCCTGATGGCTAATGAAGATGAACATTTTTTCATGTGTCTGTTAGCCATTTGTATGTTTCCTTTGGAGAGGTGTCTGTTCATGTTTTCTGCCCGTTTTTTTGACATGATTATCTGTTTTTTGAGTGTTGAGTTTGAGGAGTTCTTTATAGATCTTGGATATCAGCCCTTTGTTTGTAGTGTCATTTGCGAATATCTTCTCCCATTCCGTGGGTTGCCTCTTTATTGACTCTTTCCTTTGTTGTGTAGCTTTTGATCTTGATGAAGTCCCAAAAGTTCATTTTTGCTTTTGTTTCTTTTACTTTGGAGACATGTCTTGAAAGAAGTTGTTGTGGCTGATGTCAAAGAGATTACTGCTTATGTTCTCCTCTAGGATTTTGATAGATTCCTGCCTCATGTTGAGGTCTTTTATCCATTTCGAGTTTATCTTTGTGTATGGTGTAAGAGAAAGGTCGAGTTTTATTCTTCTACATATAGCTGTCCAATTTTCCCAGCACTATTTATTGAAGAGACTGTGTTTTTTTTTTTTTTTTTTCCACTATTTTTTCTGGCTTTGTTGAAGATTATTTGACCATAGAGTTGCAGGTCCATATCTGGGCTCTCTAGTCTGTTCTACTGGTTTATGTGTCTGTTTTTATGCCAGTCCCATGCTGTCTTGGTGGTCACAGCTTTGTAGTGAAGCTTGAAATCAGGCAATGTAATGCCGCCAGTTTTGTTTTTCTTTTTCAACATTTCCTTAGCAATTCGTGTCTCTTCTGTTTCCATACAAATTTTAGAATTGTTTGTTCCAGGACTTTGAAAAATGCTGGTGGAATTTTGATTGGAATGGCATTGAAAGTATAGATTGCTCTAGGCAGTATAGACGTTTTAACAATGCTTATTCTTCCAATCCATGAGCATGGATTGCTTTTTCATCTTTTTCTGTCTTCTTCCATTTATTTCATGAGTATTTCGTAGTTCCTCGAGTACAGATCCTTTACCACCTTGGATAGGTTTATTCCCAGGGTACAGACACAGTTTGGCAGCTTTTTATCAGATTAAACATTCTCTTACCATAGGATTCAACAATCACACCCAAATGAGTCGAAAACTTATATCCACACAAAAATCTGCACACAGATGTTGATAATTGCCAAACTTGGATGCCACCAAGATGTCCTTCGTTTGATGAGTTGATAAATAATCTGTAGTGCATTCAGACAATGGACTATTATTTGGTGTTAAAAAGAGATGAACCATCCTGTCATGAAAACACCTGGAGGAAACATTTTAAATGCATATTGCTAAGGTAAAGAAGCTAGCTCAAAGGCCACATACTGTGTGATTCCGACTATAGAATATTCTGGAAAAGACAAAGCTATGGAGACAGCAAAAAGATCAGTGGTTGCCAAAGGTTCAGGGGGAGAGATGGAGGAAAGAATAGGGGGAGCACGGGGTATTTTTATGGTGGTGAAACTATTATGAAACTATTATGTATGACACTATAATGGATACATGTCACTACACTTTTGCCTAAGCCCACAGAATCTACAACACAGAGTGAACCGTAATGTTCACTATGAAATTTTGTTCATAAGAGTTTATTGATATTGGCTCATCAATCATAACAAATTAATCTTACTAATCCAAGATTTTAAATGTAGAGAAAACTAAGGGGAGCGTATGGAAACTCTCTTTCTCTTCATTTTTCTGTAAACTCCAAATTGCCCCAAAATTTTCTACTAATTTATGAAAGTATGGTATGTGGAGCTACTGTGACTCAGTGTCTGGGTCCTCTGGGATCCATTCCTGGGTCTGGGAATTGGGGGTGGGGGATGGACAGGGCTCCACAATCATGATTTCTGTGGGGCTCACAGAGATGCTCAGGGCCATCCTGTTCCAAAACTGAGTTGCTATTTCCCCTGAAGCCAAGTCTCACAGGAACTCCTCAGCCCTACCTTCCCTGGCACTGCCCACAAGTTCCAGATGAAACACCTGGGAAATGTGACCTCCACAGGTGCCCTTGTTTTCTATTCCCAGGCACAGGGCCAGAAGGGGTCTGTCTCAAACATCCTGCCCTTCTGGTCATCATGAGTGGAGTGGGGGTTACTCCTGGGTCATGAGAATGGGCTGAGGGGTTGAGGCAAGACTTATTCACACAGGCTTAGAGGTCCTGGAAACCTGAGGCAGAAAGTTTCATAAGAAGCAAAGTGAGCAAAATGTGGGCCCCTCTGATTTCACAGCCAGGCTCTCTGTGCTTGATCCCATTATCAAAGACAGGTAATGATATGTGGGGCCACAGCAGGGACTTGGGCTGAAAAAAAAAAGGCAAATGGATCTGCCAGGATTCATCCTTATCCAAAATAGAAAAGAATAGAATTCCCTAGGTACCAGATCTCATGCCATCTTGGAGGTAGATCAGGACTCAGCACTGCTGCTGAAAAATCTGTTGTTTGCTCTTGCTTCTTCAAGAGACCTGGGGACTTCTCAGGTCCTATTACCCCTGCAGAGAGACCCACCACCCACTCATACTTCTGCAGTAGTCCCAGAGCCAGCTAAGGCATCCCTGCAGGAAGAGCCTGGCACTTTCTCCTCCGAAAGTCCTGGAGCCAGCTCAGGATCCCACACCTGTTCATGGAGACTTGGCTTCTGTACCTGCTCCTGCAGGAGATCCAAAGCCAGCTCAGGACTTAGCACTTCTGCAAGGAGAGCACACCTGTAACCACAGCTAGAGAAGACAAGGATATGGTACAGAACCCAGCACTTCTGCTGATAGAGCCCTCATGTGCACCTCCTCCTGCTCCTGCACCTGATCCTGCAAAAGACCTGGAGCCAGCTCAGGATCCAGGATCACTATAGGGAGAACCATCACCTACTCCTGTTCCGCTGGGAGACAGGAGCCAGCTTGGAATTTAGCACCACTGTAGAGAGAGCCTGTTCCAGTACCCATAAATGCACCCACACCCGCAGATGACCTGAAGCTACCACAGGACCCAACATCCCTGCAGGGACAGCCAGCCCCTGTATCTGCTCCTGTTCCTACAAGAGACCCGGAACCAACTCAGGATATAGCACCTCTGCAGTGAGAGCCATCTCTGGACTCAGCTTCAGCATTAGCTCCTGAATCACCTGCTGCCCCACTAGAATTTTTCTTCCCATCCCCTTATATTTTTTTGGTATTTTAAACTTTTCTTTTTCATTTGACATTTTTTATGGAATTATACATTTTAGTTTTTTTTTTTTTAATTTTATATATTTGTCAGAGAGAGAGAGGGAGAGGAGGGAATAAGCACAAGCTGGGAGAGCGGCGGTGGAGGGAGAGGCAGGCTGTCCGATGAGCAAGGATCCCAGTACCCTAGGACCACGACCTGAGCCGAAGACAGATGCCCAACTGACTGAACCACCCAGGCATCCCACACCTTAGGTCTTAAGTAAAATTTGTTTCATTCTTGAAAAAAGTATGGTATACAATAAGATAAATCTTACAGGTTCAATTTTTTAGAATTGAATGCGTATATTAGAAAGCAAGAGTTCAAATAAACAATTTAGACTTTTATCTTAAGAAACTAAAGAAGTAGAGGAAATGTTGTCATTATTAGCCATACTGAATCCAGCAACATATAAAAAAGTATAATGCATCACAACAAAACTAGACCTATACCAGCAATGCATGGTCTATTTGGCATTCAATAATAGACCAATGTAATTCACTTTACCAATAGATTGAAAAAGAACTATATAATTTTAAAACAGGCAAAAAACCCATTTGACAAAATTCGACTTCTTTCATTATAAAAACTCATAGCAAACTGCTATTAGAAAGGGAGCTTCCTCAATCTGATGAAAATAATTTCATCAAAAACCTCAGCAATCATTTTTGTAGAAATTGACAAACACATTCTAAAAATTTATGGAGAAGCAAAGGCAAACCTAGATTGTCAAAATATTTTTAGAAGAGGAGATTAAAGTTGATAATTCCCACTACCCAATTTCAAGATTTACTATGAAACTACAATAGTCAAGACAGTGTCCGTGGATGAAGGCATTGATGTAATCATTCATGGAACAGAATGAAGATTCTAGTAATAGAAATGCAGCTCTGGATGGCTATGTATTTCCGCCTTAGGACAGCCTTTGCTGTATCCCATAGATTTTGGATCAAAATGTCTTCATTCTCATTGGTTTCCATGAATTGTTTCAGTTCTTCTTTGATCTCCTAGTTGATCCAAGCATTCTTAAGCAAGGTGGTCTTTAGCTTCCAGGTGTTTGAGTTCCTTCTGAACTTTTCCTTGTGATTGAGCTCCAGTTTCAAAGCATTGTGATCTGAGAATGTGCAGGGAATAATCTGTTTTTTGGTATAGGTTGAGTCCTGATTTGTGACCCAGTATGTGGTCTATTCTGGAGAAGGTTCCATGTGCACTTGAGAAGAATGAGTATTCTGTTGTTTTAGGGTGGAATGTTCTGTATGTATCTATGAGGTCCATCTGGTCCAATGTGTCATTTGATGCTCTTGTTTCTTTATTGATTTTCTGCTTCGATGATTTGTCTATTTCTGAGAGAGGCGTGTTAAGATCTCCAACGATTAGTGTATTCGTATCAATATGACTCTTTATCTTGATTAACAGTTTTCTTATGTAATTGGCTGCTCCCATATTGGGAGGCATAGATATTTACAATTGTTAGATCATCTTGGTGGATAATCCCTTTAAGAATGATGTAGTGTCCTTCTGTATCTCTGACTACAGTCTTTAGTTTAAAATCTAATTTGTCTGATATGAGAATCGCTACCCCAGCCTTCTTTTGAGGCCCATTGGCATGAAAGATGCTTCTCCATCCCTTCACTTTCAGTCTGGGTGTATCTTTAGGTTCAAAATGGGTCTCTTGTAGACAACATATGAAAGATGCCCTTCAATGGACGAATGAATAAGGAAGATGTGGTCCATATACACTATGGAGTATTATGCCTCCATCAGAAAGGACAAATACCCAACTTTTGTAGCAACATGGACAGGACTAGAAGAGACTATACTGAGTGAAATAAGTCAAGCAGAGAGAGTCAATCATCATATGGTTTCACTTATTTGTGGAGCATAACAAGTAGCATGGAGGACATGGGGACATAGAGAGGAGAAGGGAGTTGGGGGAAATTGGAAGAGGAGGTGAACCATGAGAGACTATGGACTCTGAAAAACAATCTGAGGGTTTTGAAGGGGCAGGGGATGGGAGGTCGGGGTACCAGGTGGTGGGTATTATAGAGGGCACGGATTGCATGGGGCACTGGGTGTGGTGCAAAAATAATGAATACTGTTATGCTGAAAATAAAAAATAAATTAAAAAAAAAAGAAATGCAGCTCTGGTCATCCAACATGCCAAGATAATTTAAAAGAGAAAGAACAGATTTTTCAAGAAAGGTGCTAGAACACTGGACATCCATATGTAAATATATGAACTTTAACTCGTACTTCATATCCTCCACATATAGGGATTAGCTATAAATGGGTTTCATCCTCAGAAGTAAAATCAAAAGCTATGAAACCTGATGTACAACTATGGAATAAAATCTTAGTATAATATTTGAGGTTTTACCTAATGGATTACAAAGAGCAGAAATAATAAAAGAAAAAATAATAAATTATACTTTATTAAATTTTAAACCTTTATTCTTTGAAATATGCAGTTATGAAAATGGAAAGACAAATCACCTGGTGGGAAATTGTATTTGCAAGTGACCTATCTGATAAAAAACTTCCTTCCAAATTTATTAAAAAAAAAAAAACTCTTAAACTTCCATAATAAGAACAAAATCTCTAATGGAAATTGGATTCAAGATTTGAATGGACACTTCACTCGTGTCTTTTCTTTACCAAAGAGGAGATGTGGATGTCATATAAGCATATGAAAAGTTGTTCAACACCATTAGTTACTGAAAAGCAAAATAATGATGGGATACCAGTGCACATATATTATAGTGACTAAAATTAAAACCGCAACAAAAATCCTGACAACATCAAGTGCTGACAAGGAGATGAATAATAAACTCTCATATGTATTTCATGTATGTTATATTTGCAATGCAGCTTTTTAAAAGAATGCCTTTCCACTAGCCTTGCTTTCTACCAGAAATAATGGTGGAAAATTAAATAATGATTTAAGGTTTAAAAATGAATGGTGGAAAGTTAAATAATGATTAGCAATCCCATTCATGGGATTTTCTCTAGAGTATATGAAAGTGTGTGAAGGTACGAACAACAAAGTATACTCGAATGATTACAGCAAATTTATTAATAGTTACCAAACTTAGATAGGGCCCAGATACCTATTACTGAGCAAGTAATTGTGGCATAGAAATACATATGATGGGATATTATCTGACTATCAGAGAGGAAGAGATGACTGATCCATGAAATGGCATGGACCAATCTCAAAACATTGTGATAAGTAAATACCAGAGTGAGAAGGCAAAGTGGCAGGTGCAGGAGTACATCATTCAGACCTCTTTCAGAGAATGTGTCCTGGGGGTTCTGTTTGACAGCCCCCTAGGAAGCTCCCTTGGTTTTACCTTCATATTCATTCATGTTTTTCTGAGAAAAAAACACTTAAAATTTACTTTTCAGAAAATTAATAAGAGTAATGGGGATTTATCATCCTGCATTTAGAAATAGAGGACAATATTCCATAAAGAAAGACCCTGTAACTATTTCCATCTACTCAGAGTAACTTGAACTTTTAGCCTCTAGCTGAAGTTAATCACACTTGATCTCTTGAGTAAAAATGTTTTTAACATAAAACAATACTCTACTGAGATTCAACAAACTCTATTTTAATTGTAATTGATTTATACCAAAAGATAAAATGAGTTAATTAGGACATGATATTAGATTATTGACAAGGGAATACATTTGATACAACTATCAATGAGTGGGGATAAGATGGAAGATTATTTTAAAGTCTGAAACAAAATAAATTTTAAACCCTAGTATTATTCAGTCAAAAAAAAAAAAACATGCATGTCCATGTGGGTTACAATTTTATTCTTTGACAAAATATTTTTTCATATCCAGATTATATAAAATAATATTCTATTAACAAAAAACAAAAAACCACCATACAGTACCACCTGGTTGACCAGGACCAACCATATCACACAGGCAGTTCTGCCTTGGTTTGAGGCTCCTGTGTGGACAGGAGATTTTTGATCCATAATTGCTACCCAAGTGCTATGGCAGCAGAAAGAATGCCTCTTTATCTGTTAACTTTGTTTCTCAGGATTTTCACTCTTCCTGAGTCCTATAACTGTTTCCGATAAACTCATTTTAATACCCTGAGGACCGTGTGTGACCAGGACTGGAGTAAGTAAGGGCTTCATGACAGCAGACAAAATCTGTTACTACAATCTGGACTATAAACCCTCCTGCTTTTCCCTCATGGCCACAGTAAATACCCTAAGATGAAGAAGGGAGTCTTTATAGAAATGCCATTTTTGAAAGATGACAACATGGAAGAACCAGTTGGGAATATTAGTTATAAAAAATAATTTTGTTAACTGTTTGAGTTAACAAAATAGACCCAGTCAAAAATCAAGTCAAGATCTGAATGGGTTAGTCAAGGACCTCTCTTCAAATACACCGTACAGAATTAGGTGTTAAAAAAAAGGAAATGTTTAGAGAGAATGAGGATAGACATAGTTAGAAATAATGCACAAGGTTTAATGAGAGACAGAGACATCAGACTAAACATAGTTAGATTTACAGATATTAAAATTGAATTATTTCAAAGATAGAAAAAATTGTAAAATCACCCAAAGAGAGAAAAGTGGAATAAAGGAATAAAGAACAGGTTGCTATGGGATACCTCAATGTCCATTTTGGGGGCAAGAGCATAAGAAAATGATATCAAAAGGTTGAAACTCCAAATTTGAAATTCAGTTTTTATATCCATTTATAACATTTACATGCGAAGATGAAATGAACATATTTTAAGAAATAAAAGGTTTTGTGAAGTTTGTCACACAACTTTCTTTTTAAGAATTCTCAGGGGTGGGGCGCCTGGGTGGCTCAGTGGGTTAAAGCCCCTGCCTTCTGCTCAGGTCATGATCCCAGGGTACTGGGATCGAGCCCCACATCGGGCTCTCTGCTCAGCAGGGAGCCTGCTTCCTCCTCTCTCTCTGCCTGCCTTTCTGCCTACTTGTGATCTCTGCCTGTCAAATAAATAAATAAAATCTTAAAAAAAAAAAAAAAAGAATTCTCAGGGGTGCCTTCTGTGAGAAGACACAGATTTGAAAGAAGTATTGACACCCACCCCACCCAGAACTAGAGAAAGTGACGTAATGAATTATACTATTGTCTAAACAACAAATGAAACAATTTATTCTTCACAATATGGAACTATATCTTCAAAAATTACCAATCTGGAAGATGAGGGTTGAGTGGAGGGATTGGAGAAAGATGAAAATAGAAAAAGCCTTTTTTTTCTTCTTCAAGTTAATGGAGGAAAACATATTGATAAGATTTTTAAAAACGATAAGGGAGAGAAATGTCAGTGTGGGTACTGCTCCTCCTCCTCCTCCTCCTCCTCCTCCTCCTCCTCTTCCTCCTCCTCTCTTCTTTTTCATGAGGGAGGGGCAGAGGGAAAGGGAGAGAGGAAATCGTAAGTAGGTTCTACATCCAGTGCTGAGCCCAACAGGGAGCCTGATCTCATGACACTGAGATCATGACCTAAGCTGAAATCCAGGTCGCTTAACTGAACCAACCAGGCACCCATGGGTTTTAATATCTTAAGGGTAAGTAACAGAAGAATAACAGACCACATAAACTAGGTTTAGAAATTTCCAGGAAATAGATATCCTTATTTTATACACGTCCTTAAATAAGAGAAAAAGCAAACAATCTGTCTAACTCTTTATTGTAAAGCTGGTGGAACTACAGCTGGAGAAGTTCAGTACTAGAAAAAGGAAATTCCAGGTTCAGTGGGGTTCTATCCCCATGTACTTCAACAGTAGGGTTTATCCCAGAAACTTGAGAGTAGTTGAACATAAGATATTCTTGCAATATAATTCATTATCAATAGCCTAAAGAAGAAAAAGCATATGATTAGCTCAAAAATGCAGAAAAAGTCTGTACCGACATCTATTTCACAAATACCTATAGAAAACATTGTATTTTAGAAACTTTAGAAATATTCCCTAGGTTCCCACTCTCATCACTATTTTTCACCTTAGCACTAGAGGTTCTAGATAGGGAAATAAGAACAGAAATGAAGCTGCATAAGGAACAAAAATTTTATTTTTGCAGTGTTCATTGCATACAAAATCCAAAAGAATCAACTGACAAGAGTGTTGAAACGAACTGGCATTTAACTAGATAGCTTGATTCGAGATCTGTATACAATACCCCACATTGGCCCATTTTCCTAGAAATAATAGATGAGAGTAAGTAATAGTGAATAAGATACTATTTTAAATGGCATTGGGAGGGAGACAAACCATAAGTGACTCTTAATCTCACAAAACAAACTGAGGGTTGCTGGGGGGAGGGGGTTTAGGAGAAGGGGGTGGGATTATGGACATTGGGGAGGGTATGTGCTTTGGTGAGTGCTGTGAAGTGTGTAAACCTGGTGATTCACAGACCTGTACCCTTGGGGATAACAATATATGTTTATAAAAAATAAAAAATTAATAAAAAAATAAATGGCAAACACACACACATACACACACACCCTCACAAATGATTTGGTCATGTATAGAAGTTTCACAGAGAAAAAATTTAAAATTGTATCAGAGGACTTTGGAAGAAACACCATATAAATGGAGATATTATTTTGTCTGGGGAGAGATAACAATGTTATGAAGGTGTTAACTTTTCCAGAATTAGCTTATAAATTCAATATAGTCCAGAAAGGAATTTTTAGAAAAAGTTGATCATTTATATATGATATATACAAAATAAAAAAATTATGAAAATATAAAACAAATTTAGAGAAAGAAAAACAAGGTTGATGGAGTTGGCGTGCAGGGTGGAGTTGGCATACTGGATATTTCAGCCCGGGACAAGCCATAGCAATTAAAGTGTGAAAAGGATGCAGGAATACAAAATTAGTGGAACAGTTTAAAGGAGGAAAAAAAATCCAAGTGCATGGGAATTTGATGTAGGATCAAGTTGTCACATGTTACAGATCAGGGGACTCAGTGAGGAAATGGAGCGCTTTATAAATGATGCTGGGAAGATCCTTTTATTATAGGTAACTACTGTGCACCATATACAGAAATGAATCCAGATTGATTAAAGACCCAAAAAGTGAAATTAAGACTATATGACTGATAGAAGTCATATTTTATTACTCCAGCTTTTATTTTAAATTTATTATTTATTTATTTATTTATTTAAGAGAGGGACGGGAGAGAAGAAGAGGGACAGAGATATTCTTAAGCAGGTTCCATGCGCAGCGCAAGTGCGTCACAAGCCCGATGCCAGGCTCAATCTCACAACCCTGAGGTCATGACCTCTGCTGAAGTCAAGAGTTGGATACTTAACTGACTGAGTCACCCAGGAGCCCCTATTATTTCAGCCTTTAAATAAGATTCAAGCAAAGTATAAACCAAATTATTGAATTTCACTGTATCACAAAGACTTTTATTCAGTGAAGGCCATCACGGACAAAAATAACAGATGAGTGATTAGAAATAATATTCTATGTGTACATTTGTCAAGAGATTACTATCTATTACATGTAAGCACACACACTGTAACTCATGAAGGGAACAGGAGTCAGTGTTACGGACAGTTCACAGAAATGGAAATCCAACCAATGAGTGTGTGAGGGACATACCTAAACTCAGTAAAACCAGAAAAATGGACTCAAGGCCACTTTGAGATACTTACTACTTGTTAAAAGTGGATACTGTGAAAAAGTTGGATATTCTTGACTCCTGGGGGAGGGTGACTCAATAATGCTTCTGGTGGGAGTGTACATTTGATGTAGTCATTTGAGAAGGCAGTAAACAGTATTTAGTGAAATGGACTGAGGATATATTTTATGATTCACTGGTCTCATTTCGGTTCTATACTCTTGGAGAAGTCTCAAGTGTGCACAGGGCAATGTGTATAGAGATTTCTTCCTAGTACTTATTTTTAGGAGGGGAAGAGTTGGAAGTAATCCCAGCATTCATTAATAAAAGATAAATAAAATGTGGGATATGCATATGAGGCACTAGTATACTGCAGAAGGAAAGATATTGACATGTAGCAACATGGATAGATTTCAAGAATGTACTTGCATGAAAAAGTAGGAAATAGAACAAAATATATATGAAAATGCCATTTTTCTGATTTTACAAGCATGAAATATACCTTTTCCTCAATAATAAAGGAAGTATGGAAGGTGTATATTCTGTATCTAAGACAGAATATTCCCAAACGGTGTTTGATTGGGTTGGAGGGTGCTTATGAGCCCTCATGAAAAGTTACTAATCCTCCAAATACCAAGGTAGTGGACCCAATCTTTATTATTCTTCCTTCCTTTCTGGACTTAAACCTTTTCCATATGAGGTTGGAAACTCAAGAGTCTTTGGCTCATTCGATGCAGAAAATAAGGAAATGAGGACAAGTAGTTTTATTTATCACAAGAAAAAAACAGGCAATGAATATTCTTAGCAAGTGGTATGACTGTGTAATTGCCAACTTTTATTTTCTTCAGAAGGGACAAGCATGCCTATGTGGATAAAAGCCATCTCAGTTATAGATTTATCTTTTTTTTTTTTTTAATGTCCTTGGGCTTCCTTCTTAACCAAAAGATACATATCCTAAAAAGATCTGACAAATGAAAATCTATCTTCTAATTCTCAACACAGATGAAACTGAGCACAATTCTTGACTATGAAGAGAAAACAAATTCTCATTGATTCAGATTAAGATTCTCAAATGGGAGATGCCTCTAAAGTTTCTAATTTAAGGGTTCCTTGTCTTTTTTTTTTAAAGATTTATTTATTTATTTATTTATTTGACAGAGAGAAATTACAAGTACACTGAGAGGCAGGCAGAGAGAGAGAGAGAAGGAAGCAGGCTCCCCGCTGAGCAGAGAGCCCGATGCGGGACTCGATCCCAGGACCCTGAGATCATGACCTGAGCTGAAGGCAGCGGCTTAACCCACTGAGCCACCCAGGCGCCCCAAGGGTTCCTTGTCTTTAAGTGTTTTTTTGTTTTTGTTTTTTACGAAAATAGGGAACTGTAACTGTTGGTATTTCAATTAATGGAATAAAATTATAGTTACTACCTGAAAATGAAGCTTTTTATACAGTTTCTTAACTTTAGATCTACTATCTACACATAATAAAGAGTTAAGCATATCAATTCATTGTCCCCCCATGGTAAAATTATAAGGGGGAAATAAATCTCATAATTAGCTTGCATGGTCCTGTACTTAAGGAATAACAGGAGGTTTCTACAAAATTGTTTATTATTTTGTTAAGGATGACTGGGCTCCTTAGGCTTTATGGGCTTTATTAGGATTTTCTATTTTGATGTTAATGTTTTCACCTTGTTTGGCACCAACATATGTAAACCTGACCCTGTATTTAGCAATGCACAAACCATGAAAACAGGAATGGCAGTGTTGTGTTTTTGATTAGAAAAGGCACACCTGACCTTGCAATTTAGTGCTAAACCTGTTCTATGGTAAATATAATCACATTACATAGTATGATGCAATCCCTAGGGTCCCCAGGTCAGGACCTTTCTAGGGGTCTTCAGGACCACCATTTTTGCACTCTCGACACGTGGTCTTCTCACCTGAGCATTCCAAGTGAGGTCATCAAGAGTCAGCATAATTATGATTATAATGAGTTTTAAGATAGAACAATTGGAAAATGTCAAAATCTTTATGAGTTTTGTGAGATTAGACTACTCATGCCTCTCTGAGTACATTTTCCTTTTATATTTTAGCAAGATTTACCCCTGTAAAGATGGAATTTTGCATCTTCACCAGATTGTGGGTATTTTAAGTTCTCCAGGCATGCAAAATTTACATCAGTTTTCCCTGCTGTGCACCTAGCTGAAAACACATTCTATTTCTTCCCCTTTCCTTCAAAGAAGCCAGAGAAGAAAAAAGAGGAAATAGAATAAGAATTAATATCAGTGGAGCATCCCTAATCATCTCAGATGTATTTATATTATTTAATTTCAACCAGAAAGGTAGCACTCGTCCTATTTTATGAATGATAAAATGAAAGTCCCCAAAGTCAACAAATTTCAACATCTTATAGTCACCAAAAGAGAGTTGAGATTTGCCCTAGTTCTGATTTCTTTTTTTTTTTTTAATATTTTATTTATTTGTCAGAGAGAGAGAGAGCAAGAGCGAGCACAGGCAGAGTTGGAGGGAGAAGCAGGCTCCCTGCAGAGCAAGGAGCCTGATGTGGGACTCGATCCCAGGATGCTGAGATCATGACCTGAGCCGAAGGCAGCTGCTTAACCAACTGAGCCACCCAGGCGTCCCCTATTTCTGATTTCTAAAGCCCTGGTGGTGTCACTCTTCCATTCTGGGGGTGGGGATGGAGAAAGGAAGGAAAAAAAAGAGTCCAATGTCCTGAAAGTTACAGTTTAGAAGAATAAAATATATACTTATAGGCTCCACTTCATGCAGGGCACCCTAGTTACCCCCTTTGAAAAAACCACAAAGCTTGGAGAGAGTGGTGTGTTGGGTCCTGAAGGCTGGGAGGTCATCAACAAGGTGCCACGGTCTTCAGAAGTGCCCTTCTGGGACATTGGGACAAGGCTCTAAGGTTTGACTCCTGACTCCTCAGTCTGAGAAGTCCACAATCTCATATATTTCAAATTCTCTCTATGAGACCTCTGAACAGTTTAAAATCACACAAAATGACTGACAGGGTTGCAATTTTTTGGTACATTACCAAAGAGAAAACTGTATTTCTTGCTCATCTCTTGATTCATACATTTTTCACTCTTAGAGAAAAAATAGGGTCAGAGTTTCATATATTTCCAATATTTCTGACATGACCCAAGACCCATATGTTTGTGCATACCTGATGCCAGGAATCACAGTCATTTGCATTAGTCTTGGGGATAACTAGTGTTTTAATTACATATTAATTAATATGCACTCAAAATGACTTGTACTTTAGATACTTAACAGATCTTACATTTTCCTCTTTCAAAAATGAAACATATTTCCACATGAAATAGAGAATGTTTTATGTGATATTGTTTCAGACCAATGCTTATAAAACATTTAAAAAACAGTGCTTCTCAGGATTTATAAAATATTATAAAGTGTACATATAAAATTGATAGGTTGCAGAAGTTATGGAGAAGTATATGAAGTATATATCAACTTTATTAGATCATGCCAAGATGTTTTCTAAAAATAATAATAAATAAAAATCCTTGTTTGACACACACTAAATATAATAGTTATCATGTATTGAGTGCCTTATATGTGCCCCGTACTTCATACACATTATCTCATAAAGTGGGTCTGACCATATCTATTTTATTAATGACATTACTGAGGCTCCTTTAGTTTGTGGCTAAGTGGCAAAGCCAGGAGTTTTCATTTATTCAACAAACGTTTTTGAATGCCCAGCACTAAGGATGTGGATGTTTGTGGACATGACAATATATCGTGTCCCTGTGTCATAAAGTTTTATATATACAAATTATATGCATATAGTTGTGTGTCAGAATAGTTTATCCTGATGCATGCACTGGCTTGAAGAAAATGTGGTTCCGATCAAGTAATTTGCTGAAGCTCATTTGGGGGCCAAATTTTTATCCCCCATTACGTGTTTATCAAGAGTATTTTTTAACAGGACCTCTCTATATCCATTCTCCTCCTAAGGTCGTTCCCATTATTGACCTCTAAGACATTCTTTTATTTTCCTTCAATTACTTAATATTGGCTCCCAGTCCTCCCTCCACGTGGTGCCTCCCCTTCTTGGTTATCCCATATCCATGCTATTTGTCCCCACTTCATCTTAGAGCCTCAATGTCCTCAGCCCTAATGACCTGCAACTGCCCTCCATTGCATCCATACCTGGTTGGAACAAGCTTTTAAGCTGCCAAGAATTTTTCCAGCTTCTAGGTCTGAAACGTAGAGCTTTCTTTTCCCTTCCTGACCATACTTTCATATGTCATTTTTCCTATCATCTTCCACCAGCAGAGTCCACACTTTTTTAAACCACTGCTTAACAGCTGCTAGCATTTAATTCATCTGTGCTTCCTATATGCCAGAGACTGGTCTGCGCTCTTTGCAAAACTTATCTATGGCACCATCACAGCAACCCTACCCTCTGCACTTCAGACGTGGACAGAGCTGGGATTTGAATCCAGTTTCTATAATTTCAAATACAAATCTTTTATCAATGTTTTAGTGCCTCATACCCTCTTAATTCATAGTCCCATTTCTTTTTTATATACCTGCAGTCAGGAGCTTCAGTTACATTCTTGCTGGCACATCCGAGTTTCTTCTTCTTCTTCTTTTTTTTTTTTTTTAAGATTTATTTGACAGAGATCACAAGTAGTCAGAGAGGCAGGCAGAGAGAGAGGAAGGGAAGCAGGCTCCCCGTGGAGTGGAGAGCCCGATGCGGGGCTTAATCCCAGGACCCTGAGATCACAACCTGAACCAAAGGCAGAGGCCTTAACCCACTGAGCCATTCAGGCGCCCCCCCCAAGTTTCTTCTTTGGGGGACTTTCTGACCCTGCTCATCTTCATTTATAAATAAGCCCAACTTCTGCTTTCTCCACTTGTAACTGGTAAACATGGTTGTAGAATGGTGATTTACAGATTGCATTTCAAGACTCTGGTTGTCAATTTACTCTCTTGGGAAATACATTAAAAATATCAGTTAACACAGGTAACCTCGCATCTAATAAGTAGGGCTAAATGTTCTTTTAGGGAATTTTCGTTATATGCAACAATTTTGTCTTACATTTGGGAAATGTGTATGACTGGGTGGTGATGTAGAATGAAGGATCCCCTCAAACCAGTCAGAACGGTTAGTATCAAAAAGACAAGAAATAAGGTGACAAGGGTGTGGAGAAAAGGGAACCATCCTTCTCTTGGTGGTGGGAATGTAAATTGGTTAGCCACTGTGGGAAACAGTATGGAGGTTCTTCAGAAATTTTAGAATAGAAATATCATATGATCTATATGACCTAGACACTTACCCAAAGAAAACAAGAACACTAATTTGAAATATGCACCATTTTGTTTATTGCAGCATTATTTACAATAGCCAAAAAGATATGGAAGCAACCCAAGTGTCCATCAATAGATAAATGGATAAAGAAGATGTGGTGTACATGCCCAATAGAATATTATTCAGCCATAACAAATTATTAAATCTTGCCATTTGTCCCAGCATGCTTGGACCTTGAGGGCATCATGCTAAGTGAGGTGAAACAGAAGACGACAAATGCCATAGGACTTCACTTATGTCTGGAATCCAAAAAAACAAAACAAATGAACAAACAAACCAAAAAACCTAGGAGTAGACTCATAACTACAGAGAACAAACTGGTGGTTGCCAGAGGAGGCGGGGGGAGACAGGTGACATGGGGCAAGGGGGTTGGGGGACAAACTTCCAATGATAAATAAGACACAGGGGTGAGACGCACAGCATAGGAAATATAGTCAATAATACTGTAATAACTTTGTACGGCGACAGATGGTGACAACGCTTGGCGTGATGAGCATTTCGTCACTCTGAATCACTTAAAGTTGTACACCTGAGGTGATTATACTTCTGTATACAGACTATACTTCAAATAAAAATAATGTAAAAAGTAAATAAAATGTAATTATGCATTTCGGGGTTGAGAAATACATTTCAAAGTAACTGCCATAGCAATCTCTTGTGATTGAGATCACAGTGGGTCCCACAGTACTTTCAGGATGTTATTCTCCCCACTTGACTTTTTTTTTTTCATAGCTATTGATCATCTCAATACCTCTAAGAGCTGGTCCCAGTATGCTTTGCTTTCTTCAAATCCTATCTTGCCCTCTTACACCTAGCAGGGGCCTTCCTCTTACTTCATGAACATAGATCCCACTACTTTTCCACTGTCTGATGATTTGTTGAGAGTGACTGCAGAACCCTGCTGCCCTGGGCTATGCTACGCTACACCTATCTTCTCTCCGACTCACTCACTTCACCCCTACAGCTCCAGTTCATTGGTCTTGCCTATGTTCTATGTCACCTGTGTTTGGAATGCTTTGTCCTCCCCTAAGTGTGGCCCTGGTACCTGGCTGAAATGCTGCTCTATGATACACATCTCCTAAGCTGATGCCATTTCTCTTTTTGTGTTCCTATAGCCCTTTTTTGGGGGGGGGTGTTTTAGCATTCTAATGACAATTTCTGGTTTCTCATAGATTTAACTGTGTGCATGTCATCACTTCTCCCCTAGGTAATAAACACTCAGGCATATTCTTATTGTCCTTCCTATCTCTTAGCATGCCTGTGGGAAGATGTAAGATTCAACCTAGGATGCTTTTGGTCCCATAGGAACAGACCTGTGTGATTATAACAGACTAGACATGGCTCTCAGAAGGATGTAGGAAGGACAGAGAGGGTCCACAGAGCAGTGTCAGGCATTTCTCTTCAGTAAGAACAGTCCTTACAGAAGTCCATATGACTGTCCAAGGGATATTCTTTTTGGTCCCTCAAGTGAGAGCTCCTGAATGAGGCAAGCACACTTAGCTCAGAAAAGTGCAGAACTTGTCCTGGCCTAGAAGACCCATGCTCCAAGTAGGAACCAGTATCTTTGGAATAGTCACTAGTTTAGCTGGCAGGGCTCCTGCAAGGGCGACGCCCCAAGAGAAGAGTCCTAACACCTACTCCATTTGTACTTCCTCTCTGCAGGGATATAACTCCCCAGTTAGGGGTACACTTGAACCATAAGCAGGGTTGCCTAGAAACACAACTCACTTTCCCCTTTTATCAGATATGCCTGTAGAACATAGAAAGTTAACCTAATGACAAATGTGCCTGTAGAGGAAGAGCAAGGATTTTGTTCACCCCTTAGCCACACACGACAGCTAATGTCTACTGAGTGTCCACTACTTCGCTTGTTTTTCACAGCTGTCTCATATTATTGTTCTAATTTTGAGAACACTGTTCCTATTATGTTTTACAGATGAGGAAAATTGAGGTCCAGAGAAGTTCAAGAACACCCAAGATAGAAGTATAGACTAGTAAGCTATAGAACTAAGCTTTAAATTCTATGTCTAGCTTCAAAACTTGTATTTTCTTTTCCTGTACCATGCTGATTCAGTGTTAGACAGAAGGCATGCAATGAGCTCCGGTTAGCATTAACAGTCTTCGTCTTGGACTAGCCTAATAGGAACACCTGCGTTGAGTTCTCCCCACCTCACGCCACCCCCCCCCCCACCAAGACACAGATGGGTTTAATAATGGAATGGTTGCGTCTAAAATTCAGAGTGATAAAAGATATGTCGATTTCAAAAATAGCCTCATGGCAAATAAGTAAAAGAACTCAAGTTTTCATCAGTTTTTCTGTACAGGTCAATTACTCTGAGCCTCAGGTTTACCTGTTTGCAGAATAAAGGGATTACGTTTTGTAATCTCCAGGACCTTTCCCATCCTGACCATTCTCGAAGAACAAAGTCTGGGTCCTTTCTGCTACACCTGATAAGCCTAGATTGCCAGGGAGGAAGCAAAGATGAAACTAGTAGAAATTACTAGTTTGAGGTTTTTTGGTTTTTTCTTTTCCTGTTTTTTTTTTTTTTTTTTTAATAATGAAGTGTTCCCACCAGGAAACTTTTGCTTCTGGAGAAGGCTCATGTATGAACCAAACATGTTGCAGGAATGATTTTCAAAGTGTGCAGGTTTGCATCTCTAGGAGAAAAGAAAGCTCATAGTCCAGCGAGTCAATACCCCACTCCACAAAACAGAACTGCCCTCTGAAGCACAACCACCGTCTCCCAGTGGGCTTTTTAGGCAGAGCTGGTATTTACTTGGGAAGTTTACTACCCTCACTATACAAAAGATCCCGGGGGCTATTATTACATGTGAGATAATAAGTTTTATATGTAGAAATGATCGTAGAGTTACAGCAGAAGTTACTTATTCAAATTTTCTAAAGTGAAGCCCTGAAGAAATTTCTATTCATGTTAAAGGCTCATCTTCATCCTTGGTAAGAAAGCCGGTTATCTATAGATATTTTAAGTTGGTTACAAAATACAAATATACATTAAAAAAATCTAGCAATAGTCTTTCTTAAATGCACCAGAGCAATAAATGCTAGTTTTGATTAAACATTGTCTAAAACATTATTTCACTCTCTGAAACTTCGGTGAGATTCATCATTAAGAAACGTGCATTCAAGGGGCGCCTCGGTGGCTCAGTGGGTTAAGCCTCTGCCTTCAGCTCAGGTCATAATCTCAGCGTCCTGGGATGAAGCCCTGCATCAGGCTCTCTGCTCAGCGGGGAGCCTGCTTCCCCTCCTTCTCTCTCTGCCTGCCTCTCTGCTTACTTGTGATCGCTCTGTCAAATAAATACATAAAATCTTTAAAAAATAATTATAAAAGAAGCGTGCATTCAAGAGGTCATTTACATGCTCATTCTAAAATTGTAACATGGAGATAAATTTCTCTCTCAAATCCATTCCTAATCAATTTAAGATTTTTTGCTTTTAGAAGTTGCTTAAAAACCTTTCAAAATTTCATTGTTCCATTTCCTCACTAGAACAATGTTGGTGATAGAAATTTTTTAAAAAAATATTAACTTAGTTCTTTTTAATACTAATAGTTTTGTGTAAACAGTTTGTCAAGATTTTTCTTTATGATGTCTTCAATTGCTTTGTGCATGGGACTCCACCAAGCTGAGGTCAAATAGCTACATCTTTTTAAATTTAATGTTCTTTAAGTAGCCCATCCAATTAAAAAACCAGAAGTTTTCTTTTTAAAAATCATCTGGCCAACTTTTCCACCACAACACTAATCCAAACTTTATTAGCAGCAACTTTTGCTATTTCAGACATTTATACAGACATCTATGGTTGACCTAGGTCCTCATTGATCTGCTGTGCAATTGACATATTGCTGTCAATGAGAATGCCGGCAGAAGATTATTGGATATGCAAATAACGAGTCAATATTTGACATTATGGCAAACTCAGATTTGACTATATGCTAATTCAATACAAATCTACTTAAGTTCCTGCTGTGTGGCTCCATCCTAAAAACTAAACTTAGGAGGTGATACAAAATGGCAAAGATAAGACATAGTGCTTACTCTTAAGATAATCACTGCCTAGCAAGGAAGCTAGGTACATAACAGATAATGAGAAAAAAAAAAAAAAGTTAAAGACTTCTCTGTTATCCAGAGTTCTTTGGGGGACACAAAGGCTGTGATTAAAATTAGAGTTTAATCCTACTCTCTTTAAAAGTTATTTTCATCACGATATAACCTAAACATCACACTTACTGTGCTCTTAGGAAAGGCATCAAAATTGGACATCACCATTTCTTCTCTTCAAACTATTACAGTGTCAATCCAGAAGCACATTTTAGTATTCTGCAGTGGACCACTGGATTTCCTACCTGTCTTGCTGTATTTCTCGTTTCAAGGTTAACGTCCCAGTGAAACTTCTGACCAGAGTATCTCCAGGCTTTCCCTGTCCCTGGGGACAGCCTGAGCCCGTGCTGTCTCTAGAAGCCTAACATAGTGCCTACCAACTATCTTCTGTGTGGTCCAATACAGTGTTAATTAAGGTCTGTGCAAACATTAAGATGAGCAAAGGATATTTTAGTTTTTGACCCTGCCCAAACATGTTTCCAAAAATCAGAAGTACAAGAGACACAAGGTCTTGACTACTGATCATGATACACGTTTAACAGCTAAAGCAATAAGAAACTACCAGTATAGACCCACATTTAGACCCTCTGGACTTGGCAAGAGAAGCCAAGTCTGGCTATTGACTATGTTCCTGGCCCTTTGCTGGGTGCTGGAGAGAGATATTCATCAGACACAAATCTGCACTTGAGGAGTTTTCTTGCAATGTGTGGAGCAAGGATTTGAGCATTTCTAGGGAAAGAGAAAAAAAAAACAACAACAAACTTCTGTGTTCACTTAGGATAGAGAAACACACTAGTTTAAATAGGAAACTGACTCCTGTGAAGTTCATCTACCTTGTACTAGTTAAGAAAGCCTTTCTCATTAATTGAAGGATGCATCATCTACATTTTGTTGTCCAGATATTCCTGAGAAAAATGGGAAACAAAATGTAAACAAGGTTCTGGAGAATTACAAAGAATCTGACAAATTCAAAATTCAATCATTCCCTTGGAAGTTTAGACTCTTAAGTCTTTCTCTTGTTTAAATTTTTCAGAAGACCAGTTAAACATTCACTTTGGCTGCACTTAGTATCAGTATATTTTTTATTGTATTATTTGAAATACATACATATATATATATATATATATATATATATATATATATATATATACACACACACACACAAAATTTTGAACCATTGACACAAACTGCAACTGGTATCAATTTATTTCCTATTGTATTTTGAAAAATATTTTTAAGGGTTTTGTATAGAAAATTGGCTTAAACATTTCTGAAACTTTAATTGATTATTTCAAACAGTTTTAAGGACGGTAATGAGAATTTGAAATATACAAATGTTGGATTTTAATTTGGTTCTCTTTTGCATTTAAGCAATGTAGTGTAAAAATCATTTCTGCATTTTTATCAAATTTAAGTTTACTACTGTTTTGACCATCTGTTAAATGTCTATTTTGATGTGTAGCTTTTCCTGAGTTCATCATTGAAGAGCATTTCCAAATTAAAATTTTATAAATGAAAATTTGAACATGCCTGAGTGAAGTCTACTGTGGAAATTTGACAGTTTTGATGGTGGCCATCAGACAGTGAGAAGGAATGCTTTGTGCAGCCTTCTCCTGGCTTGTCTTCTGGGTTCATAGGTTCATGATAGGAACACCCTGGAAACTGTAATGAAATGAAAAAGAGCTAAAATATTTCATCAAAAGGGTATAATTACTTATGATCAAATGCAGCCACACAACTGGCTGGGATACAGCTTTGAAAAGCCATTCCAAAGCAGATGAACAGAATATTCTTAACACTGTCCAACACTTCTGGCCCCTTTCCCCTTGAATATGTGATTACCACCTCTATTACAGTCCTTGCATACATGGGACTACACTCTTGCTTTGCAATCTTTTGGAAGGCACTAGTGAGCCCTTCTCTTTCTACTACTGCCCTGGGAGATTTTGGCTTGTGTTGAGTTCAGCTAGCGTGTCACTGTTTAGAAGTCTAATAGTGACCATAATTACTAATGTTTCCTTCGAATATCATCCATGAGCCGTATTTTTGCTTACTTGAAATTTTTCTGAGCCTCCTACATTCTAGCTTCAAGGAGATGCTTGCTAATGACTGCATTTTTTTTTCCAGGTAATGCACCTGCTGAAGCCATCTTTTTATTCTGTGTCAAGTCCCCCATCAACTTCATAGCCTATATGGTTCCATCTCCGATTTCATTTCCTTCTACTCACTATTCCCCCATTGTTACAACTCCGTAACCGATCACAGAGGATTCTCAAGATCCCTGAATTGGACAGAGCTTTGATTTGCCTTTAATCTCCTCATCAGAGTGAACTAGGCATTTTCTACGACTGCTTCTAAAATCCCTGGTGCAATTACTACTTAAAGGTATTACAGGTATGGTCAGGGGTTATAATTTTGGACTCTATACAATTATTTTGTTTCAAATAATGCTACCTTATTTATTTCTTTTTTCTTGTTTTAATGAAAACTGCCTCCAAGTTCCCATCTCTTTAACTTAATGAAATTTTTTCACAACTTATTTTCAGGCTCCTTCTTTTTCTTTCCTGCCACCCCTGTGCAAATGTTCCAGGGACCATTCTTAAGCAACTTCCATCTTTGGGTCACAGTGTAAGCAGATAGAAATTCTAACAGCTTTGGCAGGTATAGAAGCTTGAGTCTCTGGGAGACGCTTCCTTAAGGCACCTCCTGAAGCTACCCTCTGAGGTTCACTATGACTCTGGGGCACTGTTAAGAGTGATAGACTATGACCCTTACATTTTATATTATTAATTCTTTCCAAACTTGGAGAAGACCATACAAGCTTACTTCTGCTCTAGCACCTTACAATCACCCTTCCCTTTCACAAATAACCTGCTTCACCTAAACCCCAGTGGACCTATAGGTACTTAGCATTGCCACCCACTCTGGAGAACACATTGGAAAAATATGATGAAACAATTCCTTTTTTTTTTCTTTGTTTTTATTTTTTACATGAGCTTTGTTTAGTCGCCCTACCCCAAACCTTCCATGGCAAAGTCTATCAGCTGCCTTCTGAGCCACAGCTGAGTCACCTGTCCTGTGTCTCCTCCCTGCCACAACTCTTCGGTTTCTAATTTCCCTCTGCTTTATCTTTACCAAAGCCTAAGAAACAAATCTCTTTCTTCTCTGTATTCCTTTCCTCCATCTTAAATTTTCTGTGCCTTGTTCCCTCAAGATAAGTGACTTTCAAGTCACATATACTAAAAGAGAAATATTCGTGGTTGCCCAGAAAGTAAACAGAAGTAGGTATGCATACACACAAATCATCAGGAAAAAAGTGTGTGTAGAAAAGCGGAGTGTGTTCATGCATTGATTCAACAAACATTAACTGAGCATCTACAATGTGCCAAGAAGTTCTCCAACCTGGGAAATAAATGAATCCATAAGATGGAATCCCTGCCCTCAAGGAATTTACAGTGTTTTGGGAGAGAGACCCAGGAGCAATGAATTGGCAATGAGGACACGGACTTCTGAGCCAGAGAGATGAGCAGGAGGTGGTGGTGCTAGTGGAGTCTTAGGTGGGGGTGGGCGTGAGGATGGGGGGATCTCTACTCACTGGGAGAAATTCCAGAGTTTTTCAGAAAGAAGCCAAGTCTGAGGGGCTTCCACAGAATCATGCAGTAAGAGGGATGGCAGGTAGAGTGCGTTCCAGCTGCGTCAAGAACATGCAGCAGGGTCAAGGAACTAGAGAAAAAAGAATTCTTTACCCGAAACTCAAAAGTGCTTCACTCTGGCTGGAACATGTTCTGCTGGGTGGGACATGGCTGGAGGGAAGCTTGTGGAACCACGGGGCAGGGGAAGGAGTGAGGAAAGTTCCTCAAACAACTTACAACACCCAAGTGCCTCCACAATTCAAGAACAACTGCTGATTGAAAATCTGTTCTGTGAAGATACTTCTAGCCCTCCCTTTGTTTGAGTGGAAGCTCGGCCTGGTTCCATAATTTCTCCAGAAACTCTCGGGTAATAACCAGCCCTTCAGTCAGTTTTAGTCATAAGGCAGATCCATTTCAGTAACTAAATTACCAAGCCCTCTGTAATAGTCAAAACAGAGAACTTTATTTCAAGCTTTTCCCTTTTTCAGTAATGGATGTGGTTATCTTCCCTCTGATTCCCAGCCTTGAGCTTTTCTTCTGCTCTCCCATCCTGGCCATGATTTCCACCCCAACATTCAGCAATGGGGATGAGTTGGTTTCCATGGGACCTGGGTTGTGCGTGCTCTGGGCTTGGTGCGTGTTCACGGCTGACTCTTCTGTGCAGTACTATTGAGTGTCCCCTAGATTTCCCCACTGAGTGCATTTAACAACTTCCCAGCCATGGGCAAAAAAGCAAGTCAGCAATGACCTCTACTTCTTTCAGTCAAACGTTCCTCCCACCACTACCATCTCCCTCCCTAGCAACCATCCTGGACATGATTTAATTTTGGTTCCTGGACAGCTTTTTCTCCTGGAACAACACATCTGGTCAACACAGCACAGTGAACCATCTTGGCTCTACTTCCTGTCCTTAGCAATGCAGCCATTTCCCAGGAAAGCTGATCCTCCAGTCTGCTGCCTCAGCCCCTTCCTAAGAGCTCTCATCTGTGGGTCAGCACCAATGCATCGTGGTTTGCAAAATCCAAGGAATGCCTGTCAAGGGCTCTATGTGGTCCCTTCAGTTTTCTTTCCTTAGTGATGGGAAAAGTAAAATGCCTCATCACTTCAAGATCTCTCTATAAAGGGGGTCCTTCTTTTTCCCCGGTGTCACACATTTTATACCATTCATGTGGGACTCAGGCTTGAAATGGATTTGTGACCACCTTATTTGTCACTCAGCTCCTCATTTAAAAAAAAAAAAAAGCCACAGTTCTCCTACTTTTTTGTTTTTTTTCTGGGCCTTTTAGAATCTCAATGAAAACAAAACAAGAGCCCTGTTTTAACACCTTGTTATATAAAGGGTGTGTGCTTTATTTTGGTAAGGGAGGGATTTTTAAATTTGCTTAAAAGCCCCAAATGTGGCACCAAGGACATGAATCCTGCCATCCAAAAGGCATATCCTTAATACCATCTGCTTCTCCCCAATCCACAGTCCTGCACAGCAACCCCCCTTTAAGAGAAAATAGTGGGTGGTTTCCGGTTGTCACATTCTTCAAAGACTGCCCAAGAACAAGGGGAAGTGTTAACTGAATTTAGAGTCAGATAAGACAGGGAGGTGGAGACGGCCGCAAGGAGTGCCCAAAGCTGGGATGCTCCACTCTACCCAATTTCTTTATTCTCCTTATACCCTCAGGCTAAATGGGGCAGACTCGACCCATGGGTGGGGTGAGTATGTGTTGAATAGAATAATTAGGGAGGAACGGGCAGTTTGGGGGCCCTGAGACTCTGCCATCTTCTTGACACAGCTTCCTCAGGGGCTCCTGCATGGTCTCCAATTGTGCCTCTTACCTGAAACCATACCTCTTTCACCCTAATTTCAGGCACCAAGAAACAAAGCTGCTCAGGCCACAGCCTTGGAGGGGGAAGAGAGAGATCTCTCACGACTGAGAGCCCTTTCTGCCTCTGCCCTCTGTCCTTCCTCTTCCATCTGACTAGGGTCTCTCTTCCTCCGTGTCCCCATCTAATCAGATTCCCTTGTAATGCATTTCTTTCCCTTGCTCCCTATTTAGTGGTCCCCCTTCAGGTCTCTCTGTTTTTGTCCTTTTATCCCTGCCTTTCTCTTTCTCGAGAAAACTTTTATAAAATTATTTGTTTCCCCATTTCTTTCTTTCTATGCTGCCAGCATCAGGATGGGAGCGTTCATCTTTTATCTTGCTTGTCTAATATTTCCTGGGACAAGCAGGGATGGCAGGAGCCTGAACTGGCCACAAAGACAATAAGGATGTGGAAGGATCAGATCTCTACGCTACTACCCAAGGAACAGTACGTTCAGCCAGATTACCCTGCCTTGGAAAACTATCTGGATATCCCATTCCCACATTCTCTCTTACCTGCCTGGCCTTTCTCTCTCCACCCCCCTGCAATTATTAACTATGAGAAAAATAACATCTGAAGAGATCAAGCTCCTTGATCATCATCTTCACCATTTGGCTCTTTATTCTCCAAGTGAGAATAGCAAGAAATCACCCACTGTCTTTCCCTTTCCACTTCAGTGCTTTGTATACATTCCCATAGGATAACTCTTTAAAGGATACCCTACCGGCCTGGCCCAGCCTCCCTTTCCTCCAGTCCCTTCTCAATAGTGACTTTCTCAACGGGAAAAACCAACTCTCAACTGACTTTGAGTTCCCAACACCAGTAGCAGCCTGGCCAAAGCTCAGTAAATGTTAAAACTAGAGTGATATTCATCAGTGATAGTAGATGAGAGCTTCCAAAATGTTTTTATGTATCTATTAAGTCAGAGGGAAAAGCCAACTAAAGTATGAAGGCAGGGTGAGAAGATTTGAAGGGAAAGAGAAAAAAAAAAAAAAAGGTGGATGGATTGTGTGCTGTATTTTTAAGGCCGAAACCCTAAAACTGAGCAGTTTCTCTGAACAGTCTGAGACTGCTGTGGGTTCTTGAGAGTTCTATGCCTGCACTGTGAGGAACCCCACAAGGGTGTAGATCTCCTTTAGTAAAGGAGCGAGACTGATCCCAAATCCCAGCTGATGGAAACTCTGGCCTCAGCGTTTAGGTTGTGCTTTTGATTATTGATCAAAATACAGTGGGACCATTTTTCAAGCCGAGTAAGACCGTCGTACCTCCCCCTTCTCTTGCCCATTGCTTGCCACAGAGAAATCTGGGTCAGGCTGCTGTTGAAGGTCTCTGGAATTTGATTTAGCTTCAAATGATGTTTTGATAAAATTCTCAAGAAAGCAGACATCCTGGTGTGATTTACTAAGTACTCAATAGATGTTTGTTGAAATGGGTAGAAGATTATATTCCAGGTCTTACTGTGGATGATGACAAAACAAACACAACTAGCCTCTCCCTTAAGAAAGTATAACGTGGCCATTGCATCAAAGCTAAAACTTAGAGAAGAAATGGTCCTCAGTACTTCAGTACTCTTACTTCGAAGACTTGATTAAGATTCAAAATCATCTACCAACCTCAGCTGACTCACCCCGCTCCCTCCTGCTATTAGGGGCTGATCAGATGGGAGTGAACTCAGGTCTGGCTGTCAGTGCCAGCTAGAACACAGGACTGGGATCCCACGTGAGGCCAAATTCGAGATGGCAAATGATGGCACTGTCTTCCCTCATTATACCAAAGTCGGGGGGACAAATTTCCTGACTACCCACCCAAAAGCCCGTCTCTTGCCCTCGCTTAGGGTAAAGAGAGCCTGGATCTTGGGTAGCATCTAAATACATCTGATATATTCCTGGCCCTGTGTTTGAATAATTTATTTTAAAAGTAGAGGAGATTAAATGAGCTGCGGAGATTTTCATAGCCCCAAACTCTCTGACCCACATCCCACCACATTTCCCCCTTTTTTTCCATTTGTACCAGGGGTTTACTTGGGGGTGGGTGAGTGTGATCATTGTGGGGTACATTTCCAGCCTCTCAGGTATTTTGTGCCCAGCACCAATGGCCAGAATCTTTTTTCCCTCCCCCATTGCTTCAAACACTTCCCGCATCTGTCCTTTATTTCCATTCCCTCTTCCTTTTCCTTCTCAGGACTTTTCTCTGCTCCTACACAATTGTGTTGAAGTTTTGAGTGTGTGGGAGAACTCGGGGTGCTAGGGGTACCGGCCCCAGTGCGACGGGGTATTGTAGATGAGAACTCAGCTTCTGCTCTTTTGCCCTCCCTGAATCTTGCCTGGACTTGGTTATAGAGAGATACTTTTGCTTCTGCCTTCTGCTGACATTCCTTATCAGTTATCTATGTCTGTCTGTCTGTCTATCTATCTATCTATCTATCAACTCCCCACTGTTCACCCTGGATTTTCTTCCAGGAGATGCTTCCAATTCTTTTGCTATATTTCTTCTTCTATGATTCTGTTGTTTTTTTCTCATTTTGTTATTTTTCTGCATCTCTAGTATCTGTATAGCTCTTTCTTTCTATACCTACAAGATTCTCCTTCTCTGACTGGGACATTCTAGTTTACTCGTTTATATATGTATGTATATATATATGTATAAAAATATATATGTATAAATATGCATATATATTTTTCTCACAGGAAGGCAGGGCACAGAGGTGGCAGAAGTGGAGTGAGAAACCACCTGACTATTCCTGGGGTATGCTCCATCAAACCAGCTTAGAACTAGAGGAATGGGGAACAACTTTCTGCCTTCAGGTTATTTTCCATCCGCCTCATCCCCTTCTGGGCTTGCCTTTTCTTTAACCATTCTTCTTTCTCCCAACAGCCATCATTTAGTGAAATGACACCTTCACAAAACCATATCTCACCTTCTGCCCACCTGGCTCTCTGCCTTTCAGCTAGGAACTCTGATAAGACAGCTACTTGCTTCCACTAAAGGTCCCACATCCAGAAAGGCTAAATCCTTTGAGACATCTGTGATTCCTGTGAGTCTGGAGATTCTCTACTACATCAGCAAGCTACTGGCCAGGGGCTCCTTATACCCAGCCCACCCATTCATGTACCTGGGTCTTCATGGGTCTCTTCCACTTGCCACCCAAGAGACCGAGTTCCTATGTTAACTTAAAAACTCAACATCCCCGTTAGTGTCCTGGAGGGTACTGAAGGTTATTTCACAAGACTAAGTGCTTTTAGAGGAAAAGACACTGTTTCTCATCCATTGTTGTATCCCCAGGAAGGACTTGTTAGAATATCTGACTAATACTTGAATTTTCATGATGTATTTTGAGTGACATCAGAATATTAACATCTAATTCCCAAGGCTGATTTTAGGTGTACCCCAGATAAGGAAATATGCAGCAGTTTAGGAGGCAGAAATGGCAAAGGAGCTAGGAGGAGAAGCCAGGAATATGAATCCATGACTTTTAGAAAGGATTGTCAGGTAAGGAATAGCTTCTCTGTGTCACAGCATTTGCTACTGAAGAATCCTAACAGATCCCAGACAACCTGCAGTCAGTCAGTGACTTAGGGATGCCAGGAGTTCCCAGAAAATCTTGCCTTCCCAAGCAGCTGTAACCGAAACTACAGATCAGGACAATCCCCTTCAGCCCTGGGCTAAAAATAAATAAATAAATAAATAAATAAATAAATAAATAAGCATTAAATTTAGAGGCTTAACAAATAATTGTGGCAAAAGAACAGAGTCCACAAATGCTCCCTTCAAAATAGAGATCCTCTCTTCTTCACAGCACAAGGTCACATCTGTCAAAGATGCAAGATTCCCAGAGGCCCACAGAGCAGTGGGATGGTGCCCCAAGGTTCAGTGGGAGCAAAGGCCTGCCGGAAGAGCCAGTCCAAAGGACTCAGCCAGGGGTGACTGAAGCCAAGGATGGGGGGAAGGCAACCTCAAGCAAAGGGAAGGACGAGTTGAAAGAAGGATCGGAACAATGCATTCTTCTCAATAACCCACCTTTCTCTTGTCTTCCATAAAGGAAGTATACCAATCTATGGCGTGTGAATAAGAGTATGCCCAGACTATGGTTGGAAAGCCGTTTTTGGTCCCACCTGGAGCAGGCAGCTCACTCTAGTTCCTGGCTGGATATATGTCCCTTCCAGGAGGTAAAGGGAAATCAAGGCTGACCCTAGTTACTATAGTTCTTCCTGAGGGTGATAGTCCCCTCAGGCCCAAGTCCTTTGTTTTGGGAATGCCTATTTTGAAGGAAGAATCTATGGTCTCAGTCACCTTACTGCTCTTTAATACCCCGTCTGAATTATGGCCTGGCTGAGAGCCCCCAAGTAGGATGAAGGACTCAAGGGGACAAGCCCAGAGGAAGGATGCCTAGCAAGGGGATTCACAAGAACTTGAAGTTCTCCATTAACTTCTCCCTGACCACAGTCCTCCCTCTCTGCCCCACACCCTCCCTTCCAACCTACATAAACTCCCTAGCGTGGGCAGGGTAAGGGCCAGACAGGAGCTAGCCCCAGCCCCATCTTTTGGTGAAATTCCTTGTTTCTATTTTTCCCTCTCTCTGGAAAACTTACAAGGCTCGTGCTACATGGATTTCTTCCTCTTCCTCAGAAATTTATGCTGAAAGTCATGACGAGGAATGGGCAAAATCAGATAGCAATTTTTTCCTGCGTGCCCAGCCATCGCTGCCTTTCATTTCTGTCAGAGTTCTTTACAGAGCATGATGGGAACATGGTATGTATTCATTGTAAGAAACACTTTGGCTCCCCATTTTCCTAGTGCCCGGTCAGCTCTGCCTTCTCCAGCTGGTCACCTTCCCTCAGAGCCTCCATCTCTACAACATCCTTGGTTCTCTCTCCAGGGCTCTGCTTTGTTCCTTGACTCTGAGTATTTATGTCTCCACCCTTTCTGCTGCTCTTCTTTGCTATTTCTTTTTGTACTTTGTCTTGTCTTGGAGTCTATATTATGTATCTGTATTGGGTCTCCTTTAAAAAAAAAAGAAAGAAGAAGAAGACTGTCTTTGGGAAAACAAAATAAGGACCATGAGGCATGGAAGGGTCATGGACCCTCTGGGAAGGACAAAACCATCTTCTTTTCCTGGTCTCCTTCTTGAGTGTTGAGAAATTTGGAGCCCAGCGGTTCCCATTTCCCCTTTACCTCTTTCTTGGCTGCTTTAAGTGTCCACCGTCTGGAGAGCGATAGTCCATAAGGGACAAGCCCCTTACCCATCCCACTCCATTTCCCGCTTCAATTGGAAATAGTAAAGAGTTCCTGTTCTAAACATTGTACTTCAATCCCCTAAGCCTGGACCCTAGGAAACACCCTCCCCCACCCCCCACCACCCACTCCATGAACTGAGAGCCTATCTGTCTTATAGTTTCTGTGCTAGTCTAAAGTTAGACCAATGACCTCCAAAAGCATTTCCATTGCAGGATTTTCCAGGTCATGCAATATTTTACTCTGGTTGACTGAATGATTCTGGGCTTCTCTGAGTGTTATGTTAGGGCACTCAGAACACTATTTTGCACTTAAATGTGGACATAAGATTATACACTTGACTGACTGTCTCCCTCCCCAACTCAGACTGTGAGCTGATTGAAGGCAGGAAAGTCTTGTAAGGTAAGGACTTGGATCCTTTTCTCACTTTCAGCAGATATATTGATGGGGTTGACAGACTATTCTAGAAGAACATGTCTAGAAGTTAGCTGTATTCAAAGGACACAGATTAAGAAAAAACCCATTAGAATCAGCCCAAGAAACAATCCATGGCCTAAGACCTCAGGTCCAGATATCTTATGTAATTCAACTGTAATTTGGTCATTTCTTGAACTCCACAGCTTCCCTCTTGGGAGAGCTGTGCCAGGCACACTTTGAAGGCTCTGTTGGTTCTTGGCCTCTCAGGGATGCCTGGGTTTCAAGAGGGAGTAAAATAAAGTTCCTAGTTTGGGCTTTCACAGAAGCCAGAAGAGCCCCTGATACTTTTGAGTGGCCAGACACTTACTGAAAGGTTACTGGTCCTTGACCCTGTACTCTCCCACTTTGTGTTAAGCTAACAAACTTTCTCTGGCAAACACAACTAGCCAAGTGTTAACATTTTTCTTCTTCAGAAGGAGAATGCTTATCATTATTTGTGCAGGAATACTGATACGAGTTTGCGGATGAAGGAAGAAAGCAAACATACTTCCTTTGGGCTTTTTGGAAAGGGGAGCCCATAAGGAAGGACTGAAGGGAAAGGAGGAGAGAAATTTTCCAAATGGCTTAGGATAGCCTGGGCAATAGACCTGGGCAGGACCTGGAGGTGGCAGCAGGCACATCCAAGATGGAGATGAGCTTTACCAAAGGCTGTGCAAAGCCTGGGGTCAGGGCTGTGGGTTCCTGGCTCCAGAGAGGCAGTTTCTGAGGGCAGCCAGGGCCTGGCCTCCTCAGGCCAAGGGCATGTCTCATGGACTGTGTGTGCTGCTTTCCTCTGCACACTTGCCATGCAAAGGATCCCTGCACATGGGTACAAGGTCAGCTGGTCTAGAGACTGACGCATCGCTCTGTTCAGAAAGGGAAGTGGCAGCTGCCTGTTCAGCCAGGCATCCAGTCCTGCATTGTTCCCCTCTTCTCTCCGACCCTTCTCAATTCATGTGGGCTCTCCATCCCCAGAAAGTAGGTGGGCAAATCCACAGCTGAGGAGATGAGTCATGACGTTGACAGCAAGTGCTTTCTGAGTCATACAGTATCTTGACCATCACATTTTGGGAATGTTTTCCCCACCCAGCAATTTTCTCTGCCTCAGAAAATTTCTGATTTCTTATTTGGTATTTTTTTGAACCATGAAATCCAAAAGAATATGGTTCTTCTCATCCCGAGGCAGAGTATGGCCAGCTGTTTCCTTTCTCTGTGCAAGCCCCTCCCTTTTCTTCCCTTGGGAGCTGAGGTGCTCTGGCACCTGGAGGGCTGAGTTCACACCTGCACTCTTGATTCTTATCTGTGAACCTCCCACCCTGCCCATGTTCCTTCCGTTTCTTTCTCCCTGTCTGCAGATGCAACCACAGAATTTCTTACTGCCTCACCAGGGTCCTGTGTCTTCTAGGCTTTTGAGATGGATCCAGTCCACTTCCTTTTGCTCTCCTCCTCAGTCATGACCAGGCTGGAGGCCAGTAAAGTCAGAGGCTGCAGGAGGAGCATGAGCCCTACACCTCACTCCTGTCCATTCTCCAAAGCTGGAGAGGGGTCAACTTTCTTTTTTCCTCTCAATGCCCTGTTTTTCCTTCTTCTTTTTTTTTTTTAATTATGTTAAAGTGTACATAAGTTGTTCCATTAAACCATTTCCCAGGCTCTGTTTCTGATTCTGAGGAAGCACTGAGTTAGTGATATTCTAACATGGTCCCACCTCTTACTGACCCACTCCATGAGCCCCCCAGACTTCCTCACTAACCATCATCTGTGTTGTCACCTTCTTCTTGGGACCAATCCCTGGTCATCTGCCCTTCGACTGGGGATACCAAGAAGGCAACTTTCAGACACAATCCAAGCACATGTGAGCACCCCAGGGTCTGGATCTTGGGGCTCCCTTCTCTCCCTTCTCCAGTCCTGTTCTGGTCTCAGGAAGCACCTGACCCTCCAGAACCCCTCACAAACCTAGAGTCTCTAGTATTTTAAAGCTTGCCCACATTGGACATGTAGCTTCTAAGATTTTTCCTTGTCCCTAAATTGTTAGTAGAGCATAAAGGGACATTATAGGAATTTGGACACTCAAAGCAGCAAGTTGATGAGATCTTGATGAGCACAGACCTAGCTCATTGCTTGCCACTCCCAAAGTAAAAGTGATTTCCTGATGACATTTTCACTGTCTTCACCATCTAAAGTGGCTTTAGCCCTCAGTGAGGTGTGAGGTAAGAGAAAGACTATGCACATTGACGTCAGAGGTCTAACGAAGGCCATGGTGAACATTTGTGACCATTGTCCTCTCACCCTGATGTTTAGAACCACAGCTTTTCCTGGGTTGTGGTGAGCAACTTGAGAGTGGGGGAACCTTGAGAGCCCAATCATTGTCATGTCCCAAACCAAGTTCAAGTTCAGAGCTGTTTGGTGACAAACACATGAGGAAATAACAGAGAGGTGTGATGGAATGAGAACAGAAAAGAGAGCAGATAAGAGGGCTTGTTTCACCACCACCTACTCAGTAGGGTCATGTGGGGACATTCTGGGTGACCGTCCCTTGGGAGTCCAAACCAAAGGCAAGCTATGTATGGCTTCCATGCCAAGGAGGTAGAAATCATGGAGACCCCATGGCAGGTCGAATAGTCAAAGCAGCTGATCCAGAGAAAGTCACCTGGGGACCCTGGTTGACAAGAATTCATCAACCTAAACCCCGACCCAGGCTGCTGCTTCACTTCTTGAACTGAATTGGGATTTCACCATCTTTCGAGGGCCCCACCCTTCCCAGCTACCGTGCCATGGAACATCTTGGGTCTTCTGTCAGTTTTGGTCTCTACTGAGTGCCCTGGAGTCAGCAAGCTCTGTGGCATGAGGAGCAGGGGAACCTTGTCCCACATGAAGGGGTTCCTGAGCCCACAGCAGCTCTCTCAGGGCAAGTGGGCTGGAAGGCAGACAGGGCCAGACAGGACAATGACTCTGAGTAGGGGCTCCTGGGGCTCCCAGGGCCCAGGCTCAATTGCATACACTGAAACTGCTTATTCCATGTAGTTCCTGGACACACAACCTCCAACACTTCCCCCTGTGGAAGATAGCTTTTCTCTCCAGCAATTGGAGAGAAAAGGTTGTGTGCCAACCACTATTTGAACCTCCTCAGACCTTGGATTCTCAGGGCTTCCTGGGCTTAAGGGGAGGAGAGAGGGAAAGTTCCAGAAGGATGGAGAGATCCAAGACCTTGCTTCTGTGGAAATGGCCCAATGTCCCCACTTTGCCCAGTCCCAAATGTGCCTCTTCCCTTGGATTATCCACTTATATTCCCATCAGTGGGAAACAGGCTGTCATCAATATGGGATCTTTCTGGGTTGAAATAGAAAAGCATGAGGGCTGCCAGTTCTCCTCTTTTCAGAGCTGGAGGACACCCCTTGGGCTAAGAGGCTGGGGGACCTCTGACTATGGGATGGGAAACTCAGCTGTCCCCATCCAGGGCACCTGGACAGGGTTGGGAGGGAGGCAGGCTCTGGAAAGGCACTTGCTGCTTTCTTTGGGGCTGGCCCAGAACAGGGGGTTCCAGCAGGTTCCAGAGTGGTCACTTGTAGGCTGGAGATGAGCTTCTCTCCAAGGAACACCAGCACAATGCTACCTTCAGCTCATGGACTCCTCACTTCAGCCTCCTCTGTTTTTTTCAATCAGTGTTTATTCCAGGAGAGGCTAGTCTTGAGTTCCGAGCAGGGGTCACAAAGATGAAGTACATGTCTGCACAGATAGCATGGAACATGGCTACATCTCTGCTCCTGGTAGGAAAGTTTTTCTTGCCAACTCAGTGTCTGGTCCACTTGGCTATTCTAGCCTCCTCCCAGCCTCTACACCCATCTCGAAGACTCCACTCCCCCACAGCTCCCTTCCCTGGGAAAGGTCCAGCCAGTTCATTCCTTGGTCACCTCTGTCCTTGCCCTCATTTCCGTCTGACTCTGGTCCCCCAAAGCAACACTCCTTCCCATCTCCTTTTTTGTATATAATGACATTTCAAGGATGATTCTTTTCTCTTTGGTCCATCTCCCAGCTCTGCACTTTCTCCCTTAATTTCTTTCTGCAGATTAAGGCCTCAGCAATTCTAGCTCCTTTTCTTGCCCCACCCTGTTCCAAAGTCCCAGGTTCTCCAGGGTTTGAGACTGGTCAAACAGCCCTCTGTTTGGACCTCTTTCTCAGAAGGGATGGATGAAGGCAGGAGTGACAGGGAGGGAGCAGGCCCAGCTGGGTCTAGTCTGTCCTTCTATCCTCCCTGCGGAGGGAGGGACAACTTCCTTTCCTGCCAGGCCCTGTTTCTGATGGCAAGAAAGTGCCATCTTGGTGATGCTCCAATGTCACCCTACCTTTCCCTGGTTCCTTCTGTGAATTTCCAAGACTCCCTATTGGCCATCACCTGGGTTATTATCACTTTCCTGGAGCCAGCCCATGGCTTCTGCCCTTTGGCTGACGATACCAAAGAGGCAGCTTCCAAACACAATCCCAGCCCCTGTGAGCACTCACATCCACAAAGCCTGGATTTGGGGGATTTCCCTTCCTCAGTCCTGCACTGGTCTCAGGAAACATCTGACCCTTGTCTGTGACAAGTCCGTGCCACCTTCAGAACTCTTTACACATTTTGGCTCTCCAGCATTTGGCTCTCCAGCATGTTCAATGGCTTCCTTAGTCACCACTCCCACAGATTATCAAAGTCCTGGGTGGTTTCCTTTTCCCAACATTAGCGCTGCTCAAGATGAGGACCCTAATAACATGGATGAGTGTGTAAGTTTTTTTTTTTTTTTGGTGTGTGTGTGTGTGTGTGTGTGTGTGTTTGTTTTTGTTTGTTTTTTTTTTAGACTCTACTTCTGAGTCGGCAAAGAACAGTCTAGCTTCCAACTTCCTCACTGGTCACAGTGAATCCTTCATATTTCCTGACTGAGAGGATCCCTCTGGCATTTCTCTAATGTTCATTTTCTCTAGATGCATATATGGGTGCAGGCCATGACCACAGGGTGTATAGACCCAAGCCATCAGGCCGGGCCTTGCATTTCTGTTTCCATTCCCAGCATGCCAGTGTGCCCTTTCTCACTACTAACGAAGATACCTGAATACAGGAACTTTGTCTCATTCATCTTTGTATCCTCACTGCCTAGTAAAACTCAAACAAAGATTTGATAAAGCAATGACTATATGCATGGGTGAAACCCTGGACAAATACCAGAGGGTACTGGCAAAAGGAAAATCAAAAGGGAAGCGAGACACACCCCAGGAAGGACGCCATCCCCTGCCAAGATGCGTGGTAGTTGGTTTACTGGGACAGTCTTCTGAAGGGATTGTCCACAAAGCCCTCCATTCAGTCTGCTGGGAAGCACATGCAAGCAACACCAGAGTTAGGTTTCCCTGAGCCCTTGCCTGAAGAGAAATCCAGTTCCAAATCTTACTGCTGGGCTGGTGCCCACTGAGCTATGTGGAGAGCCACAGACTCTTCCTTGAGACCACTTCCTTTCCCCAGACTTCTGATCCTAGTTTCCAGTCCTATTTGTGGCCTGTCTCCAGCCTGTGACTGGTGCACCCCTGGAGGAGGCCAGAAGGTGCTCTCCCACTAGCAGGGTGGAGGCAAGAAAAAGTGTCAATGGCTCCTGCTCGGGTTTCCCTGAGCAGCCTGGCAGGGGCTCTCAGAGGAAGGAACATGCCTCGGCACCCCTCTCTCTTATCTATTCCCTGAACCCCACAGTTCCTCAGGCAGCCTTCCCAGAGGTGTCAGCTCAATGTCTTCCTCAGCTTAGGAGCTATTTCCAGGTCTCTCTCATACCTGACTTCCCCTTGTATGCCCTGGAGGGGTGACTCAGGCTGGGGTGTGAGGGATTCAGAAGGCCCCCTCGCCCACCCCTCCCCATCCCTCCCAGGGTTCCATACTGGATGCTTAACTGTCCACCATTAGAGGGGTGTTTCCTGGTCACTGAACTGATTATTGTTAAGCTGTTAATTTCTTTCTGGAAAGAATCCCTAGTTGCCACCCTCCCACCCCCACCTCATCTGATTCTCCCCTCCTTTCCCTTGTTTTTGGGGCTTGGCTTCCATGAGGGAGAGTTGGAAGATGGGATGAGGGGACATAGACAATTGAAGGGTACTTTTGGGCTTTCTGTCCCCTCCTGTCTGTGCTCTGGCTGGTCCCTTTACTCTCTGCTTCTGTGTGCCTCCCTCTCAGCAATTACTTGGGAAGGAAGAGGACACCCCGCAAGTCCCAGGGCCACCTCCCGCCACCAGCCCTGGTCAGTGCTCTGCCTCTGCCCTTCATTCCCCCCTGTGCTGCCCCTGGACTTGGCCTTCCCTAGGCTTCCATCTTTCTGCCTCCCTTTTCCTCCCTCACCCACCCACCCTGCTCCTTTTGATTCCCTCCATTTCCCCTCCTTTTTAGGGTCACTGCCCCATCTTGCCAAGAGTTTCTGCTTTATCTCTAACTTTCTCTGTCTCTTTCCCCCTCCCCAGTCAAACCCAACCCTGACACTTTGCCCTTGAAATTTTTTCCTTTCCTCCTGCATAATCATCTCTCGATGGCTCTCTTTCACAATAACTGGGGCTCAGGTGGGTCGGGGGTGGTTAGGGTCAGCAGGAGAGCAAGACTTAGCAGACCCAGCCCAGACAGCCTTGTTTCCCCAGCAGCCCCCACTTCCCTTTACCTTTGCTACGCCTAAGGCCTGAGTTCAGTGTCAGCTGCCCGGACCATCGTCCTCACTCCCCTCTAGTGCTAGCAAACCTGCTTCTGGTAGATGGCAGCCATCTGGTAATCTATCTCTGTGTAACTGTATATATTTGTGTAGAGGAACAGGTTTTTTTTTTTTTTTTTCCTTCAGGACCTATTAATTGAGGAGGGGTGTCTGTGCTGACTCCCAAGCTACCCAGTTGTCTCTCTGAACCCTGGTTTTCCCCTAAGAGAGGTGGGAACCATGAGCGTCCTCCCTTCAGGTCCGAGAACCTCTGCTTTCCTCAGGAGGGCAGGAGAGTGAGAGAGTCAGTGGAGGAGACCAGTGGTCTCTGGGGCTGCCAGCCCCTCCCCCATCTCCAGTGGCAGTTGCTTCCGTTGGAGTTTCCAGGGCTGCCTCTCAGGGCTCTAAGTGTGCTGCGACAGTTGGCCAGTTGAACGTCTACTTCTCCCATGCAGCTCCTGGATGCAGAACTCTCTGGAAGCCGGGACTTCTAAAATGGCTCAATGCAGACCTTTTGTTCCGCCTAGGCTGCTCTGCTCCCACTGAGCTCAGGGAACCCCATCTGAAACTTGCTGGATCCCTGGCTTCCTGGGGGCAGCCTGGGTATCAGCGAAGGAAGGGCTGCATAAGCTGTTCTGGGTGGGATTTCAGGGGCCTGGGAAAGCTCCTGCCTTTGCTAAGTACTCTCTTCTTCTTCCAGATGCCATCCTAGCTCAGATAAGTGATGCCCCAGCATTACAGTCCTTCCCGGGATGGAGGACAGGCTTTTATTGAACTACCATTCCTTTGTGGGAAAGACACAGTCCAAGCAGCCAGCATTCTGTGTCCTTCAGTGCAAGTTATCAACACCCTCTTCAGACCAGCAGCTGGGGTAAAGCCGGACTGGGGGTGGTAAAGGCAGAAAAATATGCTGTGTTCCTGAGCAGGTTGGGAGGGCAAGAGAAAGCATCTGAAAACACACCCCAGATTTCCTAAATGGGCCTGGCAGAATTCCAGCCCAGAGATCTTACTTCCTCAGGTTAGCCAGGAGCCTCTTGTTAGGGGTACCCAGGCATGAGGTTGGCCCACAGAGCCCTGGCTCCAAGCAGTCTTCCTATGTTGTGGGGATGTCCTGATGCCTCTGTTTTCTCCCCCATCATAGACTCTCCAAGCAACAGTTCCCAGAAGCCATGACATGTCCCTGCAGCTGGAAGGCCTTCCAGGGAGAGCTGTCGAGGCCTCCTGGGCCCAGTGTTGCCTATGGAGGAAGGAAGGTAGGTAGCAGAGCTGAGTCAGCCTCCCAAAAGCCAACGCTGAGTTTTGTTTCTTCCTCTCCTCTTCATTAACTGAATCCAGAGGGCTGCTGCCTGAGATGGTGAGAGGAACAGAGTGGGGCCAGAACAGAGAGAGGCCAGAGGAACAGCCTCACTTGTTTCTCCCTTTTCCTGATGCTCTTAGGAATTAAAAATCAGAGGTGACTTTCTGAGGGAGACAGCCTCTCCCTGCCTGATCTGCTCCCTCTCTTCAGCCTCTGCCTTCTGGAATCTTGCCTTGGACACTTCTTGTCCTCGGTGATCTCCATGACTTCGGTTTCTATTTCCATCTTTGAATATTTCTCTCGTTCTTTTGTTTCATTTGGTGGAAGCCAGGTCTCCTCAGCTTTTCCGTCAGTATGGGTCATGGGTGTGAGGATCCTGGTGCACATGGTCCCCAGGGCAGCTGGCTGGGTCTTGGCCAAACATCCCTGTACCCCAATGTGCTCTTTGCTTACGCTTTTCCATGTGTGCCACAAAGTGAGAAAGTTCAGAAATCATTGTTTCACTAACTCACTTTCTTCCCCTCTGACATCTGGATGTCTTTGAGTACTTTTCTGCTTCTTAGCCTCCTCTTTTTCTTTCGTTCACAGACAAAGACTGACCTTCAAGTCAACAAAGGAGCCAAAAGACTTGAAAGCGAGGGAGCCATCTGACTGCACACAAGTGCATAGCCCACTGACTCAGGTGACACTGAGGAGAAACAACTTGCTTCCCCCATACTACTGTCCCTGAGGGTCAGGAATTCCCGACCTGATCGTACTCCCACACCAAAGTCCCTCCATTGGTTACCACGAAGGAGGCAAATAGTGTAGCACACCAGTCCCATTTCCTTTCCCCCTTGCCTTCGATTGGGAATGACCAGGAGTCTCCAGATGGGACACCATCACTTGGCCCTCTGGGGGAGGTTTCAGTCCAAGCTCCTCCCCAACTTTTGAGCTAGTCCCAAGGGAGCCCTTTAGTCCCCAGACTGTTGGTGTGTAATGCTAGCCCTGACACGTTTTCTCCATGATGTGTGCTCATGGCCAACCCCATTTCACATTTACTTGCTTTCCAATTCCAGGTTAAGGCTACATTCTCTTCACTGTCGTGATGGCTCTTCCTCTTGTGCTCTTGGAGGGCAAGACACTGTTTCTCATGCATTTCTGGATCCCTGGTGCTTAGCTCAGAACTTGGCACGTGTGCTCAGCCCATGCCATGTTGAATAAAAGTATTTCAAACTGGTGTGTACAAATGTCGAATTTCTTCTCTGTAGGCTGAGATAAGGGAGGTGGAAGAAATCTTGGTATCATCTGGTGTGCTCAGGAAGAAAGATGAAGGGATCGAGGAGACAGTGGGGCAGGTGGGAATGCATTCAGGTCAGGACTTTGGCACCCCATTTTCCTACTGGTGTGGGGGTGGTGGTGGGACTCAGTTCCACACACGGCCGATCTTGAGGGCACTTCACGGGTCTCAGATTCAGGGACCATCGCCTTTACTGTGAGTAGCAGCTGTGGTGAAAACCCTGGAGAAAGGTAAATCCCATCAGACTCTGATCCAACAGGAATTTCTTGCTTTGCAGAGGTAAGGCTCAAGGCATTGTAGTGGAAATGGAACTGGGGATGTAAGGTATGTATCGACCCACTCGCCATATACCCTCAAGTTCTGCTATGTCATTTTGTGAAGAGAGAAAATCTGGGTTTCTAGTCAATGGCCTTAAAAGCTAGACTCTGAAACTGTTTCTGGGACTCCCGAGTGCACAGGTACCTGGGTGAAACTAAAATGTGGGGGAAACAGTGTTTGCAGTGAACGATGGTGTGTGTGCGTGTGCACGTGTGTGGTTTTTGCTGGTATACATCCGTATGTTGGGTTCAGGGCTCTCTAGACAAGTGTAGCCATGATATTGTTACATATGTTGTCTCCACTACTAGAGATGGCCAGGACTGCCCTGTCTTGGTATAGCTCAACACAGCAGGGTTGGCAAAGAAGTAAAAAGCACGTCTAAGCAGAGAAGGAAATAACACGGTGGGTGACCGGCACCGAGGTCCATGAGGCCTATGGAGTTCACTCTTTTGTACCTTCCCACTCCTGTCTTCCTCCTCTATCCTCACTGCTGGTGCTGGAATTCAGACTATCATATCTCCTCTAAACCTTCCAAACCTACTCCCCCACCACCATTGCCCAGACTGGTCTTTCTAGATCTTGAATTTGATCAAGTTATAAAGAAAAACTCCATGGGGACTTTCCATTGCCCAGCTCATTGGCCTGAAATCCCAATTTACTCTCAGCTCATCTCCCCTCCTCTTTGGTTTTAGCTTCATAGGACTGCGCAACATTCCACAAAGCCTACCTTGTGCTTTCCTGCTTCTATGTGCACCCTGCCCTTGCTCCCTCTTCCACCTGGTGAGCTCCAGGTCAGCTGCCAGATCTCCTAGTCTCCCAGTTCTTGTGTAGAATGGTTAGTTTTATGTATCAACTTGGTTAGTCTTATGTATCAACTTGGTTAGTCTTACATATTAGCCTGGTAAGCTACAGTATCCAGTTTTTCACTTAAACACTAATCTGTGTATTTCTGTGATGTTATTTTATAAATGTTAATAGCTATCATTGGTTGATTTTAAGTAAAGATTATCTTTGATCATCTGGCTGACCTTGCTCAACTGAGTGGCCTTATGAGTAAAATTGAGGTCTTCAAGAGGAAGACAAAATTCCGCTTCAAGTCTGTAGCATCTACTTCTGCCTCAGAGTTTCCAGCTTGATGGTTTGCCCTAAATTTAGGATTTGCCTAGCCAGATTCCATAATGATGTCAGCCAATTCCCTGAAATAATTCTTCATCTCTATATCTATCAATCAATTTATCTACCTATCTATCCTCTATATGTCTGTCTTACCAGTTCTATTTCTCTGGAGAAGACTTACTGATTGACTCTTACTTGTAAAATTGAGAAAGACATCGTCTGGATTCACTGGACACTTGATATATATAATTCTTAAAGTGCTTTCTCTTTCATGCAGAGAAAGGGGCATGGTTTTCGCCAGATGTCAAAATTAAAGTCTCAATAGACTACAAGTGAAGAGATCCTGCCTTGGCGGTCTTAGTAGCCTTTAGAAGTGTCCGCTAGACCATACTCTCTAGATTAATGCTGGCATAACAGGCAAAGGAAGCATGGGTTTTGTGGCTAGCATGGGTTTTGTGGCTAGCCCATAAAGTCAGGGGTGTCAGAAGTGCCACGTTTTCTTTCCATCCATCTCCCGACACCTCTGGTGCTAGAATGCAGAATATATATATTTTTAGAATGTTTTCTCTCACTCATAACTGGAGTTTTCTCCTTTTAAGAGTTGTGCAGGAATCCCTGGGTCTGAAGGAGTCCCAAATTATTGGGAGGACTCCTCAGGCCATTGTGACAGTCATTAGCTGAGGCAAACACTCTTTCTTCCACGCTATATCCCTAGGCATATGGCCCCGTAGTCCCTTAGATGCAGAGGGTGCTGTTGGTTTTTGTGCCATGTTTGGGGATGGCCCTGTGCCTGGGCTCCAGCCTCACTGGTGAAACCCATAGCTTCCCTTCTCTGAGGGCTCCCCATCTCCTCCACTATGCCTCACCCCTCTAAGTAAGGGCCATAATTTTTTTTTTTTTAATCTCTTAACTGTCCAGAAAGTGCTTCTTTCTCGTTTTGATCAGTAAAGATAACCCCTCTCTTTCTTTCTATGAGATAAGGAAACATCATCTTTTCTATGTGGTTAGGCTTTTAAGAGAGTAAGAAGAGCTGCTGATTTTAAGTAGCTGTCTGCAAAAATCCTTCAAAGCAAGAAACCTCAAAGGGCCTGGAAAATCAAACACAACTTTCTTGTCCAATGAGGCTCACCTAGATAATTACCTGTCCGTCTGTCCACAAAAATATAACCTTACAGAAAGACAGCTGTATAGAAATGCAGTGAGATCACGTGAACACTTTTGTTCACTGATCTGCTTCTATTTTCTGAATGTTTTATAGTAACATGATAACTTGTGTAAAGTTAGAGACTCTTATTAAGGCAGAAGACAGTAACAGGGCCAAAAGCAATTTTTAAATTCAGAAGACTCAGGATCAAATCACAGTTTGTGCTTTGCTTGCCCTATGACTCCCTAACTTCAGTCAAACTTCTGTTTTCTGAATCAAATAAGCCAATGTTTGTAAAGCATATGCTAGGATCTATTCCTACAAGACAGCATCAGAGCTCTTGTCCATGGTAGACTGTGAGTTTGGTGGTAAGGCTAGGTTCCTCCATCCTTTACCTCCACCATCTAGAAGGGCCTGGTTTTTGGAAGGCAACCCAGAAGTTATTTGTTGAATGAATAACCAAATGAAGAATTTATTTCTCCCACTTTCGGGCTCTAAAGCTGTTGTTATTTTAAAACACAGCTGTTGTTATTTTAAAACACATCATTCTCTCTACTGAATGCCCTCACCTGGAACCCCAGCTCCCCTGTGAGTATGGATGCATATTTCTTTTAAAAGACACTGGTTCTGGGGCACCTGGGTGGTTCAGTTATTAAGTCTTTGGCTCAAGTCATGATCCCAGAGTCCTGGAATTGAGCCCTGCATTGGGCTCCCTGCTCAGCGGGAAGCCGCCTTCTGCCTCTCCCACTCCCCCGGCTTGTGTTCCCTCCCTTGCTGTGTCTCTCTCCATCAGATAAATAAAATCTTAAGAAAAAATAAAAATAAAATAAAACACACTGGCTCTTCTTGGATTGTGTGACAAACTGCACGGAGAGGCTCAAAGAAGCTAGTGGAATTTTACCATGCCACCTGTCATAAGCCCAATACACATGTTTACCTTTCATTTTTCTGTTTTTATGACTTTCTCATTACCTGAACACACACACATTTCATCTCTAATTTCGGTAGTTGGAGAAGTTATTCATATATAAACCAGGGACCTGTGATTTGCCATCTGTACTAGGAGAGCCTGAGGTGTCAAAATCCACAGCTGGAAAGGTGACCACAACACAAAACCCAATGCTACCTGATATTCTGAAGCATGGCCAGAAGGGCGCATTCAGCCTAGCATTATTACACACTCTGCTTTACAGATCTTGAAGTTGTGTTCCATTTATTGTGTATCGTGGACTCCCTATCTATTGTCCCATATAGAAGTTGCTATAATCTTACCAGATGAAGGCAATGTGTATCTATTATCTCACAGTCTCTGTTGTCTGAAGTGCAGGCATGGCTCAAGGTCTCATATGGTTATAGTAACAGTGTTGGCCATGGGCATGTCTACCGGGGAAGGTGTTGGCCAGAGCTGGGATACCTTTGGAGGTTCTCCTATAAAAGGATCTACCTCCAAGCTCCTGTGACATGGGAAGGATTCAGTTTCTTGCTCAGTGCTGTTGGCTGCTCTCAGTTTCTCACCCAATGGACCTCTCCATAAGAAGACTTACTCCATAAAAACCAGCAAGGGAGAGAGTCCATAGTCTGCAAGCAGGATGGAAGTTACAGTCCTATGTAGAATTATCATGAAGTTAACATCTCAACACGTGCAGTGTATTCTAGTGGTTAGAAACAAGTCACAGATCCTGTCCACACTCAAGGGGCCAAGATCACAAAAGGGCATGTGTGCTATTAGATGGGATCATTAAAAACTAAGGGCCAACCAGCCTTAGTGCCCAAAGGGATTGATTTGAAATTCACATGTGGTTAAAAAGAGTCCGTAAGAACTCACACTCTGATCTCAGCCAAGTCATTGGGATATGACAAGATCAGCTGTATTTATCCCATTTCCTCCTATGAGAATGTTCCTGAAAATATTGTCCTTGTCACCATTCAGTGCTCCTTTCTAAAGGTTCCATGGGGCAACTATTTTGCCATTCACTTCTTAGAAAAACCTGACTTCCTGTGTAAACTGGAAGTTTTAATTTTTCTTCTAAAATTAATGACAATTGATTCCTTTTCACATGATCTCCTGGAGGTTTTCCTGCAATAACTATGTCTTATAATTTTTTTTCCGGCTTGTTTCCTTACCTGGATTACTTTTTCTTACACACATTTAATTAATTTATTTATTTTCTAATTATGTCATTCCAAATGTTCTTATTGGAAATAACCCAAATGAAGTGGAATCTGCTGCAAGTGGACAGGGTTTGGATAGCCTTCAATCTCAATGCTTAGCTTGTTCAACACATGATAGAACTAAATTCCTGAAACTCTCATGGTCCACTGAATAAACTAGGTGAGTATTCTGTATTTTACCTATTCTTTGTATAAATGAGAAATCTTACTAGAAACACTTTTTAAAAAATTAATTTATAATATTTGGAAAAAATCAAAGTGTTTTTGATGTTAAGGTAGATTTGCTTAGTTGGTTTAGTTGAAACAGGTTTTGGAGAACAGGTACTAATTGGGCTCTTAATTTGAATGTGAAATACAGAGAAGATCTAAAAATATAGCATTTATCTTCAAAAAGTTATAAATGATGTATGTTAAGGGCCAGATAATAGGTGCTCCAAAGATGGATAATTACACAGCCCCACTCTTAAAGCTTTTGGAGAAGGTCATGAAAATTCACCATGACATCATTTTAAAATCTTCAGCAGTGGATGCAAGACACCAGGGGACCATAACAACCACTTAATTATCAGTTTACAGTCAGTGAAACTCTCAGAGTCACAGAAAATAATGGTAGGAGGTCCTACCAAATCGAATACAGAGCTGGCCACATGTCTATCTCCTTACCAGGATTCTTAGACTGAGGGTGGTCTGTCCTTTTAGACAGGCACTAATGAATAATAGAAATACAGCATTTCTTTCAATTCTGAATGATCGCGATAAACCACGATAGTATTAGCATTAGCCACCCTTGGTCATCAATAAGAACCACTGACATTTTTATATCTCTTTATACTTGTAGATCTCTCCACATAGAGTTTACACTCATCACTATTTCAAATCAGTTATTATTAAGTCACCAGTAGTTATTAAATCCTTGGCTAACTCTTGTTATTTGATGTGTCAATAAAGAAACACATACTTGCTCTCCTACACTTCAGAATTATATTTATAAAACTGTATTTGAATATAATCAGTTTCCTCTATAATCCCATTTATTAGTATTATTTTGTTGGTACTTGGAAGAGCATGCAGAGAAAGGGGCATGCTTTTCATCAGCTGTCAAAGGGGTAAGGTTCAAGAATGTTGAGAACAGTTTGAGGCTCAGACCGAGGACCAAGCCCTCAGATGTCTCTCCTGGAGGGGATGGTCAGAGGGAGGGCTGGAATTCAGAGAAGCCCAGCCTGCAGGCAAGACCATGTTTTTGTTTGTTTGTTTGTTTGTTTGTTAATTGTATCCTGTGAGAGAAAGGGACAGCTTTGGGAGGTAAAGGAGCTTAGAAAGGTTTACTGCTGGTCAGTTCTGGTATTGTATACAGGCTCTGCTTTATGCCAAATGGACCTCTTGCTTGGTTCCACAAGGTTCTCTCTTTCCTCCTGAGTTTTTAATTTAAAAACATTTCAAGCGAACAGGAAGGTTACAAGAATAGAACAATAAACACAGGTCTCGCTGGATTTCTGGATTACTAACATTTTACTTAATTTGTATGTGCTCTCTTTCTACGTAAAGTATATTAGTAGTTCATGTTCTCATGCCCCCAAATGTCCCAATAATGTCATTATTTTGTGTTTGCCGCCCACCCACCTTGCCTGCCTTGAATCCATGTGGGATTCTCTCACTCTGCTCTTTTTCCTCAGTGCTGCCCTCCCACCCCAGAAGTCCCCCACTCCTCATTGACCATGGTCTGTCTGATCATCAAGAATCCCCACAGATCAGCTCCTTTGCCCCTTCTCCAGCCTTTCCCACCTGTCTGCCTGCACCCTTCCGTCTTGCCTCTGGAACTCACAATCCATCGGCAGCAAAACTCTCCATGTTCTCAATTTCTTTTCAGCATGTTTGCTTTGTGGTTTGATCCAGATTCCAATCCAGGATCGTAAATTGCCTACAACTCTAGTTTCCATTGATCTTAAACAATGGCCTTAGATCCTTGAAACTTAGTCCCACATTTCTTAAAATGGGAATTTGTGACACTTAATAACTGCTATACAGGCGTGTTTTAGACACTGTTAAGGAAGTACGAGCAACTACTGTGATAATTTTTTTTTAAAGATTTTGTTTATTTGAGAGAAAGAAAGAGCAAGAGAAGGGAGAAGAACAGAGGGAGAAGCAGGCTCCCCACTGAGCAGGGAGCCTAATGTGGGACCCAATCCCAGGACCCCTGGATCATGACCTGAGCTGAAGGCAGATGTTTAATTGACTGAGCCACCCAGTTGCCCATACTATTCTACAATTTATGTAGAGTGTTGAAGGTGAGGTTCAGATGTCTTCTGTCATTTCATCTCCAGGGCTGAAGGTCTCCAGCCACTTGGGTAGCTGAATGTAGACATTGTAGACCTCTTGTAGACATCTTGAATCTGCCAACAAGACAACGTCCCACGAGAGACTCCAGAATTAGAAGTCACTTCCTCCAGTAATGTGGACAGCACTGTGTAGCATTTGAAAACAAAGATTTCAACTGGGTATTTTCATTTGACTTGGAATTTGGAGGTCAGTACTCCCTTTTTCACATTCTCCGTTGTTGTAGAATCCGATTTGAATCCAGAGAAATAACAAACCGTTTTATTTCTGTAACTTTTTGAAGGGACCGGCCCCCAAATCAGACCTCTAATTAATGGTTTACATAGATATTCATTGTTAGCTTGCCCCTCCCCTTCCCCCATTTCCATTCTCTTCTGTAAAAAAGCCATCATTACACAAAATGTCTAGATATTTTATAGCATTTGCCCCATCCGTTTATAATCATCAGTTCAGACCAATATTTCATTCCAGTTTAGCCAGTTTTAAGAAGTGCTTCATCTTCCGATGACTATATCCACTATGTTTGATACCAGAATCTTGATGGCCTAATATTTTGCTAAGGGGGCAGGAAGAGGGAAGGAAAGTAACATTTACGAAAGGCCTTTAATGTGCCATCCCTGTTACATGCATTAGCACCTTTGCTCATTGCCACGATCTGGTGCACCTGTGCTATGGCCTGTTGTACGCACGACAAACATGGGACAGGGAGTTTGAGACACTGGCTGAAGACCACAGGGTTAGAAGCCATGCTGCTTGCCACAGCTCACTCTGTCCACCCTGCCACGCTGCCTTTTGGAAAATGACCACCGGCCGGGGCCTTCCAAGATTCTTTATAAGCCTGATCAAATAGTGTTTTATCCACTTCTCCACCAAGCCACTCACATTAATTACATTTACACAAACTGTAGGAAGCTTTTGTTCTGATAACACCTTTACTGTAATCCGATAATGTCCAGTACATGGGTTTTATCCTTACTTTGGTCTCAGTTCATTTCATCGAACAGAGGGGTGACCCCAAGAAAACGAGTGATCTCCAGGGAGAAATTCTTAAGATAAAATTAAAAGACACAAGGAACCTCTTAAATATTGCCAGCATTTATAATTTATAATTGCCATGTTTATTCAATATTGGAAAAGTGCAAAAGGTGATCTTGGTAAAAGACTGCAATTTTTTTTTTACCCCATCTCCACCAAAAAAAATATATGGTGTGTATAAAATTAATCTCATATAATTAAACAGTATTAACAAAACCAAAAAGGCTTTTAAACCTGCATTAATCATCTTTTTAGAAGAAAATAAGCAAGATTTCTCTCTCGTTACGTTGTTACCTTCTAATTAATAGGATGAATCAAATTTCCCTGTTTCTTTAGATTTGCATGAGCTTAAAATACTCTTTTATCTACATGAGGTAGAATGTCAAAACTAGCTTTTGGATTATTTTAAAGCTTGGTAAGATCACAAGGCTTTCCTGAAAATATGTCCTATCTTGACAATGCATTAAACCTTAAGAAAAGTTTAATTAACAAATGTCAGAATGTGTTTCTTATAAAAAAGTGATATATTAACAATTTGTTCCTATCTCCTGGGTCTAGCAACATCTTAACCCTTAAAGAAAAAAAGTCATTTTCATATGACTTATGCTAACTAAAATTTGATGTTTTTAAATTAAAGTATGTATAACCTAATACAAAAGAAATTGAAGTATCTTACTGCTTCAGCTCACTTTTAGATATACATCATCATTAATATACAGACTATCTGTTTACCTAGATTATATCATTAGACACTGATTCTAATTGCAGGTTTTTTTTACAGACCAGCTATGGTTACAGAACTAGTTCAAGATATTGTATAAAATTGAAAAATGAGTGTATTTGTACCTTCTTATCCACCACATGTATGTTTTTGGACACAGCAAATGAGAAAGGATGTGTACCTAGGGCATACTTGAGTGACTCTAAGGGGTCACACTGAAGGTTTACTTTTGTTTGTTTTGCTCATATATTTTTTTTCCAAATAATGTGCATGTGCAAAAAAGAAGAGAAACAAGGAAAAATTGCCAAAAAGTGTGAATTAGTCATATCTTAATGTTGTATCTAGTCTTATGTCATGTTATCTTTAACATTTTTTGGTTTCCCTCCAGTCTGTTCCCTCTGCTCACATAGAAATAGATTCAGCTTTCAATGGTTATAGTTCATGTATCAAATTTACTTAGCAGAATCCCTATTATATACCCTGTAAATTTCACTGCTATAAGTAATGATACAGTGATAGTCTATGTAAAGATACCTTTAGACACATCTCTGATTATTTCCTTAAGATCGCGTCTTAAGAGTGAAATTGCTTAAAGGACATAGATTTTCTTTTCTCTTTTTTTTTTCTGTTTACTTTTCTTTTTCTTTCTTTCTTCTTTTATTTTATTTCTATCTTTTTTTTTTTAGGATTTTACTGCATATTTCAAAATTGCCCTCAAGAAAGATTTTTCCAATTTACGCTATCACTAGCAAGGGACAAGAGTGCCCATTCCCTCCACACCTTTGTCAACACCAAGTATTTGCATTATTTTCAAACTTAACAAGACATCGTTGTTATTATTACATATTTTTCAGAATCCCTGGTAGCGTTCTCCTTTGTTTTTCTTTTTCTTTTTTTCTTTTTTTTTTTTTTTCCTTTGTCCTTTCTCACTTGGTGAGAAAAAGCAGGTTGTGAAACAGGAAAGTGTTACTCTTTGAACTAGAATTCCTTTCTCTAGAGGCTCAAAAAGCTATTTCATAAAGAAATGTTCAAGCTCTATAATTTTAAGCATCCCAATCACCACTGGCCTCTTGTAGGCCTCAGGCCCTACAAGGGTGTCTGGGCAGCCTAAGGAGAACATTAATCTGAGCAGCGTTTGCTTTTTATTCCCTTTGGCGACCCGTGCCTTTGGGATGTCTTTGAGATGTTTCATGCTTTTTGTAGCTAGAATTATTGATCAGGGGAGCAAAAGGGAGTGCTAGCCATGGCCAGAAGAGGGACTTTTACCTGAGCTTGCAGTCAGTGCCAAAGGGGTCGGGGGCAAACCTGGTCTCAAAGGAAAAACTCAGCCGGATAATCAGGACCACCTGAGATTGAGTGAATTAAAGGAAAATATTATAAGACATGTTTGGAGTCCTAGAGGGGGGCGGTTTGATTTTTCAGTCTGTCCTGTTCAATTTTAAGTACAACAAAAGACATTTATTAGAACGTATTGGAAACAAGTCCTCTAAAGCCACTATAGTAACCAATAATGTAATTCACATTTGTCCAGGTCTTTTCCTTCTGGGAATATGGTAGGACTGAACTTGGAGTCTTGGGGTTAGATGGCGCCATGTGACCACTGACCCACTGGTTATGGGAAAAGGTGACATGAGTCACCTCCAGGCTGGAACATCTGGTCTTCTGGATGTGACCTTCCAGCTTTCTTCCCTTCTCCCACAGGGACAAGGAGCTCTTCAAGTCTTCAATGGGAGACAACATGGAGCAGAACCTGCAGACAGAAAGTAGAAACCAACTGGTATTGCTTTAAGACCCTGAGATTTGGGGGTAATTGTTTTTAATAATGGCTTATTACTGGGGTGCCTGGGCGGCTCAGTCAGTTTAGCGTCTGCCTTCAGCACAGGTAATGATCCCAGAGTCCTGGGATAGGGCCCTGTGTGAGGCTTCCAGCTCAGCAGGGAGCCCGTTTCTCCCTCTCCCTCGGATGCTCCCACAGCTTGCGTGCTCATGCTCTCTTTCTCAAATAAATAAAGAAACAAATAAATAAAATCTTGTAAAAAAAAATAGTGGTTTGTTACTGCAGCATAACCTAGCTTACCCTAACCGGTCTGTGTTAAAGGATTTTTCTCCTAATGATTTATTCATTTATTTTTAAGATTTTTATTTATTTATTTGACAGACAAAGATTACAAGGAGGCAGAGAGACAGGCAGAGAGAGAAAGGGAAGCAGACTCCCTGCTGAGCAGAGAGACAGATGTGGGGCTCGATCCAAGGACCCCAAGCTCATGACCTGAGCTGAAGGCAGAGGCTTAACCCCCTTAGCCACCCAGGCGCCCCTCTCCTAATGATTTAATGATGACTATAAACCTTATAAAAATAAAAGTTGTCATTGATTATAGGAGGAATTGCATTTTTAATGAAAGAAACATAAAAGGAATCTTTAAAAGCTGAAATTGTTGAAGCAGTTCCCATCTTTTATTTTCACTAGCAGCTTTTATACCAATATCGTCTACCCAAAATAAAATTTGGTGTCAATTACGAAGTGAAAGAGAAAGAGTGATAACATGCATTGAGGACCTGTTATGTGCCAGATACAGTGCTACGTAAGGTATCTGTTTTCTTTTACTTAGGGCAGCCTAATAACCATGGAAGGCAAATGATGTTTCTATTTAAGGGAGGAAAATGGAGATATACAGAGATCGAAAGATCTGACTTTGACCCCAGCTTGTTCTCACCCTTCTGCTCTTTGCCATTTTCCCTCTGTGCAAACGATTTTCTACTCTGATTGTTTATATATTAATACAGATACACAAAGTAGTCCATGACTCACATACTTGAATAATATATAAACTTCTTCGTTGTTGTTCTGGAGACAAAAGAGAAACCTGGTTCAATTCATATCCAGAGTCTTTGTATGTACTGGGATGGCCAACACCATGATCTTTTTTGAGATGAAATTACATGACACAAAAATGAAATGTTTCCAAGGGTCTTCTCTGTAAATAAATATCTGTATTTTCTCTGACTCCTGGTGATATCATCTCAACTTTATACTCAGCCCCCTGTTCAGTGAAGCCCCTTTGTTAAAAGGTCTCAGGGACTGACTTTGTTTTTGCAATAGTCAAAACAATGGTATATTTGCAAGCAGACATAGCAGTTGGAATGTGTGCTCTTGGAAGTGTGCTCTTGGAAGCAGCACGGTTAGAGCATCCTGCCTGCTCTGAATGGTGGTTTAACTTCTCCAATGTATCGCCAGAAAAGAAACAGCAGAGGGAGAAGAAGGAGAAAAAGAAACTTGCCCATTATAACTGAGTGAGGAAACTCTTTGTTGTAGCACATGGAATGATTTTGGCTCTCTCTGCCTAGGAACCCTGCAGACTCATCTCCACCCAAAGGTATCCTTCTCTTTCCAGGACATGCCTGGCCAAAACTTTATGGGCACCGCACGTCAAGCATACCAACCCTTCCTTCCAAGCAGCCAATCTCTTTAATATCCTCTCAATACATCTGACCTCATTCCATCCCCACTTGTCTCACATCATTCTTGCGCAAATCAGTAGTACTAATAAGAACGTATCTCTGTGTGGTATTTTCCAAATCACAAAGTCTGTCTTCTATATTTGTCATATGAGAGACGTTTTCTGTGTCTTAACTGAATATCCTGGAGGAGAGGAAATGTGGGACACCCATCCTTTTCTCACTAAAGTGCATTTGCATCTGCAAGACCTGGTGCAAGTCAAAAGTCCTTCCAGAATCTTCTTTCCAGCTTCTCCTTCTAAACCATCCCTTCACTCCTCCTAGCTGGCAGCATGTGGTATCTTCTGCACTCACTGCAGCGCCCCCCGCCCCCAAGGTTCTTTTGGGCATCTGGAAGACTGTGAGCTCATGGAGAGAGACAGACCTTGGAGCCAGATAGAAGCAGAGTTTAAAGCCCGACTCTGACCCAGAACTGTGACTTTGGGCAAATTGTTTCACCTCCCCGCATTGTGGTTTGTGCAAATGGAGATGACAGATTCTATCTTGTATGGTTGGTACACAGATGAAACATCATAATGCCCAATGCTGAGCTCAAGACCAGGGGCAGGCTCTCTCTCCCTCCCACTGTCTCTCCCAAGGCAGAGACCTCATCCCATATGTCCTTTTCGTCTCTCTTCTCCCCACTATCCCCAGAATTCTGATCACATAGGGAGCACACAACCAATATTCTTTGAATTGAAACATATAGAGGCCAGTCCACAGTCACTGCCCTCAAGAAAAAACTCCTCCGTGGGGCAGTCAGCCTCCATACCTTGCTTGTCAGTTTGAATCCAGAGGAAGGAGGAGGAGGAGAAGGTTTGGTAGGGAGGAGCTAGGACTCCCAGAACACATGGATGTGTCTGAATCACATCAGATTCCAACAGCGTGGGGAAAGTCTTGGAAAACTGAAGCTTCCTTCATGTCTTGTCACTCCTATGTGTGAAAAACACCATAGGTAATTTTATCGAGGGTTGGGGGGAAATCTGTCTTGTGGATTGAACTGGTTGGTTAAGAAAGGGCTGGTTGAAAGGGAGAATATCCACTTATAATTAAGAAGCAAAATATGTTTTCTGCTGCTGCCTTGAGTTTTTTTTTTCTTCTTCTTCTTTCCTTTTGTTTTTCTGTTTTCCATTTCCCTATTGGTTTTAATTAATTCTGCCCTAGATTCACGAGCTTTGTGAACCTGGAGATTTTTTTTTTTTAATTTAAATAAATAAAGAGAGCCTGCAAGTTTTCCCCAGACCACCAGGCTTTAATATTAAATTACTGTTTTCTGGCAGGATCATCTGCAAAACTCTGATTTTGTTTCTTTCTCTGTTCCCATCCTGATAATTGTGGCTGAATTCCCTTGTCTTTAATATGCCATATATTCTCCACCTGGCAAAGGATTCAGACAGATACAGATAATAAATACCCCGTAGACATACAGACAGAGAAACTGCTGTAATTGCTTTCATAATGACTCTGAGACATCAAAGGAAGGCAAATAATGGTATTTAACACTGTTTCCATTCTTTAGCTGAAATGTAATTTTATAGAGTCATTGTCAGGCGGTACGGTGAACGGAGAAGTACAACTGTCATATTCAGCTCATATTAATTAGCTGCCCACGAGAGGGCCAGGCGAGTAATGGCAAAGTTCCCCTCATTTCAGATGGTCTGATATTCAGACAGAACCATAAGTACAATAGCTTGATTAACATAGTTGCTTAGATCAGGTTTTCCCTGGGAGTATGTCAATTGGCATTTTGAAGAATCAATTAATTAGCACTCCAAATAATCCATTCTTGGGTTAATGAAAGTGTTTTGTACAGCTGCAAAAAATTACACGAAGAAAAACTAAACCTTTCCAAAGTGGCAATGAAAAAGATTTATCTCGGAAAAGTGTATTGTCCGTTTCAAAATGCCACCGAAAATGTGTGTTTCCTTTGAGAGCCGTGGGATTGACATGGACAGTTTTAAGCCACAGTGGGTATATTTTGACTTACAGTAAAGGCAAGTGGTAGGTGCTACAGTGGCAGGGAAATTCAAACTTTTATCTTCACTATTTTGCCTTGTAATCACGTTACTTAATTAGGGTAAGTCATGGCCAACGTTTTGCATACCATTATCTACTATTTTAGACAATTACTCTTTGGCGGCAATATGCTTATTAACATTTTTTAAATGCCAGTATCACACAGATACTTCTGCTTTTTAAAGTTGGAGATTGAATTCTCAGACACATGAGAATTACAAATTAAAGAAGCATGTTTACTTTGAATCAAAGCTGTTTGACTTAGAGATATATAATACATTCTTAACAATGAGGTTTAAATTATCAGAAAACCAAACTGTGAAAATCTCAGACACCTTCGCCATCATTAAAATGTTACTTCTGGCACACCTTATCAATTCCCACTTCTGCTTAAAGAAAGTGTTAATTCTATTTTCTTCTTTTCTAACTCTCTTGGGATTCAAATTTAAAGTACTTAGTTTTGCGGTACCCCTTTCTGATCTCTGAAGTTATCTTCATCAAGCTTATAATAATGAATAAAATAGTTTATTCAGTGATGTAGCTCTCTCCAGCTTCCAAAACTTGGCATAAGTATAGATTGTATTTATATAATATTTTCTTCTTTAGGAAACTCTACCTTTACCAACATCCCTGAAATGAGTCCCTTTTAAATCATCATCAAAGCCCTTCAAATGAAAGGTGTAAAATCAATGTTTGTTAAGTTAACTGAAGTGAGTTGTGACATCAACTGAACATTATTTGGAATTAACGTATGAATTTAATTATTTGTACGTGCCTTTTTTTTTTTTACAGTGTGTAAAATGTGATTTCTTATCAACTCATTGATAACTTTCCAATTCAGTCTCACTCATAGGTTATGATTATTGGTTTAGATACAAATCAACATCTTTAAAACAGACCAGTTAGTGTATCTTACTAATAGGAGACATGGATTGCTTTCCTTCCTTTATTTTAGTTATTACCAACTAGCTCCAACAATGAACATGTTGGATTTAGATGATGTTGAAATACATTTTCCTGCTCATTATGTGGATGAGGGTAGAGCCGGTTACAAGGTAGCACTGGTCTTAAAAGCTGATACATCCAGCAAACCTCAAAATGAAGAATGCACAAGGGGAAAAAAGGTAAACACACACACACACACACACACACACATACACACACACACAGAATTCAGTAGAAACAAGCTGCCCATGTCTTCTTCTTAGGACAAATAATTTCTCCAAACTTAACCGTTGGCTTTCGAGTTTGAATGAGGCCAGTGATGCCGGTGATGGGGAAGCATCTTCATCTCCCAAGTTGCTGAGAGACACACCCCACCCCTTCCTGTTCCTCCTCCTTCAGGGTGACACAACCATAGGCAGGGGCTCGTTTCTAACACACTTGAATGGAGGCTCGAGAGAGTCAGGATTGCCTGCTTATTCTTATTCTTTATTTTGAGATGCTCTCAGAAATGTAAAATGGCAAAGTTTCGTCGTCACTGCTCACGGTGGACTTCAGCCAGAAATGAGATCTATTGCTTATTTTGCTAATCAGCTCCTTCCATATCTGCATGCTCATTTTCTGATCGCTGATGAGGCGACAAGGTCATTGGACGCACAAGTACTTATTTAAAAACAGACACGAGAGTGAGATAGAGGTTAGTTGGGTCTATCAGAGCTGTCAATCAATTAATGAAAATTATTGAGCAAGGACACTGTGGGGGAAGTGAACAGAAGGAAGGAAAATGACCATGGAGACACAACATAGGGAAAACGACAGAACTGACTAAACGTGCTCACGTGAGTGCTGAACACAGACGTGCTCACATCCCAAGTGAGAGACAGCTCTGAGAAACGGCCATCTCCGCTGCTCCGAAGGCTCAAGGGCTGACAGCCCAGGGCTTTTGCCCAAAGGTACAGCCAGAACAATGCCTTTTCTTTGACATGCAAGAGCAAGGAGGAAGGCCTGCTGAATATTTCGTTAATGTGCCAAGGACCTGTGGCTAAGAATTCCAGTAATTATTTAAAAAAGATTTATTTATTTATTTATTTATTTGCAAGACAGAGAGATCACAAGTAGGCAGAGAGGCAGATGGGGGGTGTGGGTGGTAAGCAGGCTCCTCGCTGAGCAGAGAGCTGGATGCGGAGCTCCATCCCAGGACCCTGAGATCACGACCTGAGCGGAAGGCAGAGGCTTAACCCACTGAGCCACCCAGGCGCCCCGAACTGAAGTAATTTAAAGATGCCATTATGCAGACCTAAATTTGTGGTCAACAGAGGCCATCACAGTCCCGACCAGCCCCCTTTCTTCGAGGAGAGGGAATGTTAGATTCTTACCTGTATCACAGGTGCAGGGAGCAACACGGAGCGACACAAGGAGGGGCTTTGAAAAACCCAGTAAATAGCCACTCTGTCATTACTGTGCACTGTTTGCTGGCACTGGACAAGTGCGCACTGTTTATCAGCCCAGAGAAGACATAATTCACAACTTGATCCTTGGAGGGGGCGCACTGGGGCGGGGGCCGTGGGGGGGCCACGGGAACGGGCGGAGGATGGAGGCACAGGCAAATACACAAATGTGAAGAATGAGGGGAGAGACTTTGCCAATATGCTTGTGTGAATGAAAGATAGTGAGGGAGAAAAAGGGAAAGGCTGCAAAGTCAAAAACGGGGAGATACTGACACCAAATCTCTGCAAAGCGTTCAAAATTCTCCAGCTGCCACGCTTTTAATTTGCTACCATTCTAATTAAAATGCAAATTAAATTTATAATTAGCATCAGCTCTTTCTAAAGAAACCTTCTTGTACGCTGCACAAACATATGGGACGATGCTGTGGTGTAGAGTTTGTAAAACAGAAGTAATGGCACCGTGTGTGTGTGTGTGTGTGTGTGTGTGTGTGTGTGTGTGTGTTGCGGGTGGGGGTTAGTTCTTTTCCCTGGGAAATAAGTTTTATGCAGAGGCAGGCTGGCTTAAGGGGTTGGCCACGTTTCGCCTCAGAAGATGCAAGTGGGTGAAAATGTCCCAATGTAACAAAAGGATTGCTGAATATGGAAGATCGGGCCGGCCGGGGTGTGACTTCGTGTTGAATCAGGTGTCAAGGGTTACCCCGCATGTCATCGGGATTGTATAGGAGATGCCAAAAGGCAAGAGGGGTCAAAGCTTCTAATCAAAAAGTCTATGGCCAAAATTAACCGCTGCTTGCTTCCAGATAATTAATTTAAAAATTGATGGGGAACAGAATACCAAAATTACCTCATGATTCGCACATGTATCATGGTTTCAAAGTAAACTCTCTCCCCAACTTGCTCTTGCCAGTGGAGGGGTGGGTGGGGGTCGGAGATGCGTATCAAGCAGAATGGGCATGTCGGGGGGCATTTCATTTGCTGAGGTGGGTGCTGAACCCGCTGGCTTCATCATGGCCATTCCTTTAGACAACGATACACCAATCTGGTATTTCTAGATTTTTCTTCATAACAGGGCTGTGTTTAGTGAGGCTCACGGAACAGAAACATGGAGATTTGTATCTACAGTAGAAGGAAAAACAAACAAACCAACAAACCCAAAACCCCATGCTGACAAACTTCCTTACCTTGCTTGGCTTTATGAATTACAAATAAAAATAAAAATCTGCGATCATCCTGGTAATTGTGCTTTCCTTTTCAGCAGAGGACATTACCTGACACACCTCAGTGTCTTTAATATTCTAGGGACTCCTCTTTATCTATTAACCAGGCTCTCCATCAGATATTTTAAAATTTGAATGTAACAGGAATGAATATTTCATAGATGTGTGTTAAGCTGTTATTAAACTATAATGTAAAGCAGGATTGTAGGAATATTTTTATATGTCAAAAAGTCAATTAAAATGATAAGCCTGTAATATCACTATTGTGGCTCTGGACAAAACTGCATTTCATATGCACGGAAGGTCCTCAACCACCTAAGCATTTGGGTGGGAGGCAGCCACTGTTACATATTCAGAGGTCTGTGTACTTCAATTACATTAGTAACACTTAGGTCCATTTTCGGCAGAGATTAAATGGAGAGCTATGGGGGATAAATCTTACCCGACTTGATTTTTATTTGGTATTACAAAAAAAAACGGCATTAGGCATTCTTAAAGTTAGGTGCTTACCTAAATGCACCGCAGATTCATTTGGAAATAAATGTCAATCCCTAGGAGAGTGCGGTGCTTCTAATATAAAATGTCTAATGACGATACCACCCTTGACTTGAATAAAAGTGATGTGATGTCTGCTGGAGAAAAACAGCACCAAAAAAAAAAAAAAAATCTGAAACAAAGGGAAGGACGTTAAAGCTAAGGTAGACCATAATAAAATAGTACTTGAAAAATAGATTCTTATTCATATGTTTTAAAAGAAAAAGAAAAAGAAGAAAGAAAAAATCAGCTTTGTGCTGGGGAGGACTCTTGGTTTTGGCTGACATACTTGGGAGGAAGTATTTAGACGCATACCCGGTGTAATTAGGTTAGGCTGCCTTACAAAAAGTTCAACGCGTTCCCAAACTTTCTTTGACCACCAATTTCTTCCCTGGGCTACGGCCATTGTCAAAAATAGGATGTTAAAAGATGATCTGGCTGACAGGTTTGACATAACTCAATTAATCAAGACTTCATGAAAGAAAGAAAAATAATTCTACGCATACGGCAATGAAAAGTGTCTTCTTATATTCACCCAGTAGAAGTTCCTTATTTTTTTTTCCTGTTGTCTAAGAGGAATGCAGGCCCCCTAAATAAGTCTTGTGTGGGGGACAAAAGACTGAAAAACTGCGGCATAAAAGCATTTCTTTGTTTAATTTCTAATTGTTGTCCCTCTCTTATTCAGAAAATGAAGTCACCTTTGTGGTGGTTTCATGAACCGCTGGGTAATCAAAATTATTATGCCGCCACCTGTTGTCTGTTAATTATTCTGAGAAGATACTCATAAATCATAACACCGGACAATAAATCAAACTGTCAGTTCGCAGGTCAAAGGTGACCCATGAAAAGTTATAGGTCACCCACAGGGTGTGAAAGAGCAGGGTTTTAGAGCATCACTCATTGTCAAGCACTGTTGGGAGAAGTGCCATCGGAACAAAAGGAGAGCTGGAGTACAGAAGAATTCCAGTCAGGGGCTGGGCTCCGGCTGCCCGCGTCAGTGGGTCAAACCTACTGTTACACATGGAACGACTGGCAAGGGTCCCTCCCCGCCACCGCCCCTTGGCTTGGCTCAGACCCGCTATCCCTTAGGAACCTTGTCACAAACAGTGTCCCTTTTGGTAAAGTCTGAAGAGCTACGGGCTTCGAACATCGTCTCTTCCTCCCGTTCACTGGAGAATGTGCTGGAGAAGTGGTCGCCCTGCTGCATTATTCATCGAGACAATCACAGTACGTCAAGCTGCCGTGGGTTGGAGGAGGCCTCAGAATGTCTTACTTCCTAAATTAATTTGGTTTGGAATATGTTTTCCTTGTGGCGTGACAAGAACTTGAACTGCATTTAACATTTTCAACTCATTTATTTCCGGTCCCCTGTATTTAAAATAACATCGTCGCTGGAAACCAGCGTGCATTGATGGATATCCTTGATTTAAAGCCTGGCTAGGGGTAAATTATTTTTGATGTGGTGGAAGCAACTTTAGGATGAGGCATAATAAAGACGTAATGATAAGGCAGCTGGGACACAGAACTAATGTTCCAGTGGGGAGACGTATTGCCTGCTGTTTGAATTAAATTCTGTAAAATGGACGCCATGCCTTCATTAAAAAATTCTCTCTAAAATATCAATTTTTTTTCTTTGTGATAATTTGTTATTTTCTGCTCAGATAACTGGCTTTCCTCCTGAGGAGTAGGAGTGCCATCAGAGTGTCAACAGTGGTCTGATGATTATGATTATTATTATTATTATTATTATTTGACAGAGATCACAAGTAGGCAGAGAGGCAGGCAGAGAGAGAGAGAGGAGGAAACAGGCTCCCCACTGAGCAGAGAGCCCGATGCAGGGCTCGATCCTAGGACCCTGGGATCATGACCTGAGCTGAGGGCAGAGGCTTTAGACCACTGAGCCACCCAGGTGCCCCTGATTTTTTTTTTTTTTTTAATCAAGAGTGCATGCCACAGTTTCTGTTCAAACCAGACATTTGGAATTGACACTCAAAAAAGACTATGCCCCAAAACAGAATCTCCTCTACCTTCCTTCTTCAATCTGACAAACCCTATGTCTAATTGAGGCAAGTGAGTCTCAGAACATAAACAATTTGTCAAGTAGCATTAGAGGTCAAAGTAGGTTCGCTGATCCAACCTTAATCACGGATGCAAGTTGATATACTTGGGACGAAATACATGTTCTTCTAGGGGCTGAAATAAATCAGGAGCAGTGGCTTGCCCAGTTTCCTCTCTGAATAGAGTAGAGCACTTCCTTTCATTTGACACAGATCCATCAAGGACCTGCTAGAAGTCAGCGGGTACACTCAGTACAGGGGATGGAGGCCGGAGAACCTGAGCCCCTCCTGAAGTATAGAGTCCAGCAGAAGGCCCTGCCCAGCAGATCTCCTCGGTCCTCTCCTTTGGGAAAAGTGTAGGGCAATTGAGTTTCCCTGGAAGAGAGCCGGCTGTCTCTTGGTTCATGTGCTGCGGATGCGACTCTATGCCAGATGTGTGGGAAATCGGGGGTCCGGTCCTCTTCCACACAACAACAGTATATTTAAGCATCAGAAAACAGAAGACAAGCTCTACTCCAGAAAGTTAAGCCCCTGAGTCCCTTCAAAATTCATATGATGAACTCCTAGTCCTCCATGCCTCAGAATGTGATTTTATTAGAAGATAAGGCCTTTACAGAGGTAATTAACTTGAAATGTGGCTGTTAGGGTGGGCCCAAACTCCACTTGACTGGTGTTATAAGAAGAAATTTGGACACACGGAGAGATGCCAAGGATGGGTATGCCCACACAATGTAAAGACCATGTGAGGACATGGTGAGAAAATGGCCACCTGCAAGCTGAGGAAAGGCGCCTCAGGAGAAACCAACCCTGTGGACACCTTCATCTTGGATTTCCCTTTCTGGGAGGAAATAAATGTCTTACTCTAACCTCCCTCTGTGGAACTTGCTATGGCAACCCAACAAACCATGAGAACTCCCTTCCTGAGAGAGGGGAAATATCCCTATGGACAAATATCCAGAGAAGGAAGTTCTGAGGGTAAGGGTGAGTGGAGTTCTGTGAGAACCAAGGTGTGCTATATTCCTTGAGGGGAAACTTTATTGAACAAATGAGCCACCAGCAGAGACAACAATCAATGTGGAGAGACTCTGGCAAGGAAAACTGCTGCAGGAGTTGGAGAGGACACCCCAAGTGCATCTCAGACAGAGGACAACTCCAGTCTCCCCATGTAGGCACCCTCTGAACCTCATTTGCTCTCCCCGGTCTTTTTTTTTTTTTTTTTAAAGATTTTATTTATTTCTCAGAGACAGAGGGAGAGAGCGCGAGCGAGCACAGGCAGACAGAGAGGCAGGCAGAGGCAGAGGGAGAAGCAGGCTCCCTGCCAAGCAAGGAGCCCGATGTGGGACTCGATCCCAGGACCCTGGGATCATGACCTGAGCCGAAGGCAGCTGCTTAACCAACTGAGCCACCCAGGCGTCCTAGCTCTCCCCGGTCTTAAGCATCCCTGCCCTTTCTGTGGTTCCTCACACATGTCAAACTTCTCCTAACCTAGGGTCTCCATAAATGTTCTTCCCACAGCCTGGAAAGCTCTTCTCCAGGACTATCCCTAGTTTGCTCACCCACTTCAGTCAGACTTCTGCTTGAAGGAGACAACTTCTTGGTCATGCTCCCAAAGACCCTCCTATCACTCTCAGTCTCCTTACCTTACTTTATTTTTCTTAATAACAATAACCCCACCCAGAATTATATATGAATTGTGTAAGAATATCATGCCCAAGAATGAGGACCTTGTCATTTTGTTCCCTGCTGCAACCTGGTGCCTAGGAGAGGGTTTAAGGCCTGAATGAAGGCCTCCTGGTGTGGTGTGCTCGTGTACATGAAGTTCTTACAATGGTGCTTGGCACACAACAGGGATCCAGAAACTTCTGTCATCATGGATGAAGATGAAGAGGTTTCTATCAGGGAGCTGTTGGATTTGTCCACACACCTGTCCAAGAAACTTTGAGTTTTTCTATTTGTCTATTGAATGGTCCCTTGAGTTTCTATTCTTTTTATTCTAATATAACTTCAGTTTGATATTTTCTGGCCAAAATATGTAAAGGTAAAGCAGTTAGTAGCTGTCAACAAAACATAAAAGTATTGTCCCAGGGTGTCTCTGTTCTTTTCACTAAGGCACCGTGGGTCCAAGGACCCCTGATCCAGGTTTCCACAGACAACCACGCTGATGTATATACACTCCTGTTTCTGGTTCTGTAGCACAATCATAGTTGTGCTAGTTTGTCCCTACATAAATGCTGTATCAGTCTCTACCAAGAGCACTTGGTGCACATTCACTGAGAATTTCCCCTGGGTCAAATATTGTGTGAAAGGCAAAGCATGTTCTATTATTATCATTATATTCATTTTTGAATGAAGAAATTGGAGACAGGTTTTTTGAAATTAATTTTGTATTTTTTAAGGATGAGAAAGTTTCTCTAATGATGAATGGGAAACAGGGCAGCTTGGTATTTGAGTGTTCTGAAAAAAATCATGATGCCTTTGTGGCTCAGCTTTGTTGTATGTTCAGTAAGGAGTCTGAATTAGATCAGGAATTGGCAAACAAGAAAACACTTCCCATATGTTGCCCATAATAAAGGTTTTGTTAATAAAGTTTTATTGGATTATAGCCATGCCCATTCATTTACATGGCGGCCATTGCTTTTGTGCCAGGACAAGAGTTTAGTGATAGTGACAGAGACTGCAAAGCCAAAATAGTTATTATTTCATTTTTTATATCAAAAGTTTGCAGAGTTGTAGACAGATAAATATTAAGGTCTTTCATGGTATTATATTGCTCTACGATAGAAAGCTGCAGTCATGCTCTCAGAATTTAGTAAACAGTCCTGTGCTAATTTTACTGGTCATACTGACAAACGTTGTTTATTTATTCAAAGGCTTTTGCTAGTGACAAGTTAGGTAGTTCAGATGATGGAAATATTTTCTCTAGTCAGTATTGTTATTGTAGATTGAACAGGAAAATGGCTAAGATGCCTGATCATATTAGGATAAACCATTGTGAGGCATTGAATTCCCCCTATTTTAAAAAAATATCCTTGGTATCTATTTGAAATTGAGTTGTGACCTTTAAAATATTTTAAACAGTTTTTACTTGAGAAGCACCAAAGTAGGAAATGCTGAAAATTTGATCCATTTTGATGCAGTTTTTCCCAAAGATAATTTCTCACTGAGAATACAATTTTGAAAACACAATTTAGAAGCCTTTTACTTTAATTTGTTATTTCTGCTTGCAACTTCTTTGGTGCCTGATACATTCAAGCAACAATAAACCTTCACAGAGAAAGCTTAATACTGCAGTAGTCACACAGACACTAATGCATGAAGTCAATGGGCTTACATTGCAAAGTTCTTAGCTCCTGCTAATAGGTCCCAATTCCTTTTCCCACCTGTTGTGTTCTTTGGTGGGCTAAGTGTTGTGCACCACACAGATAGTGGTGCTTGGAGGCTCCTGTGGAGATTGAGGCAAAACAGTGGCCTGGGAGGGGTCATTCACAAGTCATTTTTGCTTTTTTTATAGGAGGATGCATTCAGCTTTTCCTGGGAGAAGGAAACACCAGTTTCTTCTTTGTCATCCCTTTTTAGCTGGATTGGAACAGTCAGTTTCTGTCTAACAAATCTTCTTAGCCAATCCCACTTAGTCTACCAGTTTATTTGTTGGTTCCCAGTTTAAGTGTTCTAATGTTCTAGAATCATAAGAGAAGTGATACAAGGAATAATTTCTATTTGATTCAAATGAGTCAAAGATTTATATGGTAAGATTTGGACAACCACTAGAAGAGGAATAAAATAACACATCATTAGTATGTGAAGAGAGGTGAAGGGAAGGAATAATAATAATAATTCCCCAAAAAAAGAGAGAGAAAAGAAAAGAAGCAGGCCAAATAGAAAAGTAGTAAGTTGATAGGTATAAATTCAATTATAACAGTAATTACATTAAATGTAAATAGGCTACATATTCCTATCAAAATACATAAAAACCAAAGGCCACACTGATGTAACTTCTAAAAAAAAACATTTTAAATATAAGAACACAGAAAAGTTGAAAGCAAAGGAATAGAAAAAGATATGCCATACTCACATTAATTGAAAGATACAGTTTTGCTACTACCAGATGAAGTAGATTCTAAGGCAGGAAGTATTACTAGAAACAAAGAGGAAGTTTTTATAATGAAAACAGAGTTAAGAAAATACAACAATTCAGGGGCTCTTGGGTGGCTCAGTTGGTTAAGCGTCTGCCTTCAGCTCAGGTCATGATCCTGGGGCCTTGGGATTGAGACTTATGTCAGGCTCCCTGTTTCTTCTTTTCCCTCTCCTTATGCCCCTCACCCTGCTCATACTCTCTCTCTCTCTCAAATAAATAAATACAATCTTTTAAAAAATAATGATTTAAGATACATTGTATATAGAATAACATAGCTTCAAAATACATAAAGCAAAATTGACAATTATGAGAAGCACACAAATTCATGGTAATAATAGAATTTTACACACTTCAATATCTGATAAAACAAGTGGATTAAAAAATGAGTAAAGCCATAGAATACCTCTAGTACAATTAACAAATGTGGCCACTTTACATATTTATTATGTGTTAATATATGTATGATATAATATCTAATATATATTATATATAAGCCTTGCCATTGTATCCAATAGCTTATGGAGCCCTAAACCTAAAATCCTATCACTTTCAACTTTACAGGCACATTCTATGACCTTTCCTTGGCAACTTCCAAAGTGGCTATTAGGAAACATGTCCTTGGGGACTGAGAACCTTTGTAAGTGGAGTTCCTGCCTGGTAAATTCCTGTCTGAGAGTTGAGTCTCAAACATTCACGGGTTCTCAACCTACACCCCATTACCTTCCACTTCCATGTTATGTGGGACTATCTCCTTGAGGCAGTCAGGCTTCCATGGGAAAGCCACAACCCCTTAATCTTATCTCTATCCTGAGTTATTTTAGTCAACCAAGAAATTCTGACATCATGTAAAAACATTTTTGTTTTTCTTTTTAATCTGCCTTTGTCCCTCAAAATCTTTTCAAATGTTTTTCTCTTACTGTTTGGTGTCTAAATATAAATGACTTTGCAATATTGAGAAATCCCGAAATTTATGGGCCCTCTCTATTCTTATTACTGTTTGCAAACTTGCCAATTCTTTCCTAAGCTCATCTCTTTCTTGTAATACCTTGCCAAATGTAACTATTTACTGCTAACACCAGCAACTAAGGCCAGTCTTCTGGTCTCTTCCCCTGGGGCAACAAGTGGCCCATTAGGCAAGTGGCCTGCTTTCCCAGTATCCATAGGTTTACTGTGTACTTTGCTACTGTCTAACATGTATAATCAGTTCACATTGCTTTCCTCATCCGCCCCCTTACTTTCCAGCATCTGACACAATTTCCTCACCTTATATTTGCCAGGCCAGGCTAGGCTTCTACAGTGTGACAAACATTCTCAAGCTCTCAGAGACTTAAAAATGAAATGTATGTGTCACTCGCATAAAGTCCATTACAGATTAGGCAAATATCCATGTTGTAAATATGAAATACTGGCTTCTTCTATCTTGTGGCTTGCCCCATTCATAAGACTTTCAATTCTTTACACGAAAGTGGGATACTTAGAAAGGGGTTTCCTCTGCCTTGGCACAGGCGTGGTATATACCATGAGCCAGACCAGTCAAATGGCCCATCTCAGTATAAGAAAGTAAAAGAGGAGCACAGGCTCCATGAGTTTGGGAATGAAGGAAGAATCAAATACAGGAACCCCTAGTAATGTCTCCCACAGAAAGGCCTTGGAGTCTTCACTTTACAGATAGGAAAACTGAGGCTCAGAAGCATGAAAATGATTTGCTCAAGATTCCAGGTTAGGAAGTGACAGAGCCCCAAATCTACTCCAGGTAAATCTGGTATTCTGCTAAGTGACACCTCTCTCCCACTTTGTTTGTTTTTATCATTTCAAGTATTTAAGCATCAAATTATTGTCCTATGAAGATTACTTGGAGAATTAGAAGTCAAATAAATGTTTCTGTGTAATACCATAATGGCTCCTCTTTGTGCGTGCATGGGTTTTTAATGCATGGAACAATTCTGCCTAGAATATATACATTCTCAATGACTGCCAACTTAAAAGCTTGTATCTGGGAAATGTGTGCTCACTTTGTGTATGTCTTCTTTCCAGAGGCTCAGAACTTGCTGCTAATGAGTTAACTTAACCAGAACCATAAAGGGGGGGATAGTCTTGCAGGCGACAGTGGTATGCTTTATACCTTCATGGTCACGGCCAAAGCACTGAGGAAGAAGCGATGCTTGGAACAAAAAGCAGGACTTAACTGTTGAGGTTAACTGTTTTCAGACCCCTAGCTAAGAAGAGGGGAAGGTAGGGAATGACCAGGTGTGGAAATCATGGGAGAACCCAGGGGGGTTAAATGACAGAATAAGGGTGGAGAAGATGGAGATCACCAGCTAATATCAAGATGCCAGAAAACAAAGAGGTGGGGGGGGGATTGTAATACATGGAAGAATCGAAACATGAGAAACTAATTGCAGTGGTTTATTTTGACAGCTAGAGTCTGTCCTTATCTTTCACAGACATGAGAAAACGGTGGTCACCGCCCGAAAGTTTTCTACAATATTTCTACAAAATATTATTACTTTGAGTCTGTATAAAAAGATGATGAAGCTTTGGATATTTAGAATGTTATAGCTGAAATTCATGGTTTTGTTTTGTTTTGTTTTTTTAAGCTCTAAATACCAATAGCATTAAGGCATAATGCAAAAGCACCAAACTTCTACTTTGATTTTTATTTTTTTAAAGTTATTTCATTGTTTTTTTTTAAAGCACCCCAAGCTCATTTTAATGATTTAAATAATATTTCAAAGTACCAAAAAAAGGTTGAAAAAGTCAGAAAATTACTCTGAAGCCCATCTTCTAGGGATTGCTATAATTTGAGGATGATGATGATTATTAATATATTAATTTTTATGTCAATACTTAAATACAATAATGTATAAATGGAAATCATTTTATAAAATGAGTTTACACTACTTGTACAACATTATGACAAAATTCATTTTTTTCTAAAATTTAACAGAATAAGAAAAAAACTAGAGAAATTGCTGGACTTTATATGTATGTACATATTTCATTTTTTCATTACTTCCTATATTCTAAGGAGAGAAAAGAAACATACAGAGAAAAGAAAACATAAAAGATGAAAAGAAAAACATAAAAGAAAAGGAAACATAAAGCGGTTGAAGCCATCTTTTGATAACACGTTTCAATTTTAGATGAAAGCAATTGACCCCCTGCTTTGAAAGAAGGAAAAAATATACTACAACATATTTAAAAAAAAAAAATTTCTCATCCTTCCTCTCTCACTTTTACTAGTTAAAGAATTGTGCTTCTATTTTCAGGATGTGTAACATTTAGATTCTGCATTATAGCCATACTATTCACAGTTTTTTTATCTTAATTCTACACATGAATGGGTTCGAGCTCACTTACGATCACCAGTTTTGCTTTGTGCTTAGCTGAGTCTTATCTCCATTTAGGTTTGGTTTTGGTGTTACTGACATCTCCTAGGGGCTGTTTACTCGAGCTCTTACATAATTGCACATGTCCTTATGCTCAGAGGGCAATTTAGCTGGATATAATTTTTAAAAGTTTTTTAAAGGTAATTTTCCTTCCAACAGGATTCTTCTAGGCATTGGTCCACTACCTCTGGGCCTGAGAATGGCATCAGGCCCTTGATCACAACTACCAATGCTTTTTCATTTATTCCTTGGTTTTCAATGTCAAGTGATTTTTTTAAAGAAGATTTAATGATGTGATATTTATGTAGCTGGTTCAACTGACTGATATTTTTACTTTTGAAAGACAATTTTACTTATATTTTATGTTTGAAAGTTAAATTTGTTCTTGGATATAACATTTGAGGGCCAAACTTTCCCTCTTTCAAGACTTTGTAGATATTGTGCCATTATTGACTGGCATTGACTATAAATGCGTACGTATATACATATGTACTTGTTTGTGTACATGTTTCATATATGTATGTAAATTAACATATATGGATACATATGTTGGAGTGTGTATGTGTATAAAATATATGGAGCTATTCTGATCTTTCCTTTTCCCTTTGTAAGTGATTTGCTTTCTTTGACTGGGTGTTTGAATATTTCTTTCTTAATCCTTACCTTCAATATTTAATCAGGCTCTGTCTCTGAGCTAATAATTTTGTACCACTCAAATAGGCAACTAATTTTTTTCCTTAGGTTCACAGAACTCCTATTTTATGTCAGGAGTCATACCCTTACAGGCTTACAAAGAACTGGTGGATAGCAGGAATACATAAAGTGGACAGAATTACTGTAAGAGGGATTGATGGTTCCTATGGGGAATTAGATCATGGATGACCTGTATTGAAACAACTAGATACAATTTTTAAAAAGAGAGAATGCACAGGTCAAAAAAAAATACATCTTCCAAGTTTGTGATTCTTGGCTTATGACTTTATATAATTTTTGTGTTCCATTTTATTGTTATTCTTCTCCTAGGCTGAGGACCATGATCAACTTAGGTTAGACCACATTTTTCACATCTTCCATAATGATTGTCTTCTTTCTTTGTATCTTTTTTCAATTAAAGATTTTTTTTCTTATTTATCTGAGAGTGAGTGGGAGAGGGAGAGAGAGAATGAGAGAGAAAGAACAAGTCAGAGAGAGGATAGAGGGAGAAGGAGAAGCAGACTCCCTACTGAGCAGCTAGTCCAACACAGGGCTTGATTCTAGGACCCTGGGATCACAACTTGAGCTGAAGGCAGATGCTTGACCAACCGAGCCACCCAGGCATAACCATTCTGTTATGCCCTTCATTCAATATTGTCTGTTCTCTGCCCTTGTTTCTAACATGTACTTAGTAGTTCATTAATGGCGTGATTTTAGTCTTCAGTTAACTTCAGTTACTTTTGGTTAATATACTATTTTTTATTATTAAAGTTTCTTTTCTTATTTAAGATCTGAGCTCTAATTTGATTGAGTTTTTATTATTGTCATTCCCTGTTGCATGAAGCAGGAGTGGAGAATTGTCCATGATCCCTTCTGCCAACATTTTTTATAGAGTAAGTTCTTCACTTATCTGTTAGGTATAATTTTTCTTTTCTTTTATGTAGATAGAAAGCGTGCACATTTTCCATGGGATTTCTTTTTATCACATCCTTGGATGAGTCTCTGTCTGGATTTCTGCTTGCTCTAATATTGTGTGGGTAAATTCTCCCTGATTCACACCTAACCTTCTCTGAGTCATGTTTATTTTTTCTGAGTTAAATTTTCCTGAGATTAATGGAAGATGGGCTCAGGGAGATGGGGAAGCTACATCCCTTAACTAAAGCTGAGTCCTGGCTTTATTTTTGGAAAGATGTTCTGCACTCCTCTCTGAATTTTCTTGCTCTTCCTGTGTCAGGGAGGTGGGCTGAGCTACAATCAGGACCCTGGTCCTTCCCCCCAGGACAGTAGAGCAAGTGTTCACTTCCTCCAGTTGACTTATTCCTCCCAAGGAACTATTTCCTCTTTGCAGACAAATAGAATGGATGGGGAAAGACGTGCCCATAGTCCATCGTCTCTTCGATTTTCGCTTAAGTCCAAAATTACAAAAGTCAAAAATACTATATGTAAGTAGCACTTCTGAGAGACAGGTTGGAGGTTGACACCACTCCCATCTTTCCCAGATTGCACTAGAAACTTCTGCTTCTTCTCATCCCTTCACCTTTTGAGATTTTGATATCCATATATGTTCCTTTCCTGGTTTGGTTGCTTTTGGTAATAATACTTACCTTTATTATTATTATTATTTAAACATTAAGAGGAAAAAAAAACTGCAGTCATCCCTTTTCACATTGCTGTTTATTCTCAGAAATTCTGTCTTTGCATTTACTCAATGGAAAGAAAATTGATCTTGTTGGAGGGCACGTTTCAACATGCCTCAGAGTTGGAGACAATGGAAGCACTTGTGATTACTGTAAAATGGTTCCTTGTTACTCATTTGCAGATACCACACAAATGGATGGGTAAAACTGAAGAGTGAAGTATAGACTAGCCCAGTGGTTCTGGGGTAATATATTGGCTTCTCTGGTCAAATTCTGTGAATAGGATATACCCTGGGAAAAGACTCAACACCCAAGAACTCATCATGATTTACAACAAATAGGCCTGAGATATGACACATATCGGGGCCAGGATGCAGGTCTGGGACATCAGAAAGGAGAGCCTTGAATGATGACGGGATGGGGCACTTTAGAGGATGGGTTGGGATGAATGCCTTATGAGACCAAAATGTTTCAGGGTGTTTATTTCCTTCTGTAAGTATTAGTAGTTTAGCTAGCACCAAAAAGTGTATGAGCCCAAGGACACACCTATAGGGAGGTGACTGGTCCAATTGCTACAATCAATACACATCGTATTGGAGTCCCAAATTCTAATGTGTCAGTTGGTCTGCAGATGTTTAAGAAGGCTGGCTGTGGTGGGACTTTTTCCAACTTCTGAAGTTCTAACTTTATATATATATATATACACATATTTTTTCTTCTATAAAGTTCTATAAAAACTATATAAAATATTTTTTCTATATATAAAGTTCTAGTATATATATTTTTAACTATAAAGTTATAAATATATACCCAACTTTAAATACCTATGTGTGTGTATAAATATTTGCTAGATGAGTGTTTGTAAACAGCCTCAAATCCTTACTGGTAGAAGTGAGTTATAAATGAACATGTATTATAATGTCTTAATAATGTTATTGTTTACAATATTGTTTATAGTATATTTTTAGGAATCAAATCCTCTAACTTTGGGTTAGTACCAGTGCATTTGAGTATTAGCTGGATAGCTAGACACATTGCCACCACTTCCAATGGCCAATCATTCAGAATGCACATTGTGTTGCTTCTGGTGATCTTTCTTAGAAGATGAAATTTGGACTCAACTTAGAAAAAGTTGTTAGTAAAATGTCATTTAATCTTGGTGGTGGGGCAATGAGGCAGAACGTTTTGCATGTTTGCAAAATAAGCTTCATTTTGATGCATTTGGCTTTACTGATTATATTAATTAACTTAACAGCAAGTGTGAAGATTATTTATGATGTATTAAAAATGATTGGTCCTTAATTGCTTCTCTGGTAGAACAAGGGACTTGAATTTCAGTGTAAGGTTTGTAAAATTTAGCTCACTGGTATGCAAATTCAAATTTTAGAAATGGTCCTTTGAAAACAAATGAAATCTTATGATGAGATATAATTATGCATAATATTTCCCTCAGAAAGCAGAATTTCAAGGTTTTATCTAAACCAGACCTTTTTTCCCCTCTTTAAGCTGATAAGAGATATCTATTTTGTTTCACTTAAAAGATAATCATTCATGTATTTTAAGGTGTTCTTTCATTATTTAGTAAAGCTATAACAAAGTATATATTTTTATTATGTATATTATCTAGGACCGAAGCATCATGGGAAATAAAAAAGTCACATGTTAAGTTGTTGGTCTCTAAGATTTTTCTGTATTTAAAATATCCTCAGTTAATTTTATTTCGAAACTTTAATATTTTCTTTGTGTTTTCAATTTAAATTCTATTTAATGCTTTTGCCGTCTTTTTTTTCTTTTAAAACAAATTGAGGACTGAACACCTTTCCGTGAAACATGGTTGTTTTGTTTGTTTGTTTGTTTGTTTTGATTTTATTTTTGATTTTTTTTTTTTTTTGCTTTGTTTTGTTACCTGTTCAGGTATTCATATGCCATGGGCAAGAATGAATTTCAGGATGAAAATTTATGTGGATTCTTCAAGTTCATTGACCCCACAGAACTCACATTACTTGTTACCAACGGTTAATTTGTCACACAGGCAAATGTGCACATCTCTAGCAAGGAGAAGTAGAGTGTATAATATTGAGTTTGTGGCGCATAAAATGTAGCTGACTGGTAAAGACCAGATTAATAATTTAGAGTAGCCTTTTAAACCTCACACCATAAATGTGTTTTGTTTTGCTTTTTTTTAATTTTCTTCTGAAGATTTTCCTTCTCTTGGTAGGAAGCAGGTGTGTAATAGATCAAAAGTTAGTGGGAGCGGTAGGGTAATCTGCATACTCTAACAAATATAACTATTTCAGGCTGTAATTATTATAGCTACACAGAACAGGTTTGCACCTACATTTTTTGGTCCTTAATGCATCTAAAATAGAGTCTGAGGCTGCCTAGTTCCTATGAATGCATGTGTAATGTCTGTTTGATAAGTGTCTTCTCACACCCTCAGGACTTTTGTAGGCAATTTGCATTTCACAATGAGAGAAATCAGCTGGAGAGGGTTTATTGTTTTGTATAATAGAGAGGAGTGTGAAAATATTCCAGCTCTACAGATGGTACTTCTCGTTAGCCTTGAACATATACATGTGCAAGGATTGTTTTATCTTAACTAATACAGCCACCCAAAAGGCTATTTTTAGAGGTGAATTCACAGTTTGGTTGGATTGCAATAATTAGCCCAATTTCTTTAAAGATAGATGGAGTACTTCTTTGAACTCTTGGCTGTAGATGATTTCATGATCCTAGGAACGACATTTTCCCTTGAATATCTGTCTTTTAAACAGTGGGTTGTAATATGTCTATAATGCAATCCGCCTGATTTTTAAATAACTCAAAAGGCAAATCAAGGAGTGTAGAGCGCTGCTGTGTATGAACTCATTTGTGGCAGCGACATACAGAGGAAAGCATGGGCATATGTGAGCCAAAGAAGTGCGTAATAAAACACAAACCTCCAAGAAGAATCTCTGAAAGAAAACCACATGCACTTAAAAATGCATATTATTGCATCACAGAATCTTCCAGATTCTCCCAATTCATAAACTTAGCTTGAGTCCTATATATCACTCCACCTGCACGTCAAATATGGACTTTTAAACTTGGCACGGAGATAAATGAAAACTGATTCCTACTGATTAGGAGTACTACTGCCCAATTTAAATAAGTACTATATTTACATTTTCATGGAGGAACAATGACATATCTTGGTAGTTCTCAAACTTCGGAGCTCCCTGTCCCTTTCACTCTTAATTTTTTAAGATTTATTTATTTGAGAGAGAGAGAGAAGCAGACTCCCGGCTGAGCAGGGAACCCGATGCTGGACTCGGATCATAACCCTGGGATCACGGCCTAAGCCAAAGGCGGGTGCTTAACCAACTGAGCCACCCAGGTGCTCTGCATGCTTAAAATTTATTGAGGCTTCTAGAGGGCTTTTGTTTGTGAGGAGTGTGTCTATTTCTATCTACCATATTTGAAATAAAAACTCATTATTATTTTAAAATGTTTATTAGATATTTTTTAAAAATTTCTATCACAAACCCATTACCTGCTAACACATAAATTTTTTAATGGGAAAACAAAAAATAGCAAACAGGGTAGCAGTGATTTCCATTTTTTGCAAGTCACTTTAATATCTAGCTTACTAAAAGACAAGTGGATTTCATATGTGTTTTTGAAATCAATCTGTTGTGATGTTCCTTCGGTTGCAGTATGCAAAGAACAGCTAGTTTCTATATTGACCTTTAGTTGAAAGAGGAAGAGGTGTTTTAACAACCCTTCTAGATAATCATGGATATTCTTCCTTGATATTACACCAAAACTCGGCAAATGGTAGATTAATTGAAGATTAATTGAAAGTAGAATCTTCTTTTTTTTTTTAAATTTCTTTTCAGCGTAACAGTATTCACTGTTTTTGCACCACACCCAGTGCTCCATACAATACGTGCCCTCCCTAATACCCACCACCTGGTTACCCCAACCTCCCACTCCCCGCCCCTTCAAAACCCTCAGGTTTTTTTTCAGAGTCCATAGTCTTTCATGGTTCACCTCCTCTTCCAATTTCCCTCAACTCCCTTCTCCTATCCTATTAGTATTAGTAAATATGAATAAATATGTTGCCATATAAATAAATAAATAATGTTGACATAATTTATTGTACAATATTTAAAAAAAAGACCCTACGTGCTCATCAACATTACCACTGATAACAGAAATGCCATTATGTTTTGGGAAGCTACACTTACAGAGGCGGATACAAGTTTGAGAGCTCAAGTTTGTCTTTGTTAACACTATGGTCAATAGTTTTCTTGAAGGAATAAATTTACCCAGTCCATTTTTGAGACATTTTCTACCAAATTAGCTAAAACTAAGTATCTTTATTTTATCTTGCAGCATAAATTTATTTGGCATTTATTTTTAATTAAAAATTATGTTCCAGTTGGGGCACTTGGGTGGCTCAGTGGGTTAAAGCATCTGCCTTCAGCTCAGGTCATGATCCCAGGGTCCCGGGATCAAGCCTCGAGTCGGGCACTCTGCTCGGCAAGGAGACTGCTTCCTCCAATCTCTCTGCCTGCTTCTCTGCCTACTTGTGATCTCCGTCTGTCAAATAAATAAATAAAATCTTTAAAAAAAAGTATGTTCCAGGAAAAAAAAAAGTTTAATAATAATTTGTAGATTAAATACAAATGTGGAGACAAAGGTCATATAAAATTAGAAGAGGAGAGGAGGAAGGGGAGATTAGTTGATCCATGTTAACATTCTATAACACTATTAATATTTAGATAATATATATTTTACATATATGCAAATTCATGCAAGGAACAGCCTGCTACAGTCTTTTCTGCTATAATTGGTCACAAAGCTATAGTTGGCATTTGTAGTATCATTCTTCCACTCCCCATTTCATGTCCAGTTTTTCTTCAGTAAACCCTGAATCTTTGGGATTCTGAATTTGATTGGTTGCTGTCGTTACCAGTGGACTTATTGCTGGACACAAACATAGTAAGAGACACACCACAGAATTTCCTGGAGTCCACACAGTGACTTCCCTTCCCCATTCTGTTGCATTGCAACAGCGTGATTTCTCTTTGATGCTCAGCACCTGAAGGCAGTAGAATCACATTCTTTGTTGCCTATTGATGCAGTGACGTGAGAAATCCACACTGGCCAGGAGGCAGTCTCAAATTCCAATTCAGTGGAACGATACATCTCTTAGCGGAAGCAGCCTACTTCTTTGGGGAATGCATACCTCTAATCCAGCAGAGTTCAAAACAAAAATCTCTGTGAGCGGATTACTTAGGGCTAATAGAGAAATTATTTCCATTTCCACTTTGTGAATTTGCAAGTTAGGTATTCAAGCTTTTGGAGAAACCGCATCTTATCTTGGTTATTGCTCAAAAACATCTTATAAACGAGATCCCCAAGCTTTCAGGATATTGTCTCCCAACTGACACTGTAAACCTGAAATTTCAGGAGGTTATACCACCATTTTATCAGGCCAGCTGCTCCTGAGTGATGGGGTACATAGGAAATTAGTTAATTATAATCCCAGAAGTCCACTGTTTGTTGTTGACAAAGAAGTTTCTTGCTCAGAAGCAATGCTGGGTGAAATGCTGTGATAGTTAATAAGGCATTCCTGGTGTAAACAGTTGGCCCTCATCCGTAGAATTTGTAGTCTTTGCAGTGTGTGGGTGAGAGAGTACAATGGATGTCATGTGCTGAACATCCACGCGGAATAAAAAGATCACCAGCCTCTGTGTCCATTTGGAGAGTTTCATCCCTAAACTTCTTCCTGGACCTCCTTATTGTCAATCCTTCCAAGTCTTTGCCCTTTTAGTTATGCCAATGCCCATGGGTCAATGTATACCAGTATCCTTGGCCATTTTTCAGTTCAATTAAAATGGACCACTAAAAGCATTGTTTATAATTCTCTGCACCATGAAGATTTTCCTTCACAACTACCTTTCAGGGACTTTCCTATTTGTGCCTGCAATGCAGTAGCGCCCCCCCCCCCCGCATCTGTGGCTTTGCTTTCCATTTTTCAATGTCCTGTAGTCCACCACGGTCCCAAGTAGATATCTTCCTTCTGACATCATCTCACTTCCCCTCATCACGTGGGCACTTTACCATCTCACATCAACACAAGAAGTGGCTATAGTTCTACAGTATATTTTGAGGGGGAGAGTGAGGGAAAGAGACCTAGTCCGTATACATATAGCTTTTATTATGGTCTATTATAATTTAAGTTCTGTTTTATGATTATTGTAAATAACATTTTCCTCTGCCAAACTTATGAATTAAACTTCATCATCTGTATATATGTATGGGAAAAGACAGGACATACAGGATTCCATATTATCTGCGATTTTAGGTATCTACTGGGAGTCTTGGAAATTAGTCCCTGTGGATGGGGTGGGTGGATCACAGTAATAAAAATACTTGGAATTGGTACCAATGTATGGTGCAGGAACGTTTGTAATCAAGGTCAAAATCTGTCTTCCTCCACAGTAATGATGAATGTCCACTGAGGTCACAGGTACAGCTTTGGCAAGCGGTGACAATGAAGCAGGTGTAGGTGATCTGTGGGTCTCAGACACTTCCATGTGACTGCAAGACACACTCAAAGATGATCGATCCTATACCCTTCTCTTCTGATGGTGGAGTAACTGTTGTGAACATCTAACCAGTGGTTTAGTGGACCCCATAACAACCACTTTTGACAGAAAGCTCAGCTATAGTCACTGAGGTACCCTGATTAGGCTTTCAGGCACTGTCAGAACTAGGAACAATCTGTGGGACTTCTCAAAACATAAAGGTATCTGCCCAAGAAGACATGATTTTTCTTTCTTCTCTTTTTTGTTTTAAACAAACCTTTATAGATGTGCATTGGGATTCCTCTATTGCGGTCAATAAGATGTTCCATATAGTATGTCTATTTGCCCCAAATATATAGATTACTGGAGACTCTTCTAAGTCACAAGGATGAACTAACAGAGATTCTAGAATAGGTGATGACATGCTTACCTTTTCCTTAAAAACCAGCCACTTTGTCGGTTACTCTAACCTTCATTGACTATTGGCCACTTCAAAGGGTTTTCTCAAAAAATGGGTCAATTTATAGGTTACTTAATAAATGTGGTATATTAGCACACTTACTGTGACTGATCTTGCCTCTACAGTCCAGAGACCTGCACTTTGACAAGAAGTATAACAACTATTTTTCACGTAGTGGGGGCATCCCACCATACTTGAAATCACTGGGTATCCAGAAACTTCATCAGGGTGGCAGGCTTGCAAATTTTCATGAGACTCTCTCTCTCTGATTCCCTGGCATATACATGTCTTAATAAGTTATTTAGAATACTTCCACCCACTCCTTAGGTTCAATCAGCAATATGGCCATCAGAAAGATGAGCAGTGTGACCTCTTGTGGGTTGTACTTTCAATCAAGACCTCTGTGAACTGGGTTCTGTCAGAGAGCACAGGACCTAATATAGTCTTGGGACAAGACAAGGAGGGTATGCTGTTGTTCCTGACATGTGAAAACAAACAGCATCTGGTGGTCCTTGCAAATCAGTCTAGAAAGGGAAGAAAAGTGCTAGATAAATCGCTGTGTGTCAGGTGCTAGATAAATCGCTGTGTGTCATGTTGACTTGCTCCATTAAATGATTTATATCTAGATCAGTCTCTGTATAATTGCATTATCTTACAAGTTTATGAAAATCTATAGTCATTCTCCAAGATCCATCATCTTTTGAATCAGCCCAATGGTGGAGTTAGGTAGACATGTGGCAGGAATTTGTCTGCATTTCCCAAATCTTTGGTAATAATACTGATTTCTGAAGTTCCCTTGGTGGTTAGACTTTTTGCTGTACCATTCTGATGGTACAAGGGTTTTCTTTTGGTTACTTTTACTATAGTAACCTTGCTGATTGTCTCTTACCTGAGTTGGTAGATTATAGCACAGAGCTCTAGGTTTCTTTCTTTAAACAGTTCTGAGCATTTGAAAACATCCAAGTCAATACAGAATCTTGTGGTCTTTATTACATTAGTAACAGTAGGTACAGCATATACTTAGTTCTACAAAGTACCTGCTTTGAAAAGTACTTCATTCCAAGCAACTAAAGCTGATAATTTAATTATCTTGATGCTGCTGCAGCATAACATGGCTTACCAGATTCCATTTTGGATTGGCAGTTATCTCGGGGCTGTGCTCCTGGCCAAATTCATGACCAAATCAGTCCTAGAATACATCCTCCGAGAGTCCCAAGTACTGTGCTAGTCAGCATCTTATTGGCAAAAGAGAAACCATAACCCATTATTTCAACAAGACTGATTTAATCTGGCTTCATGTGTCTTGGGGTAGTGAGACACCAAAAAAAAAAAAAAAAAAAAAAAAAAAGAGGAAGGGAAGGAAGGAGGGAGAAAATAAAAAAATAAAAATGAAGTCCAAATCACTGTCAATAATTCTATTCTGGTGAGCAAATCTTTATTAACTTACCTTACAGCAATAGTATGATGATTAAAATAATATAATGTAGGTAAAATGCCATATACAAGTAACACAGTAGTATTATTAAATTAATATGACTCTGAATTTTCATTATCACTATAGTTCACTTCTTCCTAAGACAGAATCATGCTTTATTAGAGTTCATCTAGATTTAACTGGTGTCCAGAAAATTATATTAATATTTTTTGATACATAGTGTCTGGTCCATTGCCTTGGGGTCTCAGGGGGCCTCCTAATTTTGCTGAGGGATCCAGGACAGAGAGTCTTATAGGAATCTCTGGCTCAAAAAAATGCAGAAGCTTTTTGAATCCCCTTTCTTGTGAGTGAAGGAGTAGGGCTTCCAAGGCAGTGCCATCATCCTATCACTGCAACTCAATCCTGTAGTGTTTTAAGGTTCACAAAACCCCTGGTCATGTACATTTTCTACATTTCTGTATCCATAATTCAGATGAGCACTAATATCTTTCTTTTCAAGATCTAATTTTATGCACAGCTGTAGAAGAAGAATGAAGATCATACTCAACATGAACTCTTCCTACTTAATAGGATATATTTACATAAATGTGCACCCATGTATAAAGGGCATGGATTAAAAGTTATTTTTAATTCCCAAAACATTCTATTGACAATCCAGAACTATATTTTTACCAAGGAGTCTGTCTTCTTTTTGTTCAATTGTTTCTGTAAATTTTTGTTTTCTGCATGGACATTGCTATTCCACCCTAACCCATGTGAATCTATTAATATCCATGAACTTGGAGAAAAATTTTCACTTGCCTTTATGCCATGCAGTAGGCAAGCCAGCAAGGTCATCATCTCTTAAGAGTTCCAATGAGCCCACAGTTTCCTTAACAAGATGGCGGCTGGCAGAGATGTTTCTCAGAGAACCATTCTAAGATTATCTCACCCTTCTCTGGATTTTTATCACTTTCACTACATTCCCAATACTGTTGAAGGGAAACTGTATCTCTGTTTGAAGGAAGAGGTAGAAAGTGATCCACGCAAGAACTGGATGGGAACTGCTATACAGCAGCAGTTCATTCAATTCTGTAAGCCTTTCCTTGGCTCCATTTTTCCATTAAATGGAATAATTCCAAAAAATAATAAGGTATATTCAGAACAGGGAGGTTATCCACAAAATCCTTACCATGTCATTTACCTTTACAAAATGCAAAATTCTCTGATGTATATGAGTTTCATTTTCTACATCTTGCATGTAAATATTTCTATTAGCTCTGCCTGCCCCATTCTTTTAGGGCAATTCATCTGAAAGCCCTTCCGTCTTGGAGTTAACACTTTCTGTTTTGTTCAGACTTACAATCTTTTCCATGGAAAATTCTCATAGATAGGGCTGTTGCACCTTCGGCCTTATAGGAGTTGATTTGTTACTTATTTTAGCCTACCAGATGTGGGCACTTCTGGATTCTCATCCAGTGGAATAACCTAGATATGTCTTAACAAATACAATAATAGAGCTTGCTTTGTATAAGAAAAAAAAATAGAAATCTACAAAGGACTATACTCTTTCTTTCTTTTAACCCTAGTAATTAAAGGGAAAAGTCAATCTACTATTTCTTGAACACACCAGACTCAAATCTTGCTTCAAGGATTTTTAGACTTGGTGTCCTAGCCCTTTTAATACTTATTATCTCAACCACAACTAACCAATGTCTCCCCATTCCTCTTATGTTCAAAGCACTTATCCTCTTTCAAAATATGCTTAATCTATTAATTAATTAGTTAATTAAATAACTGGCTTATTGTCCCTCCAATGGACTACACGAGCCACACCCCTCTCTTTTTTCTGTAAGTTTTGTTTTATGCTGCATCCCCACACATTTAGAACAGTGCTGGAGTCAACACAGCAAAAATGTTGACACATAAACGAAAAACGTGAAGTGGTACATAGTTGGTACTTTCTCTTTCCCTGGCATTCCTTGGCGGCTATATCCTTACCATCTCATTCAGTCTCCCTTATACCTATCTCAGGTAGCATAGAAAGAATTAGACATGCCCCAGATCCTGCAGAAAGATGTCGGTAGCTTTCCAGCACTACCTCCATTAAAAACAAGTGGCACCAGGGTGCCTCGGTGGTTTAGTCAGTTGAGTCTCCGACTCTTGATTTTTGGCTCAGGTCATGATCTCAGATTTGTGAGATTGAGCCCCACATCAGGCTCCATGCTCAGCAGGGAGTTTGTTTGAGATTCTTTCTCTCCTTCTCTCCCCGACCTCCTCACCCTGATCTCCTTCTCTTTCAAACCAATAAAAAAATCTTTAAAAAAATAAATAAGGAAAACCAATGACATCTTGCATGAAGTTCTGTTGAATGCCTATTTTATACAAAGGCTGTGGAGCTTTGTGGAGGAAAAGCAGATATACGCAAGTCAGCATAGTCTCCTCTTCCAAGGAGTGTGGAAACTGGTCTACAGGTACAGGGAATAGACTGGGGTCCAGAGGTGGCCATCATTTCCCTTAGCTTTCATTAAATCGGATGAAATGGAATTGGAATGTAAAGGTAAAACAGCTACTGAGCACATTTGACCTGAAGTTTTAATTCATTATCCATGAAATACTGATTCACCTTAATGTCATAGATTAAAATCATTGTTAAAAGTTTTTTTTTTTTATCTTCCCTGTCCTTTTTGTCTTTGATTTTAAAAAATTTTCTCTTTCTTTCTTCTTCCCTTTTCTCTCCTTTTCTTCCTTCCTCTCTTTCCTCCTTCCTTCCTTTCTTCCTTCCTTCCTTCTTTACTTTATTTCTTTGTTCTTTTCAATTAAGTACGCTCCGCACCCAATGTAGGCCTTGAACTCATGACCCTGAGGTCAGGAGTCACATGTTCTACTGACTGAGCCAGCCAGGTGTCCCTAAAAATTTATTTCTTGACTGTAGTATTTTCTGAAGATAGTTCCTGGCTTTTCAAACTGTGGATTTCCCCCCATTAGTCTTTTTCTATATGTCAACTCCTAGACTTTATGGCACAGAATTAGAGACATCAGTTAAAATAATACACTTTTTGGTACTTTGCTAGTTCAAATCACAATATTGCACACAAGACATATTGCTATGGAAGGTGATGATAATATTTTACATTGTGTCGTTTTAAAATATATTAGATTTTTTAAGCATAAGCATGTTCCCTGTTAAACATTACAGTTATTTCTGTATTAAATTCAATATATTTCGGTTCTTACATTTTTTTGAATTGTGTATGTCCCATTTACATTTGTAGTTTATAGAACTGTAATAGAGTTCAGAAAAATAAAGATTTATATTTTTATTACTTTCAGATATTCTTAGTTGAAAGCATGCATGTTTTTCTAAACTATTTATTTTCCTACCTCTGCTAGTTTCCTGTCTTGACCAAATACAGTACGTTATGTGGCCAGTCATCGAAATTGCATGACCTTTTCCTTTGGAAAACTGTCTAAGAAAATATGTACACTTATATTTTGGGCAAGTTATTAAACCTGACAGTAAAAAACAAACAAACAAACATTATTTCTAAGCAAATACCTTAGCCCACTACCATCTATATGCCAATCCAAGACACACCTATTTGTAAGATTTTCTATTTTCTATGCTTGAAATTACTTTGAAATTATAGTCTGCACAACTGATTATCAGATGGAAAACTGAAACAGAGATAAAATATCTTTCAAACTCTTCCAAACCTGATGAACCAAGAGGTTTTTTTTTCCCCTCCACTCTTAAATCTGTCATTTCTCTCAGATTAAACAGCTAAATTGAGCCACCTGTGAAGAAAGCAATGTGATTTATTTCCAGTAAAGGTAATTCCCGTTCTGATAACCTCAACCTAAAAGCAGAAGCCTCTTAAGGCACTTTCTTTGGCTAAACAATTTCTGAATAACTATTTTCAGAAGAGCTCCTCACCTCTGAGCATTGGAGATCAGCAGTGAAATGGTTAGGGTCCACTTGCAACTTGTGTTTTTAGTTGCTGTTAAATTTCAATTAGACAGACAATATTCTTTTCTCCCAGACATTTTCTATCTCTGGTGCACTAGCTGCCTAATAGATGATTTCCGTGTTCCATTCATTGTGTACAAGAAAATATTGATGGATTGATAGAAACAAGAACAGAGAAAGTTAAAAATGTAGGTTTTCCAAACCATGAATAAAAGGGTCAAAGTATCTTTAAAAAACCCTACATTTGCAGGCACTGGCAAGAAGACACATCCAAATTTAGGAAGAGGTTTGACTAAGGTGATTTTATAAAATACAATTATTTATAAAAAATGATTTAAGGACTATTTACTAAATCTATTAAATCTGACTTATCAGAACATTTTTGATAACTCATTTTTTATTTAAGGACCATACTTGAATTATTAGGTGATTTCTATGTTTGCATAAACTAGCTGATTATCATTTGGATTTGTTTTTTCTGATTATTAATGATATGCTACATTATTATTTTGCAGCATATAGAATGGTTTAGAAATATTTAAATTGAAATACTGACAACATTTTTTTTTCTTTTTAAGATTTTATTTATTTATTTGAGGGAGAGAGAGCACTAGAGAGAGGAAACAAGAACGCGTGGGAGTCAGAGGGAGAGGTACATCCTGACGTAGGGCTCCATCCCAGGATTCCAGGATCATGACCTGAGTCAGAGGCAGACACTTAACTGACTGTGCCACCCAGGTGTCCCCTGACAGTTGCATAATCAACAATACACGTGTGTGCATTTACATATGTGCATATAATTCATACAATTTTTTTTAAGATTTTTACTTATGTATTTGACAGACAGAGATCACAAGTGGGCAGAGAGGCAGGCAGAGAGAGAGAGGAGGAAGCAGGCTCCCCGCCGAGCAAAGAGCCCAATGCGGGGCTCGATCCTAGGACTCTGGGATCATGACCTGAGCCGAAGGCAGAGGTTTTAACCCACTGAGCCACCCAGGCGCCCCCATATAATTAAAATTATAATATCCTTACAGAAAGAAAAGGACATAAGAGAGGGTTTTGGTGAAGAACATACTTCACTGAAACAGTAGTTGATCATTTAGTCATGTATACCGAGGAGAGTGAACTTTGTTCCCCTGATTTCAACCCTGTTATTGACTTTTCTCTTATTATGTCAATATTAAAACAATAATATTATTTATCTTCAGATTTCAGGATACAGAAAAGTGCATAGTAAGGACTTTTTTGTAAATACTATCTTAAAATCTCAAAACCGTGCTGTTGGGGCACCTGGATGCTTCGGTGGGTTAAAGCCTCTGCCTTCAGCTCAGGTCATGATCCCAGCATCCTGGGATTGAGCCCCACATTGGGCTCTCTGCTTGGCAGGGAGCCTGCTTCTCCCCCTCTCTCTGCCTGCCTCTCTGCCTACTTGTGATCTCTGCCTGTCAAATAAATAAATAAAATCTTTAAAAATTAAAAACAAACAAACAAAAAACCATGCTGTTAGGTGGACAAAAGTTATCTTCATTTCACAATATTTAAGGAAATAACATAACACATTTCTAGAAGTTTCAGGTACACAGATGTTCAGTTCAATATTGAAAACAATTCTGATGTCCAACAACAGGAGAATGTCTAATAAATTAGAAGGGAACTTATGCAGTTAGAAAAATGATGTTTGCAGAGAGTTTCCAACATGGCAATACTATGGTTTCCTTAATAAATAAATATCCCAGAATATATATTGACAATTGTCTCAGTTATGCCAGAATATATGCACAGAAAATAATTAGATTGCACTTAACTGTTAATTGTGGTCACTTCTAGATGGTTTCTGATATTTTTAAGCCTTTTTCTTGTTTTCTAAATTTTCCCCTTAATTATCCTTCATTGTTAAATAAAATCTGTACAAATAGGATTTTTGTTGTCTTTTCCATAAAGAACTGCTGAGTTTCCGAAGATTTTATACTAGACAGATACCTAGGGACAGCGACGAGCGACAGGACAGGGACAGTGCTCTGTGGTTATTCTTAGATCCCTATGACAACATCAGCCTATTCCGTGATGTTTTCTACTTGGCACTTCATCAGCATATTGATTTTAAAGTTTTATCGACTCTTCTAAGACACTGCTAGGCAAGCTGTAAGCTCTTTCTGTAAGCCACTGGTCCCTGTGCTCTTCACTCCTTGGCTTTGATCGAGCTATTGAAAATTTCTTATGTGAAGCCTGGTCCCATTGGTGAGATTTCTAGCCTCTGAAGAATTCAAAAGTCCAGCTATATGCAGTTTCTTAAACTTTCACAAAACCCAATTATTTCTGAGAAATATGAATTCTACTTTCTGACACTGAGTCTTTCTCCTGACCCCCTGCCTTGCCTCATGCCCTTCCTGTCTGCAAAGCTTTCTCCCTCTATTCACAAAGTAGACACTTCTCGGTGCTCCAAACATGCGTCAGGCCCCATGCCCACTGCTGAGGCTGCAGAAGTGATGAAGCCAGTCTTCAAAGAGCTCACAGTCTCATGGGAAAAATGACTCAACACAGATATCACCCACTTAGAATAAATGCTATGAAAAATTGGAGTGATTTATCTCTTTTGGATCAGGACCAACGTAGGGGTGGGGAAGAGTCATGATTAGCCCTGCAGATAGAATAAGGTTTTGACGAGTAGAAAAGAAGGAGAAGTGCATTCCAGTCCCAGAAAACGATGTACAAAGTACAAGAGGTAAGGGAGTGTTGGGCATGCATAAAGAACTCTATCAGGGGCACCTGGGTGGCTCAGTGAGTTAAGCCTCTGCCTTCGGCTCGGGTCATGGTCTCAGGGTCCTGGGATTAAGCCCCGCATCGGGCTCTCTGCTCAGCAGGGAGCCTGCTTCCCCCTCTCTCTCTGCCTGACTCTCTGCCTACTTATGATCTCTCTCTGTCAAAACAAACAAAAAAAATCTTAAAAAAAAAAAAGAACTTTATCAGATATCCCAGAGAACATGGTACCTATGAGGGAGCAGAAAACTTAGGTTAGCCCTCAACATTGGAGAGCTTTGAGTGATTGCTCAGGATCATATTTCTCAGTCTCATGGAAAATGGAAGGGTGTTGGTAATTTAGAGCATTACTTCAGCAGGCAATATAAACATATCCCCATACCTGAAAAAAATGTTCACCATCACTAAGCATTAGGGAAATGAAAATCAAACACACAATGAGATATCACCTCATATTCATTAAGATGACTACTATAAAAAAGAAACAAAACCCACAAAAAATAACAAGTACTGATAAGGATGTGGAGAAACTGGAATCCTTGAGCACTTTTGGTGGGAAAGTAAAATGGTACAGCCACTATGAAAAACAATGGTGTAGATTTAAAAAAAAATTGAAAATAGCATTACCATAAATATACCAGCAATTTCACTTCTGGATATACATCTAAAAGTTTTGAAACCAGTGACTCAAACAGACATTTATACATGCATGCTCAGAGCAGCCATAGTAACATAGCCAACAGGTGGAAGCAATCCAAGTGTCCATGGATGGTTGAATGGAAAATCCAAAGGTAGTTCACACATATCATAAGATAGTACTCAGGTTTAAAAAAGAAGGGAAATCAAACACATGCTACAGTGTGGATGAACCTTGAAGACATTATGCTAAGTAAAATAAGATAGTTAGAGAAAGACAAATCCTGTGTGTATGGTTCCACTTATGTGAGGTACCTAGAGTTGTCAAATTCATAGAGACAGAAAGTGGTAGGGTGGTCACCAGAGGTTGTAGGGGAGGAAAGAAGAGTTGCTTAATGGGGGCAGAGTTTCAGTTTCACAGGATGAAAAGAGTTCCGGAGATGGATGCCCATGTAAAGGTATTCAACACTGTTGAACTGTACGTGTAAAAATGGTTAAGATGGGTAAATTTTATGTTATGTGTATTTTACCATGATTTAAAATTTTTTAAAATGCTCCCATATTTAAATAAATATGGTCACATTATGTGATAAAATGACAGCTTGGCTTCAATTTAGAGCACAAAATTTGAAAATATGAAGAAATTTGTACGAAGCATCTCTCTGTGTGTGTCCCCAGAATCTCCAAAGACACTAATTTAATCCTGTTTACTAACAGGTTTTATTAGTTGGTACATTTGAGAAATCCTAATTGGGGCTTGGTCTTTATTCTATATATATTTGGTACCAATGATAGATTTCTAAAAGGAATTTTAATATTTTTATCTATGTTTCTATGTTAGGTATTGGCAAATGGTTACTATACTTCTTTTCATTCTTTTTTTTAGAATTTTTTTTTATTATGTTAAGAATATGACATGAGTTCTCCCCTCTTTCCCCCCCCCAAGTATTTAATTTATTTATTTGTCAGAGAGAGAGAGAGAGAGAACACAAGTTGGGGGAGCAGCAGGCAGAGGGAGAGACAGGCTCCCCAGTGAACAAGGAGCCCAATGCCGGCCTCAATCCCAGGACCCCACGATCATGACCTGAGCCGAAGGCAGACACTTAACAGACTGAGCCACCCAGGCTTCCCAAGTTCTACTCTCTTAAAAGTTTCTGAGTGTCCAATGCATTAGTGTTGACTGTAGGTACCATGCTGTACAGCAGATCTCTAGAGCTTATTCAGGAAACGACATGATTGGATTTTTGTCCTGGGCTCCAATGGAAGGAGGAAAATATCATTGGAAACCCATCAGGAATGGGGCAAAAGACCAGAGATGGGAACTTATTTCTTGTGCTTCAGGGACAGCAAGGAAGCCACAGTGGTGGATATGCAGAGTGAAGGAGAAGGGTAGGAAATTAAGTTGAAGAGGCAATCAGGAGCCAGGAAATAGAAGGCATGGAAGACCATTGTTGGATATTCTAGATTTTATTATAAGCACAATAGAAGCCATTTAAAAAGGGAAGAGGGGGAGAGGAGAAACCTCACTTTAAACAATGTTGAGCATTAGCTTTGTTGTCTCCACTTTATCATCTCCCGTGCCTTGTCACAATTCTTGTTGATTTGACTTTCTAAATATTTCTCACATTCGGGTATTCCCAGAAACTATCATCTCTTGCCAGGGACATTATAATAAACTAACTGTGACAAACTTTTCACTCACTATTCACCCTGCAGTAAAAAATCATGTATGATTAGAATCCATCAGTGGTTCCTCACTGTTGTTAGACTGAAGCTTACATTCTAATGGGGGCCCAGAACTCTGCCTGCTATGGCCCTTGCCTGTCTCTTCAGCTATGTCTGTCTTCTCTTTTTGCACAGCAGCCACATTGACCTTATTTCTAACTTTTAAAGGAGAAAAATTCCTTCTTGTATCAAGGCTTTTGTCCCTTGATTTCTTCTTCCTACAGCATTGTTCTACTGCATTTTTAAAATCTCAGACTGAACATCTCTTCCTCAGGAAAAATGTCCTGGCCCTCCAGGAAGAGGTGGACCCTTGTCTTACATACTCATAGTGCCCAAAATTCCTTGTTCATGGAACCCACTGGATGTTATTAATCAGATAATATGTGTACTGTCTGTCTCCCCTGCCCCACTCTAAGTTCCCTGAATGCAGAGACCATGTCCCTCCTCACTGCTGTATTCCCACAGTGTCCCACAGGGCCTAGAACAAAGCAAGCACTTGACAAGTAATTACTTCACATTTATGAATGAATGAATGACTCAGTGAATTTGTTGTTGAATTCTGACAGCACTCCTGATGCTAGCTAGCACATTGTGGTAGACAGCTTCATATTCTTTTTCATTTGACCACATTTTTGATTTATCAAAGGAAAAATCTTCTTGTATCTTAGCACTATGGTGCTTGGTATGGAGTGCAAATTTGGCAGTACCTTAAAGGAATCAAATCACCAATTAGATTAGATGTAGGTTTTGGTTAGTATTTATAATGCAATGAATGAACAAGGAGCAGTGATTACCCTTCTTAAAACTGACTTTGACATTTGCTCTTTGACCCTCAGGTTCAAAACATCCCTGTCCTTCAATCTTCTATGGACTATCTGACTGTTGATTCTCCATTTTCCCTCTTCTGACATCCTAAGTTTGGGCATTCCCCAAAGATTTCTCCTCAGCTCTCTTTTCTCCCCTCCTCAGGTTTTGGAACACTAGCTCTAAATAGGTGGGCAGTCCCCAGATTTGTATGTCAAGTCATAGTCTCTCTACAGAGACTGGAAATGTTTCTGCTGAAATGTCCTGTGGGATGGAAGTTTAACATATCCAGCAACTTTTCCTTATGGAACCATATCCCAAAATATAAAACGTAGTAACACCAACTTAGGAGTCATCTTTGATTCATCTTGTCCTTTGTTGACTCTTTCTCCAACTTCTTTCCCATCTGTCTCTCCCCTGCCAGTTCCAGGTGCCCCTGAAAGAACAGTCCTTTCCATATGTCTTTGAGGCTCCTGAGATAGTCTCCCAACAGATTTGCCTACTTCCTGTATCTCCTCTTTCCAAACAATCTTTAAAAATTCCTGCAATTTTAAGTTTGTTTAAGTGCACTTCTAATTCTAGAAGACTTGCCCTGGAACTAGTGATGAGAATCATTGTTGGAATTATTGATTACTTACTAGTAGGCATGATTCTGAGAGATTTATATGATTTAAATCACTGAACAATCACAACTCCATGAAGCAGATGTTCTTACTATCTACAATTAAAAAGAGAAAATCAAATTTCATCTAGCTTACTTGTCCAAGTCCATGTCAAAGTCATGGGGCTTTGAAGTGACAGAGCTTAGATTCAAGGCTAGGCCTTTGGTTCTAACATCATGCTCTAACCTTGAGGCAGCCTGGTGCGTTGGGTTTTCTTGGTGACCCACAGGTCAGACTGAAGAGAACCAATGTGATCCTTGTGATCCATTACAAAGCCATTTGAGGATTCCATCATAGTCCACCAGAGCTAGACACCTGAGCTAGAATAGCTCTCAAAAATCACCTTACTTATTTCATTTCACACTTCTTGATTCATTTATTTGATAAAGATTTATTGAACATCTCTGTGCACAGGAGCCAGAGGTAGCTACTGGTGTATGAAAATCAGTAAGAGCCACTCACAGCTCTCTACACTAATCACCCAACCAAGCCAGTGGAACCTGTGGTAACCATTGCCATACACTGTAACAAAAACAAATTGCCCCTCTTCCTTCTGAGAGTTCTGGAAATGCTCACAGAGGTAAATTGCCTTGCCAAGTCCTAGAAATAACAGAGGTAAAATTGAAGGTATTAATTAGTACAAAATAATTGATTCACGTGACATTTAAGTAATAAAATTAATTATCATAGCATGTTCATATTTCTGTATAGATCTTTCCTCACTTCTGTCTGTAATATTGTGACCTGTGTGAACCTACAGACTAGGCTGCCAAAGGTCTAGCTTTTGTTTTATTCATATTTATTTAACGCTTATTTTTTTCACTAGGTATACAAAAATGCAAATGCCATGATCTCTAAACTCAAGATGGTCACAATGTAATGCCACTCTCTTTTAGAGGTAGCTCTTCATGTCTCAGTTTCTCCTTCAGAAAACTAGAATAGGAATATGCAAACATGAGAATTTAAAATGGAATAAATCAGCAGTACTTTTTCTTTAAAATTATTGAAATGCTCTGGCCTTCTAACCTCCTAATTTTTTTAGTCCATTAGCCACTGCTTGGCTTCTCTTCCTTCCGAGCCCAGCTAGGACCCCATGATAGCTGTCTAAATAACTCATTCACCAGCTCCTTTTAGTTTCCAGCAACACTGACCTTCAAACCAACTCCCAGCCTGAGGTCATGTTAAGTTCTGCCCTCACTGCACCCACATCCACATACTTAAGCTTTGTGAACAACCATTCAGCCCCTCTCCCAACACTTCCCACCAATTCTTAAACCTGTTTTAGATCAACTGCTACCCCTACCCCATATTGATTAGTATAAATATCTCCCAATATCATCAAGTCCCCAGACTTCACCGAGGACAATCATATCTCCTATGTCAACAGTCTTTGAACTCCTGTCTTGCCTACAAACACACCTAAACCCACATCTAGCCCTGCCTGCCTTTGTTCTATCTCAGGGGCAGGAATAGGAACCTGGTCTATTTAAAGCCCAACCTCCAACCTGTGCCTTGACCTCGACCTCATGTCTCTCTTCCAGGATTATGTTTGTGAGAAAAAACTTCCTGGCTCCTATTCTTTTTCCTAAAGACTTTCTTAAGCCTCAGTCTCATGAATAATAAGCACATTTTAAAAGATCTCCCTAGACCCCTTTCCAGCTGCTGTCAAATTATTTTCTCCCCTTCACAAATGAACTTCCTTCAAACTCTCCATTATATCCCCCTACCCCAATATTCTGGCTTGCCTTCTAATACCCAGTGACCTCCTTCCTGCCAAAGCCAGCAGACCCACCTTGGCTGTCATCTGGCTGGAACTTTGCTGCTCTGGACAGGGGTTAACCCGACTCCTCCAGGATGTGGCTCTTGGCACCTTCTCATGTGGGGCAATAATCTCCCACATCTCAGGTCCTCAGAAACCTCCAATGTATGAGTGACTCCTGTATGTCCATTTCTGGCCCAAGACTGGCCCCTCTATCTGGAGACTGAAATATCCATCCACAAATTGGCTCAACCAGTCTGGTTGTCCACAGATGATTTCACACTCAGTGTACGTGAATTGAGCTTAGATTCTTTCCCTAAGCTTCCTTCCCCTTATCTGGTCACAATGTTGAGAGTTCAAGACAGCTGTTCTTGTGCATATCCCCACACCCAGTCAATGGTTGGCTTCTGATGATCTCATTTTGCAGCTATGCCTTGAATTTACAATATATAAAGAATTTATCCCTTATCGTTCCTCCCATGGACTGCTGCCAGAGGCTTTATGGGTTTCTTTCCAGTCTGCCCACCTCAAATTCATCCCTCATTTATCCCCATCAGAGTGATGGTCTTAAATGCAAGTCTGATCACACCTCTTTATTTATAATCTCTCAGTGGTTTCTCCTGGATGACGAGATAAAATGATAAATCCTATACATGGCACTCAGACTCAGAACTTCCTATGAGGAAGGCCTTGCTGATTCCCCAGCTCTGTTTTCTGTCACTCCCTTTAGTTCACGCTGAAGTACTCACAATCTCTGCACACACCATGCTGCCTTCCAACCTGAGTGTCTCTGCCTGAGATGTGCCTCTGCTCGGGGTGTCTCTCCTTCTCACTCTCCACCTCTAGACGTTTTGGTTTCATATTCTCTGGCCCCATAATGCCTTTGTGCATTGCTTTACCATTTAATGCATGTGGCACTTCCTTTCTCTCACCTTCTTCCTCTTGGGGTCTTTCTCCTCAGCTGGGATGTAACCCCCTTGAGAGTAGCAACCGTTCTGTCCATCTCTGCACCCCTGCCACCTAATAGCTGCTCAGTAAATGTCAGGAGAAATGACGTTCCCATAGTTTACAATGACAATGATATAAAAATATTTACACAATCTGTGTGGTCCCCTCAGAAAAAAGTGTCTCTATGATCAAAGTCAATCATGGGATTTTAACCCCAATCAACATTCCTTATCCTCTGTCCCATCATATCTCAGTTTGAATCTGCTGAATTTCAAGGGCTCAACAACCACCTGTGTTTAGTGGCTACCATACTGAACCAAACAGTTCCAAAGCACAGGGATTATATTGCTTAGGGCTGTTCGCAAAATGATGTGGAATAGTGTATCAAAATCTTAAACACAGGCACTAAGCATTCACTTATTTCTCCTTGCCTATTCCATGAGTATTAAAAGGTAATGTTCTGCCATGGCATTGTTTTCCTCTTGATGAAGAATTATGGAGGTGGAAGCCATTTGAAGAATTTTTAAACTGGGGAGAAGAAAATATATAGTTAAATATTTGTATGATATTTTTCATCTCTACAAATGAACTTAATAAGAATAGAGTAAAAAGCAAGGCTGATAAGCATTATCCCCCCTAAATTTCTGGTGTTGGTGGGGAAGAAAACTCTTTGCAAACAGGAATGACGTTCTGCGTGCTGTAAGGCCTGTACGGTGGGGAGGATCCCGGGATCAGCCCTGATCTGTCTAGCTGTATGGACGTCTTCCAAGACTCGTTCCTTTCTTGTTAAAAGCATAAGGAACGGAAAAGCCTCCGAGTAAAATTTAAGCCACATAACAAATGTTTTCTTCCCACAAATCTTGTTTTCCTTGTAGTGAGGAAACAAGGGCTTTCGCTTGAACCACAAATTGTAACCCAAGGTGGGGAAAATGTCCAGGAAGAAAAGTGGAAGATCTCAAATAGGTTGGAACAAAGAGGGGTTGGGGGTGGGGAGTAGGGGGGGTAGAGATTAATCTTATTAGGATCGTATATCATGAGGGTGTCAGGTGTGAAAGCAAACGAATGGCCTGTGTTTATCTGAGCTAAACCGTGTGGCTCACCCAAACATTCACTTCCCAGAGCGTTTTTTTTGCCCGTAATAAATTGGCCAAGTCGTCGTAGGGCGTTGATAATAAAGTATGTTTAGGTGCCGTTAGAGATTTCTTGCCAGGTTTTCAGTGCAACCACCCTCTCCCACTCTCTTTTTCTCTCCTTTTCCCTCTCCCTCTCCTTTTTATCACAGCTGATTCGCAAGGCCCTTTGGAAAGATGAAGTAGGTAGAAATCAAAATAAATGGATTCTATTAAAACCGGCAATGCATCAACTGCTTGATAAAGTGATTAATATACAGCTTAGGATGGTGATTGATTAAACTCTTTAATCAAAGTGCTAAACTGACTTCATATGGAGAGTTTCAATGTGTTCAAAGTGTACATTTTCCCTGCCTAAGGTTCACGGTTGTTTATGTAACTTTTCTGAAGTGTATCCCTTAGGTCTAACCTTCGGAGAGCCACGGCTCTGGAATGTGTAAGGATTATAGAGTTTCACAAACTGCATTAGGTGCTGAAATGTGCTCGTGAATTATAGGACCTTTCCACCAAGCAACAAGTCATTTTTCAGCCTTTTGGACCTCTTCCTCGAGCAGGTTCCTTGCGCGCATCGCTTTGTAACTCTTTAAACCTTAATGCGTAGAGCAAGGCGGTGTTCACCTTTCGTTCTCTCTAAGCACCCCATGCTCACCTTTCATTCTCTCCTTTAAGCACTGATTGCTTTATGGCATAAGAGCAGGATTTGGGTGATGAGGGAGGAGGCTGCTTTTCCCCCCCCGAAGGTAGTTTCATGTTCATTAGAAATGGGGATTCATCCATTCATGGAATCCACTTCATCCACTGCATGGAATTCTCAGTCTCGGGCATCGTTTGGACACACTAAGGCATCCGCTCACCCATTTAATAAACCATTTGGCTCCTGAAAGTTTGTGACCCTGAGAAAGACTTTTTTCAAAACATGTTCCCCGAAGGCTAAATAAAAATGATTTCAGAGCTGAGCTTGGGGACAAGGGGAGAGGAGAAAACTATGACCGGGTGTCCATGGCCAAGCATGGGTGCCCCGCGTTGTATTCATGTGATGGAGGCAAATCAAGGAATTTATTTCCTTCCCTGTGTCAAGCACTAAGTTAGGTAGTGTGTGCATAACAAAAACAAAAAATAACAAGGCTTCAGTTTGAGGATCTGAGTACATCGCCAAAGAGTTTATCCAAAATGGAGAAAGTACTCTCTTGAAGAAGTTAGAAAGACAATTCTTGGTTTTTCTGTTGTTGTTGTTTTTGTTTTTGTTTTGTTTTTTTTTTTAAGATTTTATTTATATATTTGATGGACAGAGATCACAAGTAGGCAAGAGGCAGGCAGAGAGAAAGGAAGGGAAGCAGGCTCACTGCTGAGCAGAGAGCCCGGGGCGATGCAGGGCTTGATCCCAGGACCCTGAGATGATGACCTGAGCCGAAGACAGAGGCTTTAACTCATTGAGCCACCCAGGGGCCCCAGAAAGACTATTCTTGTGATGAAGCCTTGACTAAGGCCAGGAAGAGTGGGGACCAGTGGGAATCCTTCTAAGTTACAACTGCCAGTGATTTGGTTTTGAAAGGTGAATAGAATTCAGAGGGGAAGCTAGATGTCAGGTAGTGAGGTCCTTGGGAAGAGCGGCAATCATTACTCAGAGGGAGTTAAGCATTTCTCAGGGTTACTAAGGAGCCCAGTATGTCTGGAGTGCAGTGTTTGCTTAAAGGAAAAGCAGGGCATGAGGTGGGAAGGGTAGGGGACATTGTTTGATGAAGGTTCATCAAACCTTCATCTCTCCCCCTACCCCAGTTTCTGGTAAGCATCTAGCCCATCTCTATCACAATTCACCCTCTGTTCACTAAATTTTCTCTCCCTTCCCTACAGAGATCATACTCACCCTCATGCCAAGAGAGACAGCCCAAAATCTCACCCAGTTCTGCATCCTGCTCCAAGTCTAAGATGTCCCTGTGATGCCCAGCCCTCCCCATCCAATCTGAAAAGGACTCCCATGGGTTAGCCATGTATGAATTAAAAAGAAAGGTGACCTACTCCCTTCCCCCATACAACCATTTTACAGAGCAGAGAAAGGATAGTAAGCAATCACTAGCTTACATCATCCTGAAATCCCACTGGACAGACATTGTGAGAACCTCCCCCTACACTGGGGCAAGAAGCTTCCTTGCCTGGGCCTGACTCTGCTGTCTGTGAGAAGGTCCCTTATGTATTGACCTCTGTGATCCACCTTGCAAGAGTTTTCTCCTGGTCTGTTCTCCTAAGCCATATTTGAAATGGGTATTGAGAAAAATTGGCCTCCTTAGGAGCAATACAGCTTTTTATTAGCCCACTTTCAGCCCAAGTGTTGTTTTAAAGTTCTGTTAGACAACTCTCGTGTTTCCAAGCCAGACTTGTGGTTTCTGAAGACATTTCCTGTAGCAGCTTGGTAGGTGCTGGTGTATTTGTTCCTCATCAGTTTTGTGCATCAGCAACCACACTGGATGTTCCTTCTAGACTGTGCCTCATGTGTATTTCCTTCCTTTGCAGGAGCTTTCAAATGTCCTTCTTAATTTCCTGGTAGCTGTCCTGACTGCAGATACCACACTGTTCATCAGCTATGTCCTTTACAGCTGAGACACTGTCACCTGTGAAATCTCACTGGGACCCTAGTCTGTAAGCCTTTCTTAATCCTTGAATTTGCTCTGTGGGGTCTAGGAACAATTGGCCTTTCTGACCCTGCAAATCACCTTAAATTTGGATACTATTCCTTTTCACTTATGCCTGAAAAGCAGCCAAAGCTTTCTAGAGTCTGCTTCTTCCATCAAATACCTTGCCAAATGCAGCCATAACAAATAACAAAGAATGTTAACATTCTATTTTCCAGCTTCTTCCATTAGTGTCATAAGCTCAGTGTACATAGGGTCTGTCTTCCAAGTTACAGCACTTAAGTTTCCACAAAATGTTGCTACTATCTAACATGGATTTCTAGCCATCTAGCCAATTATATCCCTTTTACCACCAACTTAACTGCCAAACGAGTGAAATAAAATTCATTTTTTTTTTTAATCTGGCAGTTCTGGAGTTCAAAGTACCATCTTCTATACTAGTGTGGCCCTACCAAAAAAAAAAAATTGTTTTGAAAGCTCTATAGACCAATATATAGTAAATGATGATTGCTTTTTCATATCAGAGTCCAGTGTGGTTGGTGGGTGGGGTGGGGCAGGGAATCTTCCCCTAGTAGTTCTTGAGAAACCCAAATCTCCTTCCATCTTGTAATTCTGCCATTGTGAACTCAATGGCTTTCAAGAACCCCATGGAAGAGGAAAATTCATCATGGAGGATCTCAGGTGGAATGACATCAGGTCTGGGACTGATGAACATCACTTCTGCTCTCTTTTCATTGGCCAGAACTCTGTCACATGGACTCCACCTAACCTGGGAAATACAGTTCAACCCTTTGCCTGGGGAAGGAGAAAAGAAATTTCTAGTAAGTCTTTGCCACACATTGGATTAATCAACTTTCTGCTTTCCCTTAAATTGAATACCATTGCCACCAAAGTAAAAGTTCCACATGGTTTCCCTTTTATAGGGCGCCATATCATTTGCTTTTCCCCCTTTAAACGAAATTAATTCAATCACTGTTTCATTAACTCGGGATTCACCAAGATTTCCCCTGTGACATTGTTGAACTAAGAGTTGAAGATTTTTATTTATGGACCACTTCTCCAATTTTGCAGTCACGTAGTTGTTTTGTTTTGTTTTGTTTTCCAATTTGAAATGCTGGCTTATAGAAGATGAAAATGTTTCCTTGTTATAGAGACTAAATGTTCTCTCATTACTCACTCATTTATTCATTCATTTAACATGTTTGTCAAGTCCTTAAATGTTAAATCTTTGTGTTCAGTACATATGTTATATTCTTATTTCTATTATTAGATTTGTATTATTCAGTTTATAGATGTTTACTGAACACTAAACTGTGCTAGGGACTGGGGAAACACAGATAAATGTCACACTCCAGTCCCAAAAGTGTCATAGCTTAGGCAGGTGGCTGGCAGGTGAGGCACGTGGCTGGCAGGTGAGCCAGGGTTCTCATTGGTCTGTAAGTGCTATGACAGAGCCATATCTTGGGGGCACAGCCTAGGAAGGGAGTGAAGTCATCTAGAGGTTGGAAGTTGGTGACGAGCAAGGGGAGTCTTAATAGGTAAAGAGGTGTTCATTGAGGAAAGAAAGAGAGGAAAGGAATTTTGGACAAGAGGGGACTATATGTGAGGGCACTGGGGTGAAACTCAGTTGGGCTAGGGAGCAGGAGGTAAGTGGGTAATGGGAGTCCTTCAAAAGATTGCCAAAATACTAGACTGCCAATAGGCATGAAAGCTGAGTCATGAAGAACCACAGATGTCCACTTAAGGCACTCAGGCTTGAGTCTGAAGGTAAGAGGCCTTTAAAGCTTTTAAAATATGTAAGTAAAAAGGTTGGAATGATAGACAACTTTGCTTTAGAAGTGATATTAACAAGGATAACAAAGTAGCTGACATTTACCAAGAGCTTATTCTGTGTCAGGCACTGTTCTAGCTGGAGAGCAGTGACTCTCTTGTGTTTGTTTTAGGGTTGTGATCCTGAAGCACAGAGAGATGTCACAATTTAGCCAGGTTCACACAGCTCGCGAGCATTGGAGGTAGTAAGAGTACAGTGCACATAAGAATAGCAGCAAATAATTATGACAACTCCCAATTATGTGTGTGTGTGTGTGTGTGTGTGTGTGTGTGTGTATGCTTCTCCTTAAGAAAACTGATGGCCAGAGAGTTAGGTCTCCTCCCCCAAAGATTTCACAGCCCCTACATGGTACAGAAGGGACTGCAACCCCAGCCCATGTCCCTCCAAAGCTATCACATACATCCATCTCCTCTCGGACTCCTAACTCATAGTGGTGGAAGAAGATGTGGGAACTAAAATTTAAGCGATCTTCCTCCTTCCAGTCTGTCTGAGTGACCAACCACCCACTAGCCTAAGTTCCAGACATTTAGCATCTTCCCACCTTGCTCTGTCCCTCTATGTCAGAATTGTTACACAAAATATGTTGCTAGTTCCTTTTAATTGTATACCATTCTATGTTGTCTTGATGGTAGCTCCAGCTTACAAGAGGAAAAGCTGGTGCTCAGCATGTGCACATGTCCTGGGAAGAAAGGCATAAGCCCTGCCAGAAATGTCAGCCGTCATCTTACCTTTGTACCCTCAGCGGCCTTAGGCGGTGATGGTCAGAGCCAGGGGCTGAAAGCAAGATGGCCTCCTCCTCTCCTCTCTGTGCCTTCTCCTTCTCCATCACCCTTACATTATAGGAGGTGGAGGATTTGTGTTTCTGAAGTCTCTTGTCACCCAGGCCTGGGGTCTTCACAGCTGGGTCACTCATTTTCCAACAATAAAGCCTCTTCCAACTGGCTCGCTGCTGGTGCGACACAGTTTCAGGGGCCTCCAAGCAGCAGTTCCAGAAATATTAATTATGGCTGAACAAGGCGGCTGAGCAGCCCGATTCCAGGCTCCCTGGGTGAGGGATCTGTGGCCCAGCTGTGAAAGCCATTTCCAGGCGACTATCAATTGTGAGGGAATGCCCATCCAGCTGAATTGTAGTGGATCCAAAAACGCTAATTAAGCATGGGGCACTGCTGTAAAGCAGCATCTCACAGCCTCCCTGGGAACTAACAGCAGAAAGCTCCAGGAACTGGAATTGGGCTTCTGTTGCGATGGTTTTGCTTTCATCTCACATTTGGCATTCAGGGTAAAGCAAGCACTTCTGATGCCTGCCTGCCTTCCTTCTTCCTTCCCTTTCTTCCTCTTGCATTTCTCCCTCTCTTCCTCCTGCCTTTCTCTTCTCTACTCTCATTTTGTTTCAAGCCATCTGGGAAAGGTGTGTTCTAATGGCATTTGGAGAGCATCTGAAGATCCTTCAGATTTCCTGGGAAGAGTTGGAGATAACAATGGAGCTTCAGTCGAAACCGATCAGAGGCAGTGCTCTGCAGATCCAGGTTCAAGTTCATTTTCTGAGATTGGTCTCTCCCAGATCTAGTGTCATCTTTGAAAAGGAGACCAATCATGCTGGCTTAAGCAGAGGGAATTTGATTGCAAAGTTTCTTTAAACAATCTTTGAAGAGATGATAATTCCATGTTGGTCCCAGGAAGATCGGAATGTGGTGCACTGGGCCCCTCTCCCATCTCTCCTGCAAGGCTGCCACACCTTTTGGGCATGTGTTCCCCAGTGTCTGCTCCACTCTTCTTGCTTCTCTTTATGGACAGACTCTGCTATTCCTCCTAACAGTGGTCTGCATGGGGCTTTGACTGGCAATGTCTGTTTTCCCAACTCAAGCATCTCTTCTGTCCAGTCTGGTTTCGTGGTTAAAATCATAGGCTCTAGAGGCAACCTGCCTGTGCTCATCTTGCTTCTGTCACTTAGCAACTATGTGACCATGAGCAAAGTTCCTTAACTTGTATAGGACTCACTTTGCTTACTTGTAAATGGGAGATGGTAAAAGTACCTAATTACTAGGTTCAAATGAGATGATTCCTTATAAAGACTTGACATGTAGAAAGATGGGCTGTTGGTGGCAAGTGCTCCCTTTTATTCAACTCATGCAGTCTCTGTCTCTTAGCTTCAATTCTTTTTTTTTTTTTTTAAGGATTTTATTTATTTATTTGAGACAGAGCACCAGTGGTGGGAGGGGCAGCAGGAGAGAGAGAGAGAGAGAGAAAGAGAAAATCCTGAGCAGACTTTCCACCAAGAAAGGATCTCAATGTGGGTCTCGATCCCATGACCCTGAGATCATGACATGAGCTGAAATCAAGAGTCCGACCCTCAACCGAAGGAGCCACTGAGGTGCCCCTCTTAGCTTCAATTCTTGATGAAGAAATATGATTTGTTCAACTTGGCCTAGGGATTGTATCCTCTTAGGTCAGTTGGGCACAAGACCCAGTGGGAAAACAGGGAAGTTCATAGGGTAATTCTCTAAGAATACTCTAGGTGCTGAGGCAAGGATCAACAATTGATATCAATATACAGTTTTCCTTGTTTTCCACAATTTTGACTTCATTATCTCTTGACTAGCTTTCTTGATTCATTTATTCTCTTATTCACTCAATATTTTCTTTTTTTTTTTTTGTTTTTTTAATTTATTTTTATTTCCAGCATAACAGTATTCATTATTTTTGCACCACACCCCGTGCTCCATGCAATCCGTGCCCTCTATAATACCCACCACCTGGTACCCCAACCTCCCACCCCCCGTCCCTTCAAAACCCTCAGATTGTTTTTCAGAGTCCATAGTCTCTCATGGTTCACCTCCCCTTCCAATTTCCCCCAACTCCCTTCTCCACTCTAAGTCCCCATGTCCTCCATGCTATTTGTTATGCTCCACAAATAAGTGAAACCATATGATAGTTGACTCTCTCTGCTTGACTTATTTCACTCAGCATAATCTCTTCCAGTCCCGTCCATGATGCTACAAAAGTTGGGTATTCATCCTTTCTGATGGAGGCGTAATACTCTATCCCCAGGGGTACAGGTCTGTGAATCACCAGGTTTACACACTTCACAGCACTCACCAAAGCACATACCCTCCCCAATGTCCATAATCCCACCCCCTTCTCCCCAACCCCCTCCCCCCAGCAACCCTCAGTTTGTTTTGTGAGATTAAAAGTCACTTATGGTTTGTCTCCCTCCCAATCCCATATCACTCGGCATCAGGGAAATACAAATCAAAACCACAATGAGATATCACCTCACACCAGTCAGAATGGCTAAAATAAACAAGTCAGGAAATGACAGATGCTGGCGAGGATGTGGAGAAAGGGGAACCCTCCTACACTGTTGGTGGGAATGCAAGCTGGTACAGCCACTCTGGAAAACAGCATGGAGGTTCCTCAAAATGTTGAAAATAGAACTGCCCTATGACCCAGCAATTGCACTATTGGGTATTTACCCTAAGGATACAAACGTAGTGATCCAAAGGGGCACATGCACCCGAATGTTTATAGCAGCAATGTCCACAATAGCCAAACTATGGAAAGAACCTAGATGTCCATCAACAGATGAATGGATCAAGAAGATGTGGTATATATACACAATGGAATACTATGCAGCCATCAAAAGAAATGAAATCTTGCCATTTGCGACAACATGGATGGAACTAGAGCGTATCATGCTTAGCGAAATAAGTCAAGCAGAGAAAGACAACTATCATATGATCTCCCTGATATGAGGAAGTGGTGATGCAACATGGGGGCTTAAGTGGGTAGGAGAAGAATCACTCAATATTTTCTGAAGAAGAGCAGGAACATAAAGGATCCCAAACAGGGGAGGAAACCAGAACTGTATTTAACTATTAGACACCACTATACCTGTACAAATTAAAATACTGTTAAAATACTGGGCTATATTTTGTTTTTTGGTTCAGTATACCTACTTCCTGAGTAAGCTATTTCTCTTTCCTCTGCCATGCTGGTACTCCGTCAGGACCACAGAAACCTCCCATGATGTATAACTAAAGGAGTCATGTTTTACAGAGCAGAAGACTCCAAGATATTTTTCCAAAGTTATGGCCAGAATCCACTAGCTGTATCCTCTATAGTAGCTCTCATTCTCCTTCCTTTTATCCACTATCCATCCAATGGGTCTTCATTGGTCCCTCTCTGTTGGTGGTTGAATAATCGTTGGGTAAAAAGAGAGGAAGTCCATATAGGAAGTCCAGGACTGGAGTGTTGTATCGGCACAGGAACAATGGCCTATGAAGTGTGAATGTCCAATTTTAGGCTCTTGAGACATATCTTATGTGTGCAAGTGTTTACTTCCCTATCTCACTAGAAACACTAAATATTATGGACCATTAACATTTCTGGCCACCTGGTAGGCAGAAATATGATATTTCCCTGTTTCATATTGCAGTTCCTGATTACTAATGAGGTTGAACATTTTTGGACATATATATTATAAGCCAGCTTTTTCTACATTTTTCTGCTTATATCTCATGCTCATTTTCCTATGGAGCTTCCCCAAAGAGTTTATGAAGGCAGGAGGAGACATTGTAACATTTAGTTACTAGGGTGAAGTAGGATGAACTTTGGAAAGACTATAGAAGCAGAAGGGAGAAAACTGAAGGAAAACTGTTAGACACTTCTAAAGTAATTCAGCAAAACAAAAACAAAAAAACCCTTTTGTTTTGTTTTGTTTTGTTTTGTTTTGTTGGAGAATTGAGATTGCCTATAACAATGTAAATGTAGGATATGGGAAACTTAAATAAATAGAAGTCAACCTGTCCCATAAGAAGACCAGAGACAGATGGAAGCCTTGTTGCTGTTTCAGTGACTAAATGATATCAAGACCATAACTGCAGTGATCTTGGCCTTCTTCTCTTGCTTATTGACTCATGAACACAAGTTCGTTGCTGCAACTCCAGCCATTACATCTTCATTCTAACAGGAGAAAGGAAGAAGAGAAGCCCGTAGATAGAATGCAAAGGCTTTCCTAGGAATCAAAAAAATGGTGTCCTCTGACACACTTCTGAAAGGTTGCTAGGGAGAGTGAGTTTTGGTTGGGTCAGTGTAGAATGCATAGGGAAGAAAAATGGACACCTTTAAGACAAAGATGGTTTTCAGCATTGGGGATTGGGTGCATTTGGTCATGTAAGGAAATGTAAATGGAAGAATATGTTGATGCATTTCAAGGTCCTTTACATGTGAGTCAATTGGACATATGAATCTTGGGGGAGTTTAGGGGAGCGGTTGAGATTGAAAGATTAGAAATGGGAGCTATAAGAGTGCAGATCAGAGAGTAGTGTACAGAGAAAGGGCAGGAGGTCACATTAAGAAAGTTTTAAATGGTTTTATACCTCTTAAGTTTCTTGAATTAAATTCTCAGTATTGGAAATCAGATTTGAAACTGTACAACTTTATTTTTTTCAGTATCATCTTGCTTTTTACAGCTTATTAATTTGCAAATAATAGACTCAGACACTTTTGCACTGAGGATAAAACTTTCAGAGCTTAAGAAGCAGCTCTTAGATCAATAGAAGACTCCACTCTCTAGAACTATTTTTTTCTCTCTCACCCGCTCTTCCCTGGTAACTATTCTGATTATGCATTTAAATAAAAGGATAATAAAAAGAATTCCCTGACACATTTAACTGCCTTGAGGGATAAGAATATGCAGGAGTAAGTGATATGTAAAGTGTCTGTTCCTGTGTGGCCGCATGTGTGAAGGTATATGCGGTCACCCTCTGCCAAGCCTTTGTACTGGGCTTCAAAGTCATAATGCGGGAGCTCAAAGGCCTGGGGGAGTGGTGGCATCTTCCTCCTTTTTACTGAAACTCGAGTGTGAAAGTGCTTTGATAGTTGAGTTGGTGTTTAAAAATGTTGGTTCTGGTAATGCGCTCTTCTGGAATGGATTTTCCGTTTCATAATCTCTGATTCAGAATGGAAATGGAAAACTCTATTTACATGAATATTAAAATGGGAAATTTGCTTTTGCTGAATTCTGAATGCTGTGGAGGAAGTATTGAAATTGTAAGCTGTGATGGGACTTTAATAATATAACTTGCTTACAGGTATTGAATATCTACTTTTGTGCTAAACACTTTATTTGAATTATCTCCCGCACTCTCCTAGAAACCCTAGGTAGCAGATATTCTTATAACGCCCATTTAACATGCGAGGAAACTGCCTCATAGAAACATTAAGGGTTGTACTCCCTGTGCTAAAACAGTAATAAATAACAGTCTACTTTGATTTGTTAGGTAGGCGTTGACATAGAACTTCCAAAGATAATAA